>NC_086444.1:1064183563-1064504472 GCF_028390025.1 Pseudophryne corroboree
AGCTAGGCCTGCCCGTTTCCCGGACGGGATTTACAAAACTTGAGAAAGTGATCTGCGGCTCCACAGTAAAGGCAAAGTTTACCCTCACGACGACGCTGTCGTTCTTCCGGAGACAGTCGGGATCGGTTAATTTGCATGGGCTCGTCCGAGCTAGGCATAGCCACCGGTCTAGGAGTAGGATTCCGGAACCTGGAACGATCTGAACGGCTACGTTCTTTTCCACGCTCCTGCATCCGAAGATCCACCTTGACGCAAAGGGAAATCAACTCTTCTAATGGATCCGGCAGATCCCTTGTAACCAGCTCATCTTTCAGCCGATCGGAGAGACCGTTCCAGAAGGCAGCTCTCAGGGCATCATTATTCCAGCGTAATTCAGAGGCAATGGTCTGGAAATGAACCACGTACTGACCCACGGAACGGGAGCCCTGACGAACACGGAGCAAATCGGAAGAAGCAGTGGTCATCCTGCCGGGTTCGTCGAAGATTCTTCGAAAGGACGTGATGAAGTTGGTGTAGTTGGAAACCATGGGATCAGATCATTCCCACAATGGAGACACCCAATCCAACGCTGATCCCTCAAGCAGGGAAATGATATACGCTACCTTAGAGCGATCCGTAGGGAAGTTATGAGCGAGCAGCTCGAAGTGCACCTCGCACTGATTTAAAAAACCACGGCAATTCTTTGGGTTCCCATTGTAGCGGGAAGGAGTAGGAAGCTGAAGACGTGACCTGGTACCGGCCGGAGGTTGGACATTACTGGAAACAGCAACTGGAGCAGTTACGGAAGCTGGAGCCGGAATTGCGGAGGCTAAGGATGCTTGGATTTGATACAATCGGCCGGACAGTTCCTGGAGATATTGCATCACCTGACTCTGTGTCGCCTCTTGAGACTGAACTCGGGAAGCCAAACTTTGGATGGCGCTCGACTCTGTGTTCCGATTCCCCGGGTCCATGTGGCCTGAGTATACTATCACTGACCTGATTGGAAAGTGTTGTGGACTCGGGGCTTCTTCCGGTGACCGGGAAGAGGAACCGCTACTGGGTCGCAGTAGAGATGGCCGGATATAGGTCTTCCTCATACAGGATTAAGACGGCAGGCAGGAGGCACGGAGGAATGCTTGAAGGTCTCCTGAAAGACAAGACTTGTAAAGATGCTGAATGCTGAGGCACTGAGATGCTGGAGGCACAGGTATTGAGGCACAGCGATGCTGAGTGCTGAGGCACAGAGGTGCTGGAGGCACTGAGGTGCTGGGGGCACAGGTATTGAGGCACGGAGGTACGTGGAGGCGCTTGGAAGCACGGAGGTGCTTGGAGGCACGGAGGTGCTTGGAGGCACGGAGGTGCTTGGAGGCACGGAAGTGCTTGGAGGCACGGAGATGCTTGGAATCACGGAAGTGCTTGGAGGCACGGAGACCGCAGGAACGTGGGAGCTCTGGAGATCACAGCTTCTGACAGCAGAATTGATGATACTCAGGCACCGGAGCTCTGCCCGGCGTCTGAATTTAAACTTCCCGCCTCTCTCCGATTGGCGGAGAGCGCCGATGACGTCACCCGCCCATCTGACCCCCGGGGACGCCAGGCGCACCCGCGACGCCCGTCCCCCGGACATCCGCCGGGACCAGCGCCGACAGAGCAACAGGAGCCGGGGACCACCAGCGGGGACGGCCGCCAGGAAGCCCAGCGCACCCGGAGACACCATGATCAGATTATAGGCTGTGAAGATCGCTACTCACGCAGGTGCTGCCGGGGTTGGAAGGGGTCGGGTATGATATGCCAGCTACCGGGACCCTGGCGGTCGGCATACAGACACCGGGATCCCGACAGCAGAATGCCGGGGGGAGAGGGTGGGGGGGGGGGGGGGTTGGGTGAGCGCAACAAAGCTTCTTGTGGAGGTTCTATTCCCACTCTGAGTGTCGTGGACAATAGGAATAGAGCCCATTTTGAGCATTCAGAATTCCAGCATCGGCACCAGTGGCCGCGGCTCCTGATTGGCCGCCGGTCCGTGAGCTCTGATTGGCTAACGAACCAGTGCTCATTTGTGAAGATACACGCCGCGGCCGGAGACCAAAATCTGACTGAGCAGCACTGAGGGACGGGACCGCGCTACACTTTCCTCTCCTCTCATTCCCTGAGACAGCAGTGGGTTGGGAAGGGGAGGAGGAGCACATCGGCGGCTTTAACCGTAATAGCAGCTAACAGCGGCTATGGTGTGTGTGATTGGCAGGTACGGCGTACGGCCGGCTAGATTCTTAACCGTACGACGTACCCGAGCGTACCGCCACACTTGCAGGCCTGGTCTCTCCTATCCAGATCTGTGACTCTGACTCAGAGCTCCTAGCCACACCCAGGTTGCTCCCTGACGAAGCTGCCATAAGTGCAGTGAAACACGCCTGTAGGGCACAGCGTGTCCACGTGATTTTAGTGTTTAAAGCTATGATGCAAATACTGTATATGAATTAATTTGAGATGTTAGCTGTTAGTTTAGTGATAGGAAATATATGAATAGATATTTATTTTTGTAGCCATTTGAACTGTGCCTTAATAGAGCTACATACGCCGATGTCTGTGTGTCACATTTAATTTAAATCTGTGTATATAGACTGTTATGATTGAAGACAGTCAGAGTTATAGCACAGACTTTAGAGTGTGCATTTGTAGCTGTATATATTAAAGCACTGTGAATACCTAGGTGCCTTCACACCACTGCAACATATATAGACAATAGTGTGGCTGTAATAGAAATAGCATCAATCATCACATTGCAACAATTGGTAACATTCAGGAGCATACCAGCTGCATGCTCTGAATAAGATATACTGATACCCCTTTTCCACTAACGAGCACGGGTCGCAGCCGGGAGCCTGACACGGGAGCTGCCCCCTGCTGCGACCCGTGCTCGGTCCCTTTCCCATTAGCAGTCACAACCCGGCAAATGCCGGGTTGGTGACGCTTCTAGTGACACGGCAGGGGCGGCGCAGGGAGATCACATGATCTCCCAGCGCCGCCTTCCCTATGCACTGTGAACGGGAGCCGTGTCACCTCGACACGGCTCCCGTTCACACTAGACAGCTAGCCGGGTTGAACACGTGTTCAACCCGGCTAGCTACCAGGGTAGGATTCCCGGATCACTTGATCCGGGTTTACCCTTTTCCACTTGCAAAAAACACGGATAAATGCGCGCCCCCGTGCATTTACCCGTGTTTTTTGAGCTAGTGGAAAAGGGGTATAAGTGTCATATATTGTAGCAAAGAAGTCAGTCATATCAACAGACAAACACAGTAACTTGAAGTAATTACTGTCAAAGCAGTGTGTGAGAAGTTCACAAATCATATCAATGTATATTACATTTATTATTATGTATTAACTATCAGCAAACACAGATACCTTATATTCTGGGGAATATTGTAAACTTGAATATAAAATTTAATCCAATAATAAATACCTGAAATAAAATATATATTATTCTGAGTCCAATAAAATTGGGGTCTGTTAAATATGTATATGGGTTACTCTGCGTCGAGATAAGAACTTTTTATCTGACTCACACTGGTAAAAAGGAATGATCCCTTACTGTTACTTGAGAGTACTATGCATGCGTATCACTTTTATTTAAAAATTGAGATCGCTATACACTATAAACAGTATTAGACTTGCACTGTTAGCCAATCAAATAAGGAATTTTCCTTTAATAAGCATAACAGTGAATTTTTAAATTGGTACGATATATGGAAGCCTTTGCTGTATGGAAACTCACAGCATAGGTGAACCTACTCTGGTACTACAGACAGGAGACAAACTATGGCAACTGAGGATATGCATAACAACTGATGCATAAGAAATAAACCGTATTTATAAACGGCCTGCTTTGGAGTATAACTGGGGTTGCAACACCCCTAATATAAGCAGTATCTCTGAAATCTGTGCAACAGAGTTGGATATCATATGATAGTGTCGATATTATCTTAGACCGAAAAGCTATACCTCTAGATACACTATTACCGTGGAGCCGATATGGCCGCTAGACTGAACACGTGCTACGCAATCTGTACGCTATTTGCGTACAAAGTCCCGTACGTGGTACGTACTTGGCGTACACACGCCGCGCTGAGTGTACAGAGTACACACAGCGCACGCACACACAATTGATTTAAACCTTGATACCTTTAAACCTTGATAGTGATACAATGTAATGGTATGATTACTCTTTAAACCCTTAGCAGCAAAGTACTGCAACGATGTTATATCTTAAACCTTAAGTAGCGCTGACGGTATAAAGTACCCGCAGTGCGTACACCTTATCAATACTTATACACCTTATACAGATAAATACACTTTAAAACCCTTGCAGGAAAGTGAAGACACAACACTGATTTGTAGTTGAAACCACAGGGTTCTAAGGCCACCGTGGATTAATTCCAAAAGGTAAAACAGTACAAATCATACACTACAGGCTAACAAGATAAATCTAAACAGAATAATGGCTACAGAGAATGTACATACGTGAGAATGTTCGCAAGCGCAACCTGGCCGGTCCTCCGCTAGTCAGACAGAAAGCGTTCAGAGTCTTCTGACCGGCCAGGCAACAACGGTCTTTTTATACACAACTTACATACACAATACAATGGTCACTGTAATCTCATTGCACATTGGACACAGGGATGTGTCTTTACATTACAGAAGAGGTCATAGGTGGATTTGAAAAGGTGGGCGATGTCTTTCCCCAACTGCTCTTGTGGGTGGTATCCTCTGGATTCCCACCGCATACATAATATACAGTAAATACAGTGAATATCTATATTCTACTTTTGCACATAACTATACGCAGGAACATGCGATCTTTCTCTAACCAACACCGGAATGTTACCCTCAAAATACCCTACAGCTGGATACTAGACATCACCTTCCAACCTTTATCTGACCCTTCCTATCATGCAAAGGCAAATCTCTTAGTCCAGGAACTGTTTAAACTATTGATACTCGCTGATGTGGTGTATGGGAACTATGGGTACAAAATGCATTATTTGGCTTAAATATGTAATGTTCTAATAACCCTCTATGCGTTCACAAACTCTACCGTAAATGCGCATACCACGAGCTAAGGCGCATGGCCGTGGGGAGCTACTTTACGCAAATTGCGGATATGTGCACGCACGGCAGACTGAGTGCACGCGCAGCGGGCATGTGCATGGGGTTAGTACAAGGCATATGCATTACGATATTTTTCGACTTTGACAATCCACCCTTTGGCAGTCAACAATAACTGCCACTATCTAAACATTAAACAGAAAAATATACAATACATTATCCATAGAATAATTGGATGGTAGGAGGAGAGGTGTAGGCGGGAAATGTATGACCTAGTGGGATAGTAAAAGCATGTATGTATGAAAATCCATGTCTGAGGGGCATGTATCATCGTGCCGTATATGTTCTAGATAAGCTTCGAGGTATTGCAAAGTATACATTAAATCCTTCTTATCCCGTATTAAGAGTCTGTAAGTGGGCCAACAAACACTACCGAGCTCTTTTTCGGCTTCTAGTTCCAACAAATGGGGTGCACATTTAGTTGATGATACATGGAGGGGGAACACATGTGAATGCTAATATATGGATATCACCTATCGACTATGTGTGTCACTACCTGAAGGTTGTAGAGATGAAGATAAGGAACATATCAAAAATACATTCACATCACATTTGCGTAATCATTCTTGGGTGTTGATCGAAGTATTTTCTGGATGGGTGTATTTTTGCTGAGAGTGTTCATCAAAGTCTTTTCTGGATGGGTGTATTTTTGCTTAGGGAAAACAAAGGAGAAACGGGTGAAAGAAACGGACCGTGGAATCACGTCTTATCACAACATTGTCTCTATTGATGGGTCATAAATTAAATCAGTTTGTGTAACAATGCCCCCGCTCCTCAAACTCATCACTTTGGTACCGCGCTTGCACCGCATTAAAATTCGAACACATCTAAATATCAAACAAATCATTATGACAACTCCCAGGATACAAAGGAGAAACTTTCCTACACTCACAATAACATTTTGAGCCCATTCTCCTAAACCTGAGAACCAATTGCGTGGGTTCAACCATGAGACCAGCCGGTCAGTTCATTACTCACAGCAGTAAGGGTAAGGTTGTGTCTCCTCCGGAACTCCCACTTCAACTGCAAGATATCGTCCATCTTTTGATCTATGACCTCGGTTGGGTCATCAGTGCTGTTTGTAATGTACGTGCAGCACTTCACACCATACTGAGTTGCCAAGGTGACACAGTACCCGCCTGTCACCGCTGTGATATAATTTAAAACCATCCTGTGCTGGATCAGTTCCGTTTTGTAAGCTTGCAACTCCCTCCCTGTATACCTAAAGGTGTCATTATACATCTCGGTGATATTATCTATTAGGTTCGCTAGCGCGTGAATATACCTATAATTTATAATTCCTCTGGCGGTACGGGTGATGTCTAACGCGAGTAGGAATTGAATCCCGGTGGATTCGTGGATCAAATCAGAGGCTGCGTGCTCTGTCCTATCTATAAGGTGTCTCTTAACGATGTGTTCATAGTGAGTGTGAGTGTAAGGAGCTTGAGCATTGCGGTGAACGTCTTTCATCTTATTATGGGTTATGGTCATAACTTCTGGCAACACTCTTCCAATGTAACACAATCCCTCTGAGTTTGGGGCAAGCCACTTATACGCCTTCCTCCCGCATATGAAATATGCATCATCGGGGAGGACATATGGGACAGAATATGACATTACCATATTGCAAACCTTCCAAGTGAAAAATCCTATCCCTAACTCTCTCATCTGTTCAGTACACGTATCAGGCTGTATGATATGCGCACAGTACCCTGGTGATACTTCTCCAACCCGCATGGTCCTACTTCCTAGAGTATACCTGTACCGAAAATACCTTCCACCGTCGGCTATTTGGCAAATAAGTTCAGCATCTACGGGCATTCTATCAGCTCTGTGTGAAAATGTCATGGTTTGGTTATTCCATGTCACTTCCCAATTTCACGGCTTTTGGGAATTGGAAATGTTGAAACATACTAAGGATCTATCCACATGATATTGGTGGAGCTTCAAACTAGGGGGCCTAGAAATATTAAATTTCTTGTCCACCGGTCTCCCACCCCTTAATTCAAGTACCTCATCTATTGTTAATGGATACGGTACTAGTCCTGACTTGCTCTGCCCTTGAGGTACTTGTGAGCACACCCAGCATTCTGTTTGGTTTAAAACCTTACCCACTAATGAGTGATAATCACTCAATGGATGATGGTCCATGTTGATATTAAGGCTGGACTGACATCTCTGGATGCACCCGTCCTCAACTATGTTTTCACAGTTTCTACAAATACAATTTTCTTCAGCCAATAACCCTTCACAGTGCCTCCTAGTTTCTTGACTATCAGATCGTTTTCTGATACTCGCCTTTGCTCGATGGATGTGTTGCTCTTGGAATTCTATCAATCCGTCCTTGTCATTAGAAACCATTCCAGATCCTTTCTCGACCTCTCTGGTACCCTCACCGAAACAGACTGCTCTGGTCAACAACAGGGTCAACAGGAAAACCCGGAATGCAGTCTCTTGGGGTAAGTCCATCTTGTTAAGGGGGAGAAAAGAAGATCAAGGAAGGGGGGGGGGGAAAGGAGGGTAATGGGAGATGGAGAAAATAATAAAAAGGAAAAATAAATTTTGTGCGACCTCCGCCTCTGGTCTTGTAGTTCTCCGTGCTCAGGTGCCGTGACAACAGTCCTGCCTCTCAGCCTTCCCGGAACAGGCACTCCAGTGATACGATTTCCTCTACACTCTGCTCTTTGTCACGGGCTTTCTCTGGGTCAGCGACCTTCTTACAGTGGGACGAGTGTACCCAAGTCTCTCTCTCGGCAACCTTTAATGCTGTTGTGCTGGTTAGTAAGACTTGGTACGGTCCTTCCCACCGTTCAATAAGGCAACCTGAGCGTAGAAAATTTCGAATCATTACATAATCCCCAGGTTCAATGTCATGACAATTACTGTTTGGTAGGTCAGGAATCACCAGCTTTAGATTTCTGTTTTGATTCCTCAACTGCTGGCTCATCTTAACCATATATTTTACAGTCACCTCATTATTGCATTTCAAATCATCCTGGGGGTCAATCATTACATGGGGTTGTCAACCAAAAAGAATCTCAAAAGGTGATAGGTTAAGGGGGGACCTGGGAATGGTTCTGATGCTGTACAATACAAGTGGCAAAGCTTCTGGCCATAACAATCCAGTTTCAGCCATCACTTTGCTCAACTTGTTCTTAATAGTGCTGTTTACTCTTTCCACTTTCGCACTCGCCTGTGGGCGGTACGGAGTATGCAGCTTACTATTAATTCCCATCAGTCTGCACATAACCTGAAAGACTTCACCTGTAAAATGGGTACCCCTATCGCTTTCAATTATCCTAGGGATACCATATCTGCACACAAACTCCTGCACAATTTTCTTTGCAGTGAACGTAGCAGTATTTGTGGCAGCGGGGAACGCTTCTACCCAATTTGAAAACACGTCAATACAAACTAACACATATTTTAAATTTCTGCAGGGTGGTAACTGTATGAAATCAATTTGTATTACCTGAAAAGGGCCGTCTGTTGGCGGGATATGGGATGTTTCTGTTGGTATTGACTTTCCAATATTCTTCCTCAAGCAGATAAGACATGTCATTGCTCTCTTACCCGCATGAGAAGAGAATCCTGGCGCACACCAGTAGGTTCTCACCAGCTTACACATACCCTCTTTGCCCAGATGAGTCAGACCGTGTGCCGCCTCAGCTAAGCTTGGAATATATGCTCTGGGGGCTACTGGCTTACCTTGTCCATCTGTCCAGAGTCCTGAGGACTCCTGGCCATATCCTTTTGACCTCCAAACTGCCTTTTCCTCTGGAGAACACAAATTTTGCATTTCACTTAATTTTTGTGTGTTGACGGTATTGAATACTATCAGTTGTGTGATATCTGTCTGTATGGGGGTGCTGGCTGCTGATTTAGCAGCTTCGTCTGCCCGGCTGTTACCAAGTGACACTGGGTCTTGACTGTAAGTGTGGGCCCTGCACTTGATAACAGCCACTCTGTCAGGTTACTGTATCGCTGTTAGAAGCCTTTTTATATGGGATGCATGCGCTACAGGTGTGCCAGCTGCCGTCATGAAATTTCTGAGGCGCCATAGGGCCCCGAAATCATGCACTACTCCAAAAGCATACCTAGAATCTGTATATATATTGGCTGACTTACCCTTAGCCAATTCACACGCTCTGGTTAGGGCGACCAGCTCAGCAACTTGTGCTGAGTGCGGTGGGCCCAGGGGTTCAGCTTCTATGATACCTTTGTCATCTACGACTGCGTATCCAGTACACAAGTCTCCCGAGTCCGTCTGTCTGTGGCAACTACTGTCAGTGTAAAAAGTAAAATCTACGCCTTCCAGTGGGTTGTCACTAATGTCGGGTCTTGCAGTGAAAGTTTGGTTCAGATATTCCATACAATCATGTGTGTCAGTGTCTATACTAAATCCTCCTTCACCATCATTCTCATCCTCCACTCTTTGTGCCTGTCCAGGCACACCTGGGAGATAAGTTGCAGGATTTAGTGCGCTGCATCTCTTTATGGTGATGTTTTCAGGGGCCATTAGTGCTAATTCCCACCTTGTAAACCGTGCTAATGAGACATGTCTGGTTTGGGCAGAGTTCAGTAAGGCTGATACTGCATGAGGTGTATGGATGGTCAGGTTGTGTCCCAACACTACATCTTCACTTTTACTCACTAGCAAAGCTATCGCTGCAACACTTCTCAAGCATGTGGGGAGAGACCGTGCTACGGTGTCCAACTGTGCACTGTAGTAGGTTACCGGCCTGCTGGCATCACCATGTCTCTGGGTTAGTACACCTGCCGCACACCCAGCACTTTCCGTACCGTACAACTCAAAAGGTTTCCCATAATCTGGCATGCCTAATGCAGGTGCCTGTGATAGGCATTGTTTAAGTCTCTCAAATGCCAGTTCGGACTCATCTGTGTGAGAGATCCGATCTGGTTTGTTCGAGGAGACCATTTCCTGCAAAGGTAAAGCTAGTATGGAGAACCCTGGGATCCAGTTTCGGCAGAACCCACACATTCCAAGGAAAGTGCGGATCTGCTGCTGGGTTTGTGGCAGAGTCATGTCGCGAATCTCCTGTATTCTATCAGCGGTGAGGTGTCTCAGTCCTTGTGTCAAGCAATGTCCCAAATATTTCACCTTGGTCTGGCACAACTGTAACTTATCCTTTGAAACCTTGTGTCCCGTATTAGAAAGGTGAAACAGAAGTTGTTTCGTGTCTTTCAAGGACGACTCAAGTGAATCTGAACACAGCAGTAAATCATCTACATACTGTATTAATACTGATCCGCTCTCAGGTTGAAAGGATTGTAAACAGTCATGCAAAGCCTGGGAGAAAATACTTGGGCTGTCAATGAAACCTTGGGGTAGGCGAGTCCAGGTGTACTGTACTCCCCTGTATGTAAATGCAAACAAATATTGGCTGTCAGGGTGCAGAGGGACCGAAAAGAAAGCAGAACAGAGGTCAATGACAGTGAAAAATTTCGCAGTAGGGGGAATTTGCATGAGGATGACAGCTGGATTTGGCACTACAGGGAATTGGCTCTCAACTATCTTGTTTATCCCCCTTAGATCCTGCACTAGCCTGTAACCCCTCCCCCCTCTCTTTTTCACAGGGAAGATATGACTATTGGCAGTGCTGGACGTCCTAACTAGGATGCCCTGTTGTAGCAAGCGCTCTATGACTGGGTACACTCCTAATTCCACCTCTGGCTTCAGAAGATACTGTGGGATTTTTGGAGCTATCCTACCATCTTTTACTTGCACTACTACAGGAGCTAAATTTGCCATCAATCCAGTGTCTTGTCCATCTTTGGTCCAGAGGGATTCCGGTATCTGGGAGATAATTTCCTCTACCTTGGATGGACACCTGTCTATAATAGCAGAGTGTGACATTAACCTTTGTGGGGTGTCTAACATATCCTGCACTTCCTGAACGTGATTCTCGGGTATATCTAAGAAGACACCCTCAGGAGTACAATATATGACACACCTCATCTTACACAATAAATCTCTCCCAAGTAGATTAGTCGGAGCCGATGCAGCTAGCAAAAAGGAGTGCTTGGTCTGCAAAGGCCCTATCGTAATCTCCGCTGGTCTACTTAAAGGGTAGTGCTGCACTACTCCTGTTACCCCCATTGCTGAAATTGTTTTACCTGTTGTTTTCATACCTACCGTTGAATTTAACACTGACCTGGCTGCCCCTGTATCTACAAGGAAAGGTAGTGATCTACCAGCTACATCAACTGTAACCTCGGGTTCATTTCCAAGGCTAGCAATCAACTTCACTGGCTGCAAACTACAGGTGTGGCCTAACCCCTATTGTATGTTGTGACCCTCCCGCAGCGCGCTGGCAGCTACACTATGTGAGGGGGGTAGCTGAGAATTTCCAGAGGTCTGCCAGTCCCTCCTAGGTGGGTACCTCCTTGTTTCCCCTGCATGTGGCTCACAATTCCTCCTATGCGGTTCCTGATCCCAATTACGTGTGTTATGCTGTGAGTCATGTTCTGGTCTAGGGGGTCGATATACATTGCTTTTATAATTACAATTCCGTGCGTAATGTCCTTCTCTCTGGCAATTATAACATTTCACTACATACGACTTACCATCAGGGGTCTGGGGTTTTGGCTGATGTGGCTTCGTTGTCAGGGCTTTGATACTTACGGTCATCAGCTTATGCCCCTGTGACTCCCTGTGCTTAATGATGTTCCGATCGTGCTCGATAGCGGACTCTCTTAATGCAGCCACCGAAATACCTCTCCAGTTAGGTTGAGTGGTTTGTACCCTTGTTCTCAACGTCTCTTTCAAGCCGTCCATTAATACGGACACAGCTACCTCTCTATGGTGTACATTTTCCTTAATGTCCTTGACCCCAGTGTATCTAGCCATTTCCTGCAGTGCTCAATGGAAATATTCAGAAGCAGTTTCACCTTCTTTTTGTCTTATGGAAAAGATTTTATTCCACTTGACAACAGTAGGGAAATATACTCCTAACTGCAGATTGATCTGTCGTACATTCTCCTGAGTGTACTCATCAGTGAGAGGTACTTCTGCGTCTAATTTACAATCAGCAATGAATTTCACAGGGTCAATATTGGAGGGCAAACATGCCCGTAGCACTGTCCGCCAATCTTTGTTTGTGGGTTCGGTGGCGTTACCTAGTTCTCTAATAAACCTCTGACATGCGGCTAGATCCTTTCTGGGATCGGGAAATTCAGACATAATTGTCCTCAATTCTGTCCGGGACCAAGGACAATGCATAGCAATGTTCCTGACGGGAGTGATTCCCTGAGCGTCAGTCTTCCCATTGGGGACTGCGATCACCCTGACAGGGTTTAGTTCAATTACATCATTCTGAGTTGCTTCTACAATGTGAGGTGCAATTGTCTCTGCATAATGTACTGTACCGTACTTACCTGTGGACACGACCTCACCTGTCCCTCTGCTAGGGGCCTTTGCTACTGTTCTTACTGGTTGGGCCGTGCCCACTTGTGTGTCTTGTATGGTGGCTGCTAGAGAGAGTGCCGATATCGTGCTGGGCTCATCTTCTTGGTCGCAGTCCTGAGGGAAGTTTAAGATGGGATACAACTTGCACAGGTTAGCATTAATACATTTATCAAGTTCACTCTTATCATATATTAGTATGCCATTATCTGTAGCCACTTTCTCCCCTGTAATATACGGTGGTGGTGCAGTTGCTATCAGTTTCCTGCAAGGGTTGGAACCGGCTGCGTGAGCTAGTTCCCTTTGCATATCACTCTTTCGTTGCCATAAATGTAAACAGTTTGAGTGTCTGATCCTTTCTTTTCGGGATTTTAACAGACATATCCTAATCCTTAAATTCTGCAACACCTCTGGATTAAAACTGCCTACCTTAGGGAATGGTTCCCTATCTTCCGCAGTCATACGTTCCCATTCACTGCATAAAACCTCTGCGTGTGATCCATATTTCTCACACATTATGTACCTCACCGACCCCTTGGGCCGCGGAATATCAACCTGAACCCTGGTTGATCGTCCCTTACTTGAGCAACTGGCCCCCATCTTTTGCAGGTATTGCCTTCTCAGCTAATTCCTACAAAAAAAACAAAATACTCAATTATAAGGCAACGGTGAAAGTCCTCCGAGTGCTCTCACCCACTCATGCCCGCGTTAGCCAATACACCTAAACACTGTCGTCAGCGCTGGTACGTACCCAACCTAGGGCCCCTGTGTAACCTCTATTTACTGGAAATGTGTGGGAGTGACTTACCCTAACTTACCCTAACCAGTAAATATTGGTCGTTGGAGATTTCCTGAGTGACCAGAGAAACTCCCTTAAAATAAAAAAAATGTTACACAAATCGCGTTGATTGTGCTACACCTAGCGCCAATGATCCCGCGATTTTACGCAAAACTCGTAAAAGGGTATCGCGGTGAGCTAAGTATTCCACCCACGAACGCGCGGTCCAATCGCCCAGCGTATAGGTAACTGTTACTTATCCGCCGTGCGACCAATGGAATCGTTTTTCAGGCTGTGAAACCTCAGCCGGAGCGTATCTGAACGGGCCTATATGGGTACTACGCCAACCCCCTGGGCTGCGCTCTCTACACAAAACCTCGCTGACCTTTGGTCTACAGTATTCAGAGCTTCGCTTGACTTTGTCAGCGGTTTTCTGACTTCGCTGACCTCTTGGTCTGCTGTATCTACTACTGGTCCTTTGTACTCTAATCAATGTTAACGTGAGCAAGCCACTTTCACGCCACCAAGTGTCCACTCACCTGGTGTGGTCTCCTACGGGATCCCGAATTCCCTGGGTCCACAAAACCTTTATTGTTTGCACACTCACGCTCGTTCACTCATATACACTTATGTTTTTTTTCTGTACAGAAAATTAACTTTTATTCAGATAAAACAGCCTTAATTCCAGAGGTAATACAGTAAAAAAGGTTTTTAAACTAAATATCGGAAAACTGATCAATTTGTGCTATTATCGCGTGGCTACCGTCTTGCGCCTAAACTAAAACAATGCTATTGTGTGATTTGTATTTAGCGGTCGTACTTTTACGCACATTGCGTAAACACGCCACGTGTGTAGGCCTTTACGTTGCGTACGCAGTCCCGTACTGTGTCCGAGACACGTGTACAAAGGCCGTACGTCCGCAGTACTACAAATCCCACACTTCTGTAAATGTAAGCGATATTTAACTATAATCGCTCACTTAACACAACACACAGTTTCTTCTGTATAAACCTTTACAACTAGGCCAGGCTGTGTGTGCGTCTTACACTTACTTCTTTAACTATTAACTCTATATTTTAACTAAATAGCAACAAATTTTCTTAGTACAGGTCAAAATGAATCTAGTAATCAATGCTTACGGCAATAATGCGAGCAGATATGCAAAGTACAAAATACGGGTGTATGCGTGTGATGTGTGCGCATTTGGCGCCAAACAGAAATTTCACAGATTTTAAAATTAGCTTTTGCGTTCTTACCTTACGGATCCCTCCAGCATCCCTTCAAACCATGCAGGGCAGACGCTTATCTAATCAGCACTAGTGTATCCACCGACCAAGAGAAGGCTTACGGGGGATACCTTTCCGCCCTTTGCTGATAGATAATGTCTGCGTAAACCTGCTAGGCTGCGGGTATGAGGAAGAACCGGACGATGCCCCCAATTGAGAATGTCGATATTATCTTAGACCGAAAAGCTATACCTCTAGATACACTATTACCGTGGAGCCGCTATGGCCGCTAGACTAAACACGTGCTACGCAATCTGTACGCTATTTGCGCACAAAGTCCCGTACGTGGTACGTACTTGGCGTACACACGCCGCGCTGAGTGTACAGAGTACACACAGCGCACGCACACACAATTGATTTAAACCTTGATACCTTTAAACCTTGATAGTAATGGTATGATTACACTTTAAACCCTTAGCAGCAAAGTACTGCAACGATGTTATACCTTAAACCTTAAGTATCGCTGACTGTATAAAGTACCCGCAGTGCGTACACCTTATCAATACTTATACACCTTATACAGATAAATACACTTTAAAACCCTTGCAGGAAAGTGAAGACACAACACTGATTTGTAGTTGAAACCACAGGGTTCTAAGGCCACCGTGGATTAATTCCAAAAGGTAAAATAGTACAAATCATACACTACAGGCTAACAAGATAAATCTAAACAGAATAATGGCTACAGAGAATGTACATACGTGAGAATGTTTGCAAGCGCAACCCGGCCGGTCCTCCGCTAGTCAGACAGAAAGCGTTCAGAGTCTTCTGACCGGCCAGGCAACAACGGTCTTTTTATACACAACTTACATACACAATACAATGGTCACTGTAATCTCATTGTCCATTGGACACAGGGATGTGTCTTTACATTACAGAAGAGGTCATAGGTGGATTTGAAAAGGTGGGCGATGTCTTTCCCCAACTGCTCTTGTGGGTGGTATCCTCTGGATTCCCACCACATACATAATATACAGTAAATACAGTGAATATCTATATTCTACTTTTGCACATAACTATTCGCAGGAACATGCGATCTTTCTCTAACCAACACCGGAATGTTACCCTCAAAATACCATACAGCTGGATACTAGACATCACCTTCCAACCTTTATCTGACCCTTCCTATCATGCAAAGGCGAATCTCTTAGTCCAGGAACTGTTTAAACTATTGATACTCGCTGATGTGGTGTAGGGGAACTATGGGTACAAAATGCATTATTTGGGTTAAATATGTAATGTTCTAATAACCCTCTATGCGTTCACAAACTGTACCGTAAATGCGCATACCACGCGCTAAGGCGCATGGCCGTGGGGAGCTACTTTACGCAAATTGCGGATATGTGCACACACGGAAGACTGAGTGCACGCGCAGCGGGCATGTGCATGGGGTTAGTACAAGGCATATGGATTACAATATTTTTCGACTTTGACACATATAATTGAATAACATTACTGTACATGGTAGTTGCTTTCTATGCAAGGAGGGATTGCTATACCCCTTAAAGCAACGTGTCCCCATGCACAAATAGATACTCTAATAATATTGATAGCCAGTGTGAGAGGTTCTTAACATATGGAGATTCAACTTCAGGGGGAATTAGATCTGGGAATACACCTATAGATGACCCACAGTCACCATAATTGTCAATAAAATAGAGTGACCTTTATTTGGAAATGTCATATTACATATGATCCCCAAGTCCCTGAACTCAAAGTAGTGGATACCGACACTATAGATACTGATAGTGGTCGACATTATATGTATGTATCGACACTATAGATACTGATAGTAGTCGTATAATATTGGATGGGTGTAGGAATGCTGATGGTATTTATACCAATATAGTAACCCCGAGTATAAGGATACACTCATAAACACACGTGGACACGTTTTTGAAAGTCTTTATTCACAACTTTTCAATCTTCTGTTTAGATTCACTTACTTGTTTGTCTGTGATTTTAATTCTATGTTTCACTGTACTTTGGGAAAATGAATTAATCATAATCATATTTTAATATATATCTAATAAAGGTTATATTTTAGAATTAGTTTCTTCTAGTGCGTCGACAATACAGAATTCCTTCTCTCTTTTCTTCAAACACTCTACACCCAGCGTTAGCAAATGAGTCATAGGGGGATATTCAATTATCCGCAAATTCGCGGCAATTTTGCACCCGAAAATTTTTCGCGGCAATCGGCCGAAAATTGCAGCGAAAACGCTCCGTTTTTCGACCTATTCAATTCCGACCGGGTTTCACGTGAAAATTCTTGCAGTGAAAAGTGCAGGTGAAAATGGGGAAATCAGCCTGTACCCCAAAAAATGCTAAACTAACATAGGAAAACAGAAGAGAAGTGTGTTAGAGATCACATTAGAGCGTTTTTGGGGACTTAAATTGTGTGAAATGGCTGTTATATGCATTTTTTTAAAAATTCAAAAAAAATTATAGAAAGCAATTTTTTTTGAGCAAAATAAATGCTCTCATTAAATTTTGGGTACATGAAAATGGGTATAAGTATATATTTGGGTAATTTTAGGGTACTTTAAAAAAAAAGTGGAAACAGACCGATTACTCCCATCTGCAAGCCTAAAAAACACCTGTCCCACTCATAAAGCACCCCAATATACCTGTCCCATACCTTGAACCCCAAATTCCATGACTTTTTACTTTTTCACCCCAAAAATGACATGTCATTATTGGCCAATTAAAAATAATTAAAAACTTCAACGTGCCTAATTAGTCATTAAGGGGGGTGTCCCAGGAGTTCTGTACCATATCCAAACATTTTTACCTTAAAATAGTGACTTTTCCCAACTTTTCACCTGCTTCAGAGATTGTGAAGTGAAATTAGTGAAAAAATGATCACCGATAAGTTTTCACGGAAAATTGAATAGGCTGTAATTGCGTTTCACGTGAAAAGTACGTTTTTTCACCCGAAAACCGGACTTTTCACGTGAAAAGTTCGTTATCACTGCTAATTGAATATACCCCATAGAGTCACAGATCTGGACAAATATATATGAGATAATCATAGCAATATGTTTAAAGTAAAAACGTTTTCACATGACTGATCTACTTAATACAATACTCACAAATTTTTAGGTAAAATAACTTGAGTTAATCATTGTTTTAAGATCACTTTTGTTATTTTCACTGCTGTGGCCTTAAAATTGCTGATAATTGAGAATTTGGGGGGGTGGATTTACCAAATCTTTGAGAGAGATAAAGTACCAACCAATCAGTTTCTAACTAGAAGCTGATTGGTTTGATTTGAGCAACTTTACATTGTGTTGCTCCAAAATGTAATAAATCTCCACCTCAGAGTTATATAAAACTGATGTAAAAATGGCATAATCATAATCCTTATGTGAATCTGGATCTGTGTGTTGAGACGGAAGTCTTCAATAATACAGTATACTCTGTAATCAAAATATATACAGTATATATGATAGGTGTTAATACATTTAGGCCATTCTTCCAATACCTAAGATTTTTTTTGTCTGATTAACACACTTGTAGTGAGTTGTAAACTATTGTAGGGGAAAGTGAATAGAGAGTATACATTTTGCAGTGTACATTTTGCATGTACATGTTTATACTAGTGATGAGCGGGTTCGGTTTCTCGGAAACCGAACCCCCCGAACTTCACGCTTTTTACACGGGTCCGAGGCAGACTCGGATCTTCCCGCCTTGCTCGGCTAACCCGAGCGCGCCCGAACGTCATCATCCCGCTGTCGGATTCTCGCGAGGCTCGTATTCTATCGCGAGACTCGGATTCTATATAAGGAGCCGCGCGTCACCGCCATTTTCACACGTGCATTGAGATTGATAGGGAGAGGACGTGGCTGGCGTCCTCTCCGTTTAGATAGAGAGTGAGACACTTGATTTACTGGAGCATTAGGAGTACTCAGAGAGTGCAGAGTTTTGCTGATAGTTATACTAGTGACCACCAGTTTTATTTATTATTTAATATAATCCGTTCTCTGCCTGAAAAAAAACGATACACAGTCACATACCATATCTGTGCTCAGCCTCAGTGTGCTGCATGATAATATCATCTATGTATATCTGACTGTGCTGAGTAGTGCTCACTGCTCACACAGCTTAATTGTGGGGGAGACTGGGGAGCAGTTATAGCAGGAGTACATATTTAACAGTGCACACTTTTGCTGCCAGAGTGCCAGTGTGACTGACCAGCAGTGACCACCAGTATATTGTCTGCCTGAAAAAGTTAAACACTCGTGTGGTGTGTTTTTTTTTTTATTCTATAAACGCATTCTGCTGACAGTGTCCAGCAGGTCCGTCATTCATTATATTTCTATCTTCTTCATACTAGTAGTTTAGGAGTCTGCAGTGCTGACAGTGTCCAGCAGGTCCGTCATTATACAATATATACCTGTCCTGCAGTAGTGATATATATATATTTTTTATATCATTATCATCCAGTCTATACTAGCAGACGCAGTACGGTAGTCCACGGCTGTAGCTACCTCTGTGTCGGCAGTCGCTCGTCATCCATAAGTATACTAGTATCCATCCATCTCCATTGTTTACCTGAGGTGCCTTTTAGTTGTGCCTATTAAAATATGGAGAACAAAAATGTTGAGGTTCCAAAAATAGGGAAAGATCAAGATCCACTTCCACCTCGTGCTGAAGCTGCTGCCACTAGTCATGGCCGAGACGATGAAATGCCATCAACGTCGTCTGCCAAGGCCGATGCCCAATGTCATAGTACAGAGCATGTAAAATCCAAAACACCAAATATCAGTAAAAAAAGGACTCAAAAATCTAAAATAAAATCGTCGGAGGAGAAGCGTAAACTTGCCAATATGCCATTTACCACACGGAGTGGCAAGGAACGGCTGAGGCCCTGGCCTATGTTCATGGCTAGTGGTTCAGCTTCACATGAGGATGGAAGCACTCAGCCTCTCGCTAGAAAAATGAAAAGACTTAAGCTGGCAAAAGCACAGCAAAGAACTGTGCGTTCTTCGAAATCACAAATCCACAAGGAGAGTCCAATTGTGTCGGTTGCGATGCCTGACCTTCCCAACACTGGACGTGAAGAGCATGCGCCTTCCACCATTTGCACGCCCCCTGCAAGTGCTGGAAGGAGCACCCGCAGTCCAGTTCCTGATAGTCAGATTGAAGATGTCAGTGTTGAAGTACACCAGGATGAGGAGGATATGGGTGTTGCTGGCGCTGGGGAGGAAATTGACCAGGAGGATTCTGATGGTGAGGTGGTTTGTTTAAGTCAGGCACCCGGGGAGACACCTGTTGTCCGTGGGAGGAATATGGCCATTGACATGCCTGGTGAAAATACCAAAAAAATCAGCTCTTCAGTGTGGAAGTATTTCAACAGAAATGCGGACAACATTTGTCAAGCCGTGTGTTGCCTTTGTCAAGCTGTAATAAGTAGGGGTAAGGACGTTAACCACCTCGGAACATCCTCCCTTATACGTCACCTGCAGCGCATTCATCATAAGTCAGTGACAAGTTCAAAAACTTTGGGCGACAGCGGAAGCAGTCCACTGACCAGTAAATCCCTTCCTCTTGTAACCAAGCTCACGCAAACCACCCCACCAACTCCCTCAGTGTCAATTTCCTCCTTCCCCAGGAATGCCAATAGTCCTGCAGGCCATGTCACTGGCAATTCTGACGAGTCCTCTCCTGCCTGGGATTCCTCCAATGCATCCTTGCGTGTAACGCCTACTGCTGCTGGCGCTGCTGTTGTTGCTGCTGGGAGTCGATGGTCATCCCAGAGGGGAAGTCGTAAGACCACTTTTACTACTTCCACCAAGCAATTGACTGTCCAACAGTCCTTTGCGAGGAAGATGAAATATCACAGCAGTCATCCTGCTGCAAAGCGGATAACTGAGGCCTTGGCATCCTGGGCGGTGAGAAACGTGGTTCCGGTATCCATCATTACTGCAGAGCCAACTAGAGACTTGTTGGAGGTACTGTGTCCCCGGTACCAAATACCATCTAGGTTCCATTTCTCTAGGCAGGCGATACCGAAAATGTACACAGACCTCAGAAAAAGACTCACCAGTGTCCTAAAAAATGCAGTTGTACCCAATGTCCACTTAACCACGGACATGTGGACAAGTGGAGCAGGGCAGACTCAGGACTATATGACTGTGACAGCCCACTGGGTAGATGTATTGACTCCCGCCGCAAGAACAGCAGCGGCGGCACCAGTAGCAGCATCTCGCAAACGCCAACTCTTTCCTAGGCAGGCTACGCTTTGTATCACCGCTTTCCAGAATACGCACACAGCTGAAAACCTCTTACGGCAACTGAGGAAGATCATCGCAGAATGGCTTACCCCAATTGGACTCTCCTGTGGATTTGTGGCATCGGACAACGCCAGCAATATTGTGTGTGCATTAAATCTGGGCAAATTCCAGCACGTCCCATGTTTTGCACATACCTTGAATTTGGTGGTGCAGAATTATTTAAAAAACGAGGGGCGTGCAAGAGATGCTGTCGGTGGCCAGAAGAATTGCGGCACACTTTCGGCGTACAGGCACCACGTACAGAAGACAGGAGCACCACCAAAAACGCCTGAACCTGCCCTGCCATCATCTGAAGCAAGAAGTGGTAACGAGGTGGAATTCAACCCTCTATATGCTTCAGAGGTTGGAGGAGCAGCAAAAGGCCATTCAAGCCTCTACAACTGAGCACGATATAGGAGGTGGAATGCACCTGTCTCAAGCGCAGTGGAGAATGATTTCAACGTTGTGCAAGGTTCTGCAACCTTTTGAACTTGCCACACGTGAAGTCAGTTCAGACACTGCCAGCCTGAGTCAGGTCATTCCCCTCATCAGGCTTTTGCAGAAGAAGCTGGAGACATTGAAGGAGGAGCTAACACAGAGCGATTCCGCTAGGCATGTGGGACTTGTGGATGGAGCCCTTAATTCGCTTAACAAGGATTCACGGGTGGTCAATCTGTTGAAATCAGAGCACTACATTTTGGCCACCGTGCTCGATCCTAGATTTAAAACCTACCTTGGATCTCTCTTTCCGGCAGACACAAGTCTGCTGGGGTTCAAAGAACTGCTGGTGAGAAAATTGTCAAGTCAAGCGGAACGCGACCTGTCAACATCTCCTCCTTCACATTCTCCCGCAACTGGGGGTGCGAGGAAAAGGCTCAGAATTCCGAGCCCACCCGCTGGCGGTGATGCAGGGCAGTCTGGAGCGACTGCTGATGCTGACATCTGGTCCGGACTGAAGGACCTGACAACGATTACGGACATGTCGTCTACTGTCACTGCATATGATTCTCTCCCCATTGAAAGAATGGTGGAGGATTATATGAGTGACCGCATCCAAGTAGGCACGTCAGACAGTCCGTACTTATACTGGCAGGAAAAAGAGGCAATTTGGAGGCCCTTGCACAAACTGGCTTTATTCTACCTAAGTTGCCCTCCCACAAGTGTGTACTCCGAAAGAGTGTTTAGTGCCGCCGCTCACCTTGTCAGCAATCGGCGTACGAGGTTACATCCAGAAAATGTGGAGAAGATGATGTTCATTAAAATGAATTATAATCAATTCCTCCGTGGAGACATTCACCAGCAGCAATTGCCTCCACAAAGTACACAGGGAGCTGAGATGGTGGATTCCAGTGGGGACGAATTGATAATCTGTGAGGAGGGGGATGTACACGGTCAGGGCCGGTGCTAGGGTGTTCGGCGCCCTCCTGCAAAATATAAATTTGCGCCCTCCCATACTTTACATGCAGGGCCGGGGGGTTACCATGGCCTCTTGGGCCCCTGAGCTGCAGGAGATCCGTGCACGCCTATGGATGTGAACTCTCTGCCCACACTCACTCTGTGCAGCGCTAGTTACGGCCCTACACACAGACAGTGCCGTAACTAGCCATTTTAGCACTGTGTGCAAGAGAGGGCATGGGCGCCCCCCGTATGCGAACAGGGCAGTGCGCACCGCAGGCGCGTGCAAAAAATATAGGGGCGTGGCTTCATGGGGAAGGGGTATGGTCACAAAATAATCCCAATTCATATTACATATTATAGTAGTCTCCATTATTCAAACTACGCCGCACAGTAGCGCCACTACACCATGTAGAGACCCTTTTACACATTACGGCGGACAGCATCCCCTAACCCTCTTATAATGCCTAATCCTAACCTCCTACCCCGCGCGGCAGGACGCAAGCGCGTTCCGCGTAAAGAGCGATCGGGATTCTGGGAGTCTTTAACGCCGGGATCCTGTGCTCCATCTAGCTTTTGACACCAGCCTTATGTTGTCGATCGCAATTCCAGCGGTGATATTTCGACCGCCGGAATCCCGTCCGGCGGCATTTTAACTACATCCCATATAGACAGATATATATTGCACATATACTATGGAGCCACTCTGTGTTTATGAGCACCCTGCAGTAACTGTATATACTGTAGACAGATATATATTACACACAGATATGCACAGACCATGGATGTATAATGGGACACCTGGGCTACATATAATGTAACCATAGCGACATGGCAACCCCCTGTGTGTAGGAGCATCCTCCAGTAAGAGTATGATAGACAGACATAGATGATATGACACAGACATTGCACATTGGGCTGGGAATTAAGCTCAGGCGGGGCTGGATCCGACCCCGGGCTTACCCAGCAGAGTCCCGGCCATGCTGCTGCTACTGCTGCTGCTCCCGGCGACGTCTCTCCGCAGCTAAGTGTGCGCTGTGTGATTTTCACTGCCTCACTTTAATGCCGGCCGGCACCTCACTTTAAATGCTGTTTCCAGAGGGACGCCCCGCGCAGCAGCTCCCTTCGAATATGTGCTTGTCACGTGCACCGCAATGCAGTAGAGGAGGAGGCTGCCAGAGAAGACTGTGGGCGTCACTGGGGCCTGCTCCCTGCGGCAGCTGTCCAATCCGTGTGCGTTGACAGCTGCTGGGGGCAGGCCGGCTCGGTTGTGCTTTCAGAAATTGTTCTGGAGCTCTGCAACATCACCGTTGGGGACTCGGTGTCCGCGGCCGTCCCGGGCCCCCAGGGACAGGCCGGGCACTAAGCGCTTGCCTTTATTGCCTAGGGGAGAAGGATTCGTGCTGCTGCGGCTGCCTGTCAGTGTGACAGGCGCAGCAGCAGCAGGGGGACAGGACGGCGCTACAGCAGGGATACAGAGCAGTGAAGGCGCCTCTCCTGCCCGGCGCCTACCTGCAATGCATCCCTTTGCTGAGCGGCTAGCGCCGGGCCTGTACACGGTGATATATCGGAGGATGATGATGAGGTGGACATCTTGCCTCTGTAGAGCCAGTTTGTGCAAGGAGAGATTAATTGCTTCTTTTTTGGTGGGGGTCCAAACCAACCCGTAATTTCAGTCACAGTCGTGTGGCAGACCCTGTCACTGAAATGATGGGTTGGTTAAAGTGTGCATGTCCTGTTTATACAACATAAGGGTGGGTGGGAGGGCCCAAGGACAATTCCATCTTGCACCTCTTTTTTCTTTCATTTTTCTTTGCGTCATGTGCTGTTTGGGGAGTAGTTTTTGGAAGGGCCATCCTGCGTGACACTGCAGTGCCACTCCTAGATGGGCCCGGTGTTTGTGTCGGCCACTTTGGTCGCTTAGCTTACTCACACAGCTACCTCATTGCACCTCTTTTTTTCTTTGCGTCATGTGCTGTTTGGGGGGTGTTTTTTGGAAGGGCCATCCTGCGTGACACTGCAGTGCCACTCCAAGATGGGCCAGGTGTTTGTGTCGGCCACTAGGGTCGCTTAGCTTACTCACACAGCTACCTCATTGCGCCTCTTTTTTTTCTTCTTTGCGTCATGTGCTGTTTGGGGGGTGTTTTTTGGAAGGGCCATCCTGCGTGACACTGCAGTGCCACTCCTAGATGGGCCAGGTGTTTGTGTCGGCCACTTGGGTCGCTGAGCTTAGTCATCCAGCGACCTCGGTGCAAATTTTAGGACTAAAAATAATATTGTGAGGTGTGAGGTGTTCAGAATAGACTGAAAATGAGTGGAAATTATGGTTATTGAGGTTAATAATACTTTGGGATCAAAATGACCCCCAAATTCTATGATTTGAGCTGTTTTTTAGGGGTTTTTTTAAAAAAAAACACCCGAATCCAAAACACACCCGAATCCGACAAAAAAAAATCGGTGAGGTTTTGCCAAAACGCGTTCGAACCCAAAACACGGCCGCGGAACCGAACCCAAAACCAAAACACAAAACCCGAAAAATTTCCGGTGCTCATCACTAGTTTATACTACATATATGTTGTGTAATGTTGCATTTTCTTTGTTGAAAACTCTGCACAAGCTTTCAAGTCCAGTTGTAGACCTTGTGGCACCCAGGGTGAACGTAACCTTTGCCCCTCCCATTCAAAACAGGGCCAGCACACGTAAAAAATATAGGAATGAGCCTTCATGGGGGAAGGGATGTGGCCACAGAATAGTGCCAATTCACATTGCACCGCATAGTAGTGTCCGTCAGTCACATTACACCACACAGTAGTACCCCTTATACACATTATGCCATGTTAGAGCCCCTTACACACATTACGCCAGTGGCGTTGGGGGAGAGGGGGCGGGTCCACACGGTAGCTCCCGCTGCAACCCGTAATGTTGGTGATATAGCGGAGGTGTCACTTGGAGATCACATGATCTCCAAGCGCCGCCCGTACACAGAGAGTGAACGGAAACAGGTTGCATCCACCCGGTTCCCGTTCACACCGCACAGTCAGCCAGGTTAAACACGAGTTCAACCCTGCTTGCGACCAAGTTTGAAATACCAGATCGCTCAACCCGGTATTTCAACCCTGGTACCTTTCAGACCGCACATGAACACGGGTTATGTGCGCTTATGTGCCAATAACCCGTGTTCATAGGTGGCGGTCTGAAAGGGGTATGAGTCATACTGGAACTGGCTGAACTGGAATAGGAGACAGACTGGAGACAGACTGGAATTGACTTGCAACTGGACCGGACTGGAACCGGCTGGGCTAGGAATGGAGAACAGAGCTTCCCGCCAGGTCCGTGCTCCCTATGCAACGGCATTGCTTGCGCACCTCTAGTTACGGCTGATGCCCAGGTGATGTTAATACACCTGTTACAGTGAGAAAACTGTATATGTTTATGACATGTACTCTGGCAGCAGCAGTGACAGGTTAGGGGTATCATGTACAACATCAGAGCTCATGTCTGTCGGAATAATATAAATAAATTGGATGAAACATATACATGTTGGGAAGTGCGGCGTCTGGGCCCCAAACAGCTGTGGTGAAGGACTGACCTACAGTAATCTGTATAATTTGTTATGATGTTGATCAGGGTTGTCATGTTTTGTTTAAGCACCAGTCAGAGCAAAGTGTTTTTGTTTGACTGATCACATACGCCCCCTCCCACTGTGTGTGAAGTTGTGTGGCTGTGTCTCAAGCAATTAAAAACATATTATTACAGTAAGAAGATTTGCGTAAGGTGCTTGTTTTTGTAAGTGGTTAGGAAGCAAGAAAGTTGGTTTGGTCTGAAGTGATTGGAAATATTGTGAAATGTTTTGTAAAATAAGACGTTGCATATCTGAAAGAATGAGGGGATCAAACTGATAATACATACTGACAGATAATATATATCCCTGCTAAGGTGATTACATGAGAAGTATTTGCTTGGAAACTTATTTTGCACTTTACTATATAACTTCGTAGGTAATTCTATGTCGGTGTACCGTACATCCCCCTACACGTACACCCATATTCCGATTTATTGTAAAGGATAGGCCAGATCATCTGGTCTAAAAGGGAAGTATTTTATGTACTTTGTGTTGTTGGGTGTCACACATGTTTGTTGGTAAATTGTGACCTGAGTTGATTATGTGTGTTGCCAGTTTGGTCCCAGGTTGTTTGCTGTACAAGGTGGCCGGGGTATAATTTTGGTGAGTTTTGCTTTATTTCCAGTGCGTCATCTCACTTTCAAAATCAGTAACGTGACAAATAAACAGCAGTGCCTTTTTGTACTCTATGTAGATATCTTTGTTTTGTGTAACTTTATCCTGTTTTCCCTCTCTCGCGATAACCAGTATTTTTCCTCAACTAAATATTTCAAGCATTTTTAAAATAGCCGATTAACATTATATCGAATACAGGTTTAGTATCCCATATCCAAAATGCTTGGGACCAGAAGTATTTTGGATATCAGATTTTTCCGTATTTTGGAATAATTGCATACCATAATGAGATATCATGGCGATGGGACCCAAGTCTAAGCACAGCATGCATTTATGTTTCATATGCACCTTATACACACAGCCTGAAGGAAATTTTAGCCAATATGTTTAATAACTTTGTGTATTAAACAAAGTTTGTGTACATTGAGCCATCAGAAAACAAAGGTTTCACTATCTCAGTCTCACTTAAAAAAAATCTGTATTTCGGAATATTTGGATATAGGATACTCAACCTGTAATGCATAATTTATTGCTTTAATAAAAGTAGATCTTTAAAGTCCTCTTGGTTGTCAGTGCCTTTATTAAAGCACTTGACCTGTGACCCATTCCTTTATATGGCAACACAGCCATGCCCCACAACTGTCTCCTATTTTCTGCAGGACAATCACAAATTGTGGACCTCAAAATTGCAAACCTTGCACAATAGTGGTGAGGAGGTCTGGCCCAAAATGGCTCTTTTTCTGTGGATCTGGTTGTAACTTCATTTGATAGATCCAGAAATGCCCTACTACTTTTATAATTACTATTAAAGTTATTGTCTGCAGTACTAAACTGTGGTTTAAACTGCGGCGATTCTTACACAAAACAAATGTAGACCTGAAAATAAGGCCAAGGGGTAAATTTAATAAAGCTTCTTAAAGTAAAAAGTGATGTTGCCCATAGCAAGTAATCAAATTCTGTCTAACATTTTCTAGGAGGCAATAGAGAAATGATAGACAGAATCTGATTGGTTTCTATGGGGAACATCATCTATTTTCACTTTTGGAAGCTTTAGTAGATGTACCCCCTGGAATCTAATGGTTTAAGGGCAAGAGGAACAAGTGTGGCTCTTTGTTGAGTTTAGAATAGAAGTGCTGTAGTATAGCTGTGACTCGGTACACTAAATGATAATAATAAAGAGATTTTTCAGAAGGTGTTTAAAGATTTGAAGACTGTTGGAGAGTCTGATCAGGCGCATTAGGGAATTCCATATGTCGGTGGCAGCGTGGGAGAAGTCTTGTAGGAGAGAGAGAGTGGTACAGTAGTTACCGGAGATGAGGCCAGATGCAGATTATCCAGTTCATAGAAGATTGCACTATATACAATCTGCAAAAGCAGTCATTGCTCTTCAGTAATCCGGACATGCTAATAATGAATATGATATTAAAGTAAAAAGTCAAAATTCAACCTATGTTTTTAAAACTAACCACTATTAACATACTAATCACAACAAAGGGAAGAGCTATACAAATGTTCATCACACACTTGCGGTACACACCTAAACTTAGACACTGAGGTAGAACTACAGTACTATAAGCCTACAGAAGGCTGAGGTATATCGTGTGTGTGTGTGTGTGTGTGTGTGTGTCTGCGTGTCTATCTTTAAATTTGCTTGATTAAGAACTAAAGATACAGAGGCAAGAATTGGCAGCAGTAAAGCACAGCTGTATATTGATTATAAAACAAGAACTGTATGGTGGCATAGACAGGACATACCCCAATGTGCACAGCCCTATAATACAGACCCAACAATTGCATTACAGATGGTGCCCAAGCTATGGGTGCCCTTTTAACCAAAACTAGGGTATCCAACTCATCCTTCCACCATAGCTATTCCATCCGGAAAGGTGTATTTGCTGCCGCCCCGTGAGGGTGGTCCAGACTTCCCAAACAATCTCCATGAAAGTGACTGCACTTATCCAACCAACTGCACCCAATCTGACGATTGTCCACACAGTACTTTCCAGCAGAAATAGCTAACAGCTTTCTTCAGGGAAAGAGGCCCGAACCCTGGAACTATAATAGCATAACCAGTGATCACAACTCAAGCCAGCCTCAGCTTCATGGTTCAAGCCACTCCAGGTTTACAGCAGCCTTCTGTTTTTCCATTCTAACATTGCTTTAAACTAATTACAACCATTTATCAAGCAGTGTGCTAAAAAGGTGATGCTAAGTAACTGAAATGATTTCTTCCCAGGCCTCATACAAGCCCCTACTGAGGCAGATTGTTGAAGAGATCTTTCACCCCGATCGTGCAGAACCCAAGGATATCGAGCACATGTCATCTGGCCTCACTGACCTACTCAAGACCGGATTCAGTATGTTTATGAAGGTGAGTTAAGTAGATTTGTATTTCTTTTGCCTGTTAATTAACATCTCTAATTTACATTATTTGCAGTGATAACTGATGAAGTAACAGCAACTTATGAATAACACTTTCCAGGTGCATTGCCTTCGATAAGAGGGTATCAGAGTGTACAGTAAAGTGATTGTGATAACTATCACTTTACTTCAAGATCTGTCCCTTCCTTTTAACTGTGCAAGGACGGGCATCAGGCAGAGCAAGTAAAAAACAAAACAATTTATGTTGGTAGAGAGAGGAGGAGTGTGCGGCCTGCCCAGGAGGGGTCGGAGGGTCTCTCTCTGGCTCTGCCTTAACTATCTTTAGTTGCCGTTATCAATCAGAGACAAGTTGCAAAAGTTAGCTGTTAGATTGCCCCATTTCGCTGTCTCAATACAGAATGTGGACTGAGCTTTTCAGCAATCTTGTCCAATTCTTTTACGACCAGGACATTTTGTGTGATTATTTTTTTCATATAGGCTACATCACATTGTTTCTCCTACCAGAATTGTGTAGTCGCTTACTCGCTTCATAGTCATGCCTACCAGTGGTTTAGGAACACACTGCGCCTAATAAGATAAGCTTGGGTCCAGGTAATTAGTAAGCTGCCAATTTCCCCCTCTCGGCAGCCCGGACTGTAATTGAAATCGGCTCGTGGCATAGCACAGATTACTTATACACACTGTGTGCCAGATTCAAATCACCCCCCCACACACACACACACACATGCGCGATCACCCACGCCAACCTGCTATTCTAATGTTGCTGCCAACAGGCGCGACAAATTAATTTCAGCTCACTACCCCCTGGAGTAGCGAGCTGAAATGCGCGTAAAGACGCCCAAACGGGTCTTTTCACGCTTGCGCCCATTACTTTAGTGGGTTTAGGTGCGCAAAGCACCTAAACCCAAATGTAATGGGCGCGATAAGCGTGATAACTGGGAGCATTTGAATATCGCCCCTCAATCTCCCGTTACTTAAGACAGGAGATCGGGGGTGCGATAACATTTGAATCCCCCCCCCTGTATGTTTTTTTCATTCCAGTTGTAATAGTGCAGCTGCTTCAGACATGATAATGTTGATGATAATGACTGCAATATCTTTATTTCAGACAAACACTTATAGATTGTGTTTTGAGTTTGATAAGGTATTTCAGATATAATCCCATAATACTATTTTTTATCTTTTAAAATAAACATTAAGCTTTCCATATACTGCTGCATTCAATTTCTGAACTTCCTTCAATATCAGCCATAAATATTCAAAAGATTCTAGCAATCTATAAAATATTCCTGATACTTATGTTTGCATTGAATTTTTATAGAGTTCATATTTAATCTGGACATGATTCAGACTTTTGTCCATTTATTGTATGACGCTTGCAAATAAAGCTTTGAATAGCAGACTGCTGAGCACATGTCTCTGCATGTGTTACTACACAGAAGACTCTCGTAACAACCTCCCTTTAATCACATTCCCCCAGTTGGAGAAGGCACAATGTAGTGACAGCAGCTGCAGCTGAGGAAGTGCAAAGGATGTGTTTAGTGGCCTTAACCATCATTATCATTTAACAATGTAGGTGGATATTATTTGTTCATTCTAGCTTTCAAACAGCTGAATAAGAATAGTCTTGCTTCAGTACACGTGAATATTATGGTCTCTGAAACGGGCAACGTGAGTTTGCAAAGAAGGAAAAAATAATTCCGCTATCATTGAAAATTACTCATATCTCATGTTTGTTAAATTGAGAAAAGGTGCGTTAATGAGAATGTACTGTATTTAGTAAGAGATAGTCTAGCTACAAAAAAATGACATTATTCATAGTGCTCAATGAAGGTAATTTCTTATTTGCAGTATATACGCAGATACTTAGCTCATTTATTTTTGTGCTTATTTGCCAGCCTCACGCATTCAATAGTATAGATAGGGCCATCTTAATTTTGAGGCACACTGGGCAGCTGCCCAGGGTGCCACGATTCTAAAGGCCTTAAAGCAGGGGCGGCTGGGCGGGGGTTCAGCCTGTAGCCAGACAGTGGATGGCTGTGAGCATACTGATTGGTGAATAGCTGGAGTTATCCACCAGAGTACGGAGAGACATTTTGTGAACGGAATCATGTGGAGAGATGGCGGAGGACCTCAGGAGAGGTAAATAGAGCCTCCACTGTCATACTCCCTATCATGCTTCAGAGTTTTTACTTAAAAATGATTAGAATTATACAAAGAAGATAGTTATAACTTAGAAACAGTTTCTTTGTTTATTGTAATCATTGTTATAGTTAAAACTGGCCATAATTGATCAGCTCCATGGATTTGGAGGGAGTAATAAGAGGTGAGGCAGTCAGCCTCACCTCTGATAGTCGGACACTGCTTGCAGAGCTGGGGAAGGGGCCACCCCATGGCCAGTAGTACTGCACAGAAAGTGAGCCAAAAAAGTAATGCCTCGCTGTGTGTGGGGGGATTGGGTGCCTTGAGCAGTGTTGGACACCTTGGATGTGTCATGTGACCAGGAAGAGCGCTGCTCAGAGACTGGAGCTCAGCAGCAGCAGGGGGAGGAAGAGATAACACAGTGATGCAGGTAGGAGAATCAATGGACAATGGAGGTTAGTGTAGGGAGGGAAGAGTTACAGTGAGTAGGAGGGGTTCCTGACACGCAGACCCACCCCCATTTGTATCTCCCCAGCCATTCACCTTACCACCCGTCACTGGTATATGCCCATTTTGCTATTTGCAAAGCCCCCAGATTGTGGTCAGAGAGAGTGTGCCTGTGGTTCCAAAAATAAAATGATCACGTCAAATGTCTGTTCTCCGGCAGTTTAGGACAATCCTATTGTAAGTTTCTGCTCCACCTTTCTCTTAAAATATTGCTAGTGTGCTCCTCATTCTAATGCTGCCCATACACTTGTGCGATGCCCCGCGACGCGACATCGCGGGGCATCGCACCGGCAGTTCAGGTGCGATGAAATCGCACCTGAACTGCCTAAGTGATTACCATGCGATCCTGCAATAGATCGCATGGTAATCATGTGATCAGCACGTCACCGCCGAGTGGGAGCGGCCTTGCGTCTCAAGGTACCTAAAATGTGCATACAATCCTTCGATTTCTCTCACAGATGAGGTCGAAATCGAAGGATAGCACCGATTATCTCACAAGTGTATGGGCACCATTAGTTTTAACTAGTGGTGAGCATAAGGCAGGGGACATTGGGATTGGCTTACTGATGGAGCCACCCTAGTTGTGTCTCCGTCTGCGAGTAGGTGCGCTTGCCGAGGCGCACCGCAGAGAACGAATGGGGCGCGCATGCATCGTAGACGCGCACGTGCCCCATTCAAAGTAAATAAGAGCGTCTGTATACTCGGTGGCGTCCATCTGTAATTTAATGCAATTTCTGCTGCGGGGTACACTGGGCTCCACAAGTCTGGACAGTGGGGTGTAGAGTAGGATCTTGATCCGAGGCACCAACAGGCTCAAAGCTTTGACTGTTCCCAGAATTCCCAGCGCCGCCTCCTCTATAACCCCGCCTCCCAGCACAGGAGCTCAGTTTGTCAGTTGGTGCTGCAGTAAGCAGGCACTTAACAGAGGGGCTGCTCCAAGCAGCCCTGAGAAAAGCTTTTTATGAGGTAAAAAGTGAAGACTTCAAGGGCAGCAGCGGTGGTAAATGTCTTGTGACATTCACTGCTGCAGCTCCAGCTCTCCCCAGCGGCGCTGTACACTCCCGAGCCCTGGTTGCCGGGTACCTACAGCGGAGGCTCCGGTTTACTTCACGTTAGGCACACACGGCTGGGGTTTTCCAGGATTGCGTGGCCGCGCTTCGGGAGGTGGTAAGTGGGTCCCGCTCGCGGGACCCGGTCTTTATCGAGATCCGGCGCGGTCAGTGGGAGGCGGGCCGCGCGCGCTGGCGGTGGACACTGTGAATACAGGCGATCCCACTAGATCACCAGGGCATGGGCACAGGTCAGGTTTCCTCTTAAAACTGATTTTAATATCGCCCACAGTACCCGGTGGTTTTGCCAGCAAGGGGGATAAGGCTTAGACCTGAAGCCCCTCCCCCAGCCCCAGGGCACCATTTCCAGCAAGTGTTCCCGCCCTGGAGCTGCATCTCTGTCTTTCCTCACTCCCTGTCAGTGTCTGCGGCGCCATTACTCCTCAGCTCACTGTTCCTGGGACTGCTTTGGCAAATCCTCCTATGTAAAGCCGCCTGGTTGTCAGCGCTGTGCCTTTACATGACACTTAAGTATTCTACCTGCCTTTTTAGTCAGTGTTAGTAAGAAAGAGTGCATTTAGTCAGGGGTTTATAGTACAATTACCCTGTGATATACATCCAGTTTCTTACTGTGTAGTGTTATATCTATTGACTATATAGCTGTATAAGCTAGTCCAGTGCAGTATTATTGTCTGTAATAACCTCTGCATTGTACAAACTGTGACTATTTGTGTGTGCATTGATAGCTGAGTGGTGTCCATCTCGTGTCTTTCACTCAACTTGCTATCCCTATATTCTATAACCTGAGGGGGATTGGTGCGTCAGGTGTTATTTAATATAGGATTTTCACAAAGATATACTGTATTATGTATTTTTCTCTGTGATTTAGTCACCATATCTCTCCTTTATCTCTGCTGGTGCTGACTACACTGCGCAGGGGTTTGGGTTTTGGGATATAGTGCTGCTAATAATTGTACTGTGTTACCTCATACTGCAAGTTATATCATGTCTGCTTCTGAGGGTAACGGTTCTGGGGCGGAACACACTGCTGGTGTTGCTGAAGTGTCTGGATATCCAACTGGGTCCTGTTGACGACAGATGCCAGTCTAAGAGGTTGGGGTGCGGTGCTGGAGCAGCACTCCTTGCAGGGTCGGTGGACCAAGGAGGAATCTCTCCTCTCGATCAACATTCTGGAATTGCGGGCGGTCTTCAATGCGTTGAACCTAGCCCAGCATTTGATTCAGAACCGTCCTGTTCAAGTACAGTCGGACAACGCCACCACAGTGGCTTACATAAATCATCAAGGCGGCACTCGAAGCCATTTGGCAATGAAATAAGCCTCACGGATTCTACGTTGGGCAGAACGTCATCTACCGGCAATATCGGCAATATTCATTCCGGGAGTCCTGAATTGGGAAGCGGACTTTCTCAGTCATCAGGACGTGCATGCTGGCGAGTGGGGCCTCCATCCAGAAGTGTTTCAACTCCTCGTGGAAAGGTGGGATCTTCCAGATGTGGATCTGATGGCGTCTCAACACAATCACAAGGTTCCGGTCTTCGGAACAATGACAAGGGATCCTCAAGCAGCATTCGTGGATGCGCTGGCAGTGCCGTGGAGGTTTCGGCTGCCGTACGTGTTCCCTCCGGTGTCACTCCTGCCCAGGGTAATTCGGAAGTTCAAGCAAGAAAAAGGAAATCTGCTTCTCATAGCTTCGGCGTGGCCCAGACGGCACTGGTTCTCAGACCTGCAAGGCCTATCGTCAGAGCGTCCACTTCCACTTCCACAACGCCCAGACCTCCTCGTTCAGGGCCCCTGTGTCTACCAGGACCTAGCCCGGCTGTCTTTGACGGCGTGGCTCTTGAAGCTTCCGTCCTAAGAGCTAAGGGTTTTTCTGAAGAGGTCATTAAAACTATGTTGCGGGCCCGGAAACCGGCCTCTGCTCGGATTTACCATCGGGTCTTGCATTCCTACTTTGTTTGGTGCGCATCTAACCATTATGACGCTTCCAAGTTTAGTACAGCCAAACTTTTGGCTTTTCTACAGCAGGGCCTAGATTTAGGCCCGCGTCTGGCCTCCCTCAAGGTTCCTATTTCTACCTTGTCAGTGTGGTTTCAGAGAAAATTTGCAACTTTACCTGATGTTCATACTTTCACTCAGGGTGTGTTGCGTATCCAGCCTCCCTATGTCCCGCCTGTGGCTCCTTGGCACTTGTCGGTGGTTTTGGAGGCGTTGCAGGAGCCTCCATTTGAACCTCTTGGTTCAAGCTGACCTTAAGTGGCTTTCCCTTAAGGTGGTGTTCTTGCTGGCTATTGCCTCTGCTAGAAGAGTGTCGGATTTGGGTGGCTTGTCTTGTAGTTCCCCATATCTGATTTTTCACCGTGACCGGGCGGTTCCTAGGACTCGTCCCGGATATTTACCTAAGGTGGTTTCTTCGTTCCACCTTAATCAGGAGATTGTGGTTCCAGCTTTTGTTTCTCCTGATTTGTCTCCCAAAGAGCGGTCTTTGGATGTGGTACGGGCTCTCCGTATCTATGTGAAGAGAACTGCTTCTATTTGAAAGTCTGATTCTCTCTTTGTTTTGATTTCACAAACGTGGCTGGCCTGCTCACAAGCAGACCCTGGACAGGTGGATTAAAATGGTGATTGCGCATGCTTATGTGAAGGCTGGTCTGTCAGCTCCTGTTCACATTACGGCCCATTCTACTCGGTCTGTTGGACCTTCTTGGGCGGCCCAACGTGGTGCGACCCTTGACCAATTGTGCAAGGCGGCTACGTGGTCCTCCAGTGTACCTCGCAGAAAGAGTTTTAACAAGGGTAAGTTTTTACCATAAAACTCGTTTTTTATTTTCTTTATATTGGTTTTTCAGTTACTTTAAGTGCCTCTGTGAAAATTAGGTTTCTCACTAAAAATATAGGCCAACGTTTGTTTATTAGTAATTCCAAGGACTTAGGGAAAGAGGCTTTACAGGCACCCTTTGTCCCCTAAAATCTGCAGGCTCTCTCCCAGAAACGTATTAAATACCTGAACCTGTATCAGGAAATCTTGGTTTTGCACGTCGATATGGGAGGCAGTCAATTGACCCGCCAGTTGGGATCTCAGCGGTCAGTATCCCGGCTGGCCGGAAACCTGACACCAGCTCCAATACCGGCGGTCGGAGTCCCGACCGCCAGCTAGTTTCCCCATTTGGGTGGTGTTCCACGCCTTAGGGGGAATAGAACCCTGTGGCAACCTAAGCGTGGCGAATGCAGCGAGGGGACACGCTGCACTCGCTGCTGGGATCCTGGTTGTCGGGATCCCGGCATTAGTCTCCTGACCGCCGGGATCTCATACTGATCCCGATGAAAAGCATATATATGAGCAGCTAGCCAGCAATTATCAAGAAACATCCCAATCTTCCAAGTTCCCCAATTGTCATACCGTCTCTGCCATCTTGTCGCTCTAACCCAGTACTTCCCATATACAGAACTGCAGTCTCATAATGCACAAAATGGTAATAGCGTTACAGGTCATCCTTTTTTGAAGCTGTGGATAATTATCCTCTATGCATTATGTGAAATTACCAATAAATATTTGGAACTCTTATTTCCTGTCTGGCTGCTAGTGTCAGGGAATCATGGGATTTGTAGTATGACAGAGTGTTGCAGGCCTGTAACAGTAAGATAGCAGGAACATTAAGCATCAGTATGAAGGTTTGCTGATTTGCTGTGCTGCTACACAATTAAAAATATATTTTTACTTTTTCAAACAAAGGGGGTGATTCAGATCTGATCGCTGCTGTGCGTTTTCGCACAGCGAGCGATCAGATCCAAATTTGCCATGCCTCTGAGCCGCAATGCGCAGGCGTATCGGATGGCTACAGCGGGCATCTGCGGTCAGCGACGTGATCGTGCTAAGGATTCATTTGCATGGGCGTTTGCAAGGTGATTGACAGGAAGAGGCCGTTTGTGGGTGGCAACTGACCGTTTTCAAGGAGTGTCCAGAAAAACGCAGGTGGGCTCAAGCGTTTTTAGGGAGGGTGTCTGACGTCAGCTCCGGCCCCGTTCAGCAGGATTCAATCTCACTGGAAGAGTAAGTCCTGGGCTGCGCAGAGCCTGCAGAAACTGATTTTGAGCAGCTCTGCTACACATGGGATCACACACTTGCACAGCGATTTTGCACTCCCCCTGTAGGCGGCGACTATCTGATCACAGGACAGCGAAAAACGCAGCCCAGCGATCAGATCTGAATTAGGCCCATAAGCACATATAACAAGCATAAACTTCACACGTCAGATGCATACGCACGCCACTCAAGCACACTTATCTAGTAAATAAAGACAACAACCGTAATTGGCGTGAAAGGGGTCAGCTTTTTATTTTGACTGAGAGGGAGGCCTATTAATACTAAAACTAAAAATGCAGACTTCCCTCTCTAACTAAGGTGGCTGGGAGAAGAACGGTTAAGCATGATAAACAACTTAATAAGGGTAATCCAAAATTATATGACGAAATAGAGCAATAAACATGTGTGTGTGAGGGGGCCTTCTGCCCCAGATGTTCCGGGATTGGCCTCCTGCCTCCATCCCGAACAATAAAAACATGTGTGAGGGGGGCCTTCTGCCCCAGATGTTCCGGGATCGGCCTCCTGCCTCCATCCCAGACATCGGAAATGCAAAAATCCAAGGCCAGGGGTCGACCTTCTGCCACTACCCCTGCCCACCAACAGTTGTAGGGACGAAGGTACGCTCCGCCCCTACGGGGTAAAAAATAGGGCCACCGGCCCCGATATCCACACATGTTTATGATCTATCATATGGGCCCACCAGGCACGGTGGTGCCCATCAATTAATAATAAGACTATAAAATTACCTAAAAGTTCACCCGAACTTACTACCGATAAACTCCTTAAGTTAAACTAAAATAACCGTTCAGAAACCGGCCACCAAAAGCTAACACAAGTAACCATATTGGAGCAACAAAAAACCAACTCCCCAGAGTGGGAGGGTGGGACACGGAAAACTTGAAAGAGGCAGGATGTCCTGGGTCTGAAGAGTATATGTATGTCAGACCAGCCCCTATACAGAATCCAGCCAATCACAATCCAGGCAGTTTCCCTTACGTTCCTCCCACAAAAACTGTAACACCTTCCATGCCAGAGTGATGCATTAAGAGGCGTGCCGCATGCCCCGCCGGTGAGTTTATGTTGTCTCGGCCACATTCATGACCTACGCAGTCTTAAACTTCACACGTCAGATGCATACGCACGCTACTCAAGCACACTTATCTAGTAAATAAAGACACAACAACCGTAATTGGCGTGAAAGGGGTCAGCTTTTTATTTTGACTGAGAGAGAGGCCTATTAATACTAAAACTAAAAATGCAGACTTCCCTCTCTAACTAAGGTGGCGGGGAGAAGAACGGTTAAGCATGATAAAGAACTTAATAAGGGTAATCCAAAATTATATGACGAAATAGAGCAATAAACATGTGTGTGTTAGGGGGCCTTCTGCCCCAGATGTTCCGGGATTGGCCTCCTGCCTCCATCCCGAGCAATAAAAACATATGTGTGAGGGGGGCCTTCTGCCCCAGATGTTCCGGGATCGGCCTCCTGCCTCCATCCCAGACATCGGAAATCCAAAAATCCAAGACCAGGGGTCGACCTTCTGCCACTACCCCTGCCCACCAACAGTTGTAGGGACGGAGGTACGCTCCGCCCCTACGGGGTAAAAAATAGGACCACCGGCCCCGATATCCACACATGTTTATGATCTATCATATGGGCCCACCAGGTACGGTGGAGGCCATCAATTAATAATAAGACTATAAAATTACCTAAAAGTTCACCCAAACTTACTACCGATAAACTCCTTAAGTTAAACTAAAATAACCGTTCACAAACCGGCCAACTGCCAGGTTACCAACCTGCCACCGCCACCTGAACCGAAAACTCAACTAAACAAAGCAGAATACGAAGAAAAAACTCACTCAACTCAAACTAAAGAAAACAGAATACGAAACTAAAAAGACCTCAAGACCCGGCGCACGAGAGAAATTGCCACCCCCGGCCGACAAGCCATTCAGCCGCCTGCCTGCAAAAGAAGGGTGTTACTGAGGTTAAGAAACAAAATATATGGAGAAAATGGGTAACCTAACCTGCATCCCTAACAGGAAGGGGGGGGGGGGGGGGGGAGGCGGTTCGCCCAATTTGACTTGAGGCAAAAACCAAAAACGCAAAACTTCGTCAGCCGGCCATAATTAGAACCAATGATAAAACAAAAATTCCTCAAGGCCCCCGCAATCGCAAAGTGCAACTGCGACGAGCGGCTAATCCTCAAAAGGGCGCACTGGGAGGAAAAGGCCTGATATAGCGTCGGACTGCACCAGACCTCCACCTACCCAGTGCCCGGACGTAGACTTCGGACCAACCTGCCGCAGCGGCTGCCGAAGCAGCGCCGATGCGGAAAAAGTGAGTCCCATAGTCGGCCGGAGATAGACCCAGGTATAAAATACAATGCCCCAAAACCGACCGAAATTGATACCTAGTCAACGGGGAACCGTCACAATGGACGAGCCACCCGGGAGGCGTTGGAGGCCGTACGGACAAATAAGACCGGGCCGCGAGAACTGGACAAATGCCCCGCACACGAGCCCGACCCATTCGAACCCACTACCCCCGGCCAACTACGTCAGTCTTGGAGCTCTGAATCCCACACCACAAACTGTCGGGGCGTACGACGACGTGGGCCGCCAGCATGGGCGAGGCAGAAGTCCGAAAGACGGACACCAGCTCACCCACCCTGAACCCACCGTGGAAGGCCATCGGAAAGGCCGCCATGAAGAGGCGAACCTCGTATCCCCGCATCGTATCCCCGTATCCTCGTATCGTGAGCGCTGAATCCGATACCGCAAACCGTCGGGGCGTATGTCGACGGCTTTTATTGACGGAAAGGAAGGCCTATTAAATCCAAACTTGGATGAAAAAACTCCCTCTCTAACTGAGGGACGGTTGAAATATTATCATACAGCACATAAAAATAAAATGTCTCAAAATTATAAGTGAAATAATATCCTAAATGTTGGAGGGCCGTCTGCCCCGATGTTCCGGGATCGGCCTTCTGCCACCATCCCTAAGGGCAGGCTACCCAGATGTTCAGGGATCGGCCTGCTGCCACCATCCCTGACATCCCGAATCCAATGCAACTATGGGCCATCTGCCTTGTGAGGGGTCTTACCACTATGGCCCCTCTCCAGAAGGTAGCGACTCCACCGCTCCCAAGCGACCAGACAAGCAGCGAAAGTTGCAGGAGCCAAAGACCTGTGGGCTAAATCCTCCAATCCGCACACTGAAGCAGGACAGAAGTCCCTTTGGATTAGAGCTGCAGGAGCCAACTGCCTAAACCGCTGCCAGCCGACGTGAGAAAGGGTATCATCAATGTAGTTGCACTCGGCCGGGACATGCTCGGCTCGCAACGTAATGTTGTTCACCCAGCATAGCAAGACTATCTGCGCGAAGACCCGCAGTACCGGCAAGGATGTGAACTCCTGCCTAATGAAGGCAAAAACCACGCCCAAATTGTCGCACCAGAAGACCACCTGTTTTGTTGCGCAGGGCATAGCGCCAGAGCTCCAATGCGCCCAGTATGGGAAAAATATCCAGCAACAGCAAGTGTGTCGTGAAGCGCTCACTAATCGCAAGCACCAGAGGCGTCCGTGAAAAGCTCCAGGGAGGTGCTAGACATGACCGCCTCCCACCCAACACAGACGCCGCTGAAACGAACCAGAAATTCATCCCTTGTACGTAAATCCCGCCGAATTTCGAGGGACAATCTGAGAAAGTGATGCGGGCGTCGAATTCCAACTGTCGCCCGCTCCAATTTTGCAAGCAAAATTAAACAGTCCCAATAGGGATTGAGCCTGCATGAAAGTAAGCTTGCCCGCAGCAAGTGCATAAAGGATATCATCGTGAAGACGTAACACCGTATCCACTGGGAGCCTACCGAGGCCGGCGACCGAATCAAACTGAATTCCGAGATAAACTACGGATGCAGAGGGCCCATAAAGCCGCTCAGGCGCCACCGGAACCCCGAAGTGTGGGAAGAGGCCGAGTGCCCTCCGTAACAAGCTAGCGCAGTGATCTGAGTCCTGTGGCACGATCAAAATGAAATTATCCAAGCAGTGCGAAATTCGCCGTTCGCTCGTTGCATGCTCCAGGCACCAATGGAGGAAAGAACTGTATCCCTCGAAGTATGCGCAAGAGAGAGAACAACCCATAGGGAGGCACCGATCTATGTAATAGCCATTGCCCAATATAAGAAACCCATAAACTGAAAGGCCGAAGGGTGCAGAGGGAGAAGACGAAATGCTGACTGGATGTCCAAGTTACACATCACGGCCCCCGTTCCAAATGACCTAATGTTGGCTATGGCCGAAACAAAAGGACAGGTAAATGACTCTACACTGAAAATCAGAGATAGTATCATTTACGGAGGAACCTAAATTCGTCCGCGGTCTTCTTGGGCACTATCCCGACGGGGACAAGCCCAAATCCGGTAAGAGGGGGATTCCAAAAAGGGGGGCCTATCATCCCGCCCAACGACACCTCGGCCTGAACCTTCTTCCGGAGCACGTCCGGAAACTCCCGAGCCGAACGCAGGTTCGTACCAGCCCCAGGACCCACTAGCCCAGATATCGGCAAGGGGAAGCCGGACGCGAAACCCGAGTGCAAAAAGTGGGCGTCCACTCGCTGCGGGTTACCGTCACAGCCAGGGTTTGAGCGCCAGGAGCTGAATTGGGGTGGGGGCCATGGCCAGTGCCTGGTGCCACGGGAACGCGACTCTGTCGGGTGTGCAGGCCGGAATTACCCCCTGTCTCAGGACTGGTGCAGTCCTTGATCCCATGTGCTCCGCCACATCTGATGCAGGAGTGAGGAAAAATGACACGGACCCCCCAAGTCACATTGGGCATTATTGAAAGCGAAGCATTTGCCATGCCCGTGCGCGATGGATCCCTTCAAAAAGTGGTGGAATGAGAGCCAGGCCGCTTTGGCAATCTTCTCGCCGTACCGCCCTCCCCGGTGCCCACGGAGCCCTGTGTCAGCTCAGAGCACATTGCGACATCCTTTTTACCGAAATTGCAGATCTCCCGGCTATGCTATTTGCGCCGAAAGTCCTAATAACGTCGCCAAGCCGACCCTTCGTCCTTATGGCACAGCGCGTGTATAAGGAACTGATAGTTCACTAGGTTCATGTGCTCGTCCGGGCGCGTCGCTAAAGAACACGCCGGGAAGATTAACATGCACCTAACCCAATTCGGGTAGGATCGCAAAGCGTCTTTGCTCACCCCGGCCCTTTTTCTTAGCCGAAACCAAAGCGTTACGATCATCGCTAGTAAGGGCGAAGATATTGACGTAGTGGCCCTTACGGATCCTATCCCGGACCCGGGGGCTCAGACCACGTTGCACTGCCGTGTTAGCGCAGGGAAGAGTGTCCGACTCGACTGACACTTGCGAGGCGGAAGAGGTTGAATACCGGCGCTCGCGCCGTTTGTGACGTTGGACCCAGTGCAAACCTCCGTCTGAGGAGGCCACACCCTCCGAGGACGTGGAGCCAAGGGAAGAGTCCGTGCCCCTACGCCTGCGTCTACTGTGCTTGCTGGAAATCCTATGCGTACTCCTACCCACGGTAGAGGAGCGGGACTGGGTACATGACCCCAATCCGCTACGGGGGGGGGGGGTAACCGTGCTCCCTTGGGACCAGTCAGTGTCCGATGAAGACTCACCTGCACGAGAAGCTACTCCATCCATCCCTGCTCCCTCAGGACGACTTGCTGAGGCACCGACTGGCTTCAGTTCATACCAGTCCCTACGTCCATGGCTGGGGAGACAAAAGATTACGTTGTTCCCGTGCACACCCACCGGTCCAGCAGCCGCCGCAAGCGGGGCTGGCGGGCCGGCCGTTCCGCCAGAGGACTGGAGCGGCGCAAGAGTCTGCGCGATGCTATCAGCCAAAGAAGCTGTGGTCTTCCCCTGTCCCCCGGGTACGGAGGATAACAAGGGAGCCACCGCCAACACGACTGCGGCACAAATGGCGGACAAGACGGCGGCGTCCACCAAGGGTGTCGCCGCCGTCGCTGGTGCTCTAAGATCAGACACGGCACGCGAGTCCCGCGCCCCACGGGAGGTTCGCAAAACCACCCGTCGGGAGAAAGGAACCGGAATATCCCTCGCTGTCGGGTATCACAGCATATCTGTCCTGCTGCAATAAAATCTGCCGGACCCGCCTGAGTATCACGGCATATCCGTCCTGCTGCAAGAAACTCTGCCTGACCCGCCTGCACCGCGACCTCCGCCAATCCCGAACATTGGTCTCAGCACCATATACCTGTGCGCTGTCACTACTAGAAAAAACTCAGTTCACCGTCCGACTGAGGGCCATCCACAGCAGCGTCCGAATTATCAGTCCGGACGAGGCGGGGGACAGACAACTCGTTACCCGCCTGTGCACGCCGTCCCCTTCGGGGGCGATTGACCTGTTGCCGGGCCCCCAGCCTGGTAGCGGCCGGGGCCGCACGGCCATGTCTGGCAGCATTACTATGCGATGCACGTGCACACCCAGAAAGGGGTGGAGCCACGGGTCCAACCACGGCAGGAGAGGCCTAGTGGCCCGTCCCACTGCAGGCGGACGCGGAGCATCCCCGCGCGACGGCCCTTGCAAGGTCAGCCGTTGGCATGGGCCCCTAAGCAACGGCAGAGCGGGCACGTCGCACCGCCCCGCCGCGGGAGCGTGCCATTCGGACCTGATCTGGGACATTATGATCCCCACCAGGCCCAGCGTGAGGAGGCCTCATATGGGCTCCCCTGGTGCAGGACCAGAGATAAGCAGCATGTGCGCACTGCACGGACACACCGCGTCCGGCAGCTGCGCGTCCCCCGTCTGCCCAGTGGATAGGGGGATGAGGGCCAGAAGATCATGGAGGCTGCCCCCACAGGAAATGGTCTGTATCGGGTGCAGCACTCGCGCACCGCATGGACCGCACCGCGGCCGGCAGCCGCGCGACCCCCCGCCCGCCTTTCAGTGGAGAAGGGGATGAGGGCCTGAGGTCCATGTAGGCTGCCCCCACTGGCATGGGCAGCATCTGCAGCACGCGCGCGCTGCACGGACCCCCCACGTCCGGCAGCCGCGCGACTCCCCCTCCCTCCTGTTGCTGTTGAGTACCCCCACGAGCAGGTCTTGAACCTGTGACCCAGGGTGAGCCACTGCAGCTCATGAATGTAACTTTTTTGGAGGCCGCCCCCCCGGGCGGAAGAGAGACACCGGGCGGCAGGGCGCCGTCCCGTCCGTGCAGGACTAGCGCGCCCGCCAGCCGCCCTGACCGGCGGGTGCAGGGACGCACACAAACCTGTTCCCTGCAGACCGCCTCAGCGGCCTACGGACCCCCCGCACTCCGCCCACCGCCGCAGCTAGCGGCGGAGATGGAGAACGCGGGAGTAAGTGAGCACGGGAGGGCGGACAAGCCCAGCCGCATTCGCCCGGCGTCTCCCGCACCACAGCCGCAGCAGGCCTGCCCTGGCTCGGCCGGACCGCATAGGAGTCCAGAAGCCGAGCAGGGAGGACCGCGCTGCGTCCGGGTCCGGCGGCAATCACTGCAGGCTCAATGAGAAACAAAAGGGGGGGAGATGGAAGGAAGAAGGGAAGAACAGAGGTATGAAAGAAAAATACAGAGAGTGTAAAGCTGAGGAGAGCAGGGAGAAAGAGGATAGAGTAATAGAAGCCAAAGGCAATAAAAACTGAGAAACAGTAGTACTTACAGACACGGAAAACTTGAAAGAGGCAGGATGTCCTCGGTCTGAAGAGTATATGTATGTCAGACCAGCCCCTATACAGAATCCAGCCAATCACAATCCAGGCAGTTTCCCTTACGTTCCTCCCACAAAAACTGTAACCCCTTCCGTGCCAGAGTGATGCATTAAGAGGCGTGCCGCATGCCCAGCCGGTGAGTTTATGTTGTCTCGGCCACATTCATGACCTACGCAGTCTTTTTGTTTAGCATGAACAAGTCACATGAAGAGAATACATGTCTCAGGATACTGTCCAAATCATTAATCAATTGTCTTCTTGTATTGTTTGAATCCATCCCTTGCTTTGTTATACTTTGGTGCTGCAATGCATTTGTTTCACTTGAGTACACCTTTGGATGTGTGTTACTTATTTTTACTTATGTAGATCTGAAGAAGGATCTTATTAGGGTAAGAGTAAGATTATATACTCTATATATTTTGTCTACAGAGCCATATCCTGAGATGTACAGCGTAGAGAAGCACTGTGATGATTTGTAGCCCTAACAAATACAAAAAGGCTCTTTACATTACTGAATGAAGCCCAAAGCTTGTCTTCCAATATTATAGAAGTCTTCACAAATTGTTTATGGATGCCTGTTCCTCTATACTTTTATGATGTTTAACAAGTTGTGTTTACAGTATTTGGCGCAATGTATGCAAATATAAGTAAACAACCTACATACTGTATAGTCTACAGATAGAAATGTATTTATTATTTATTTATTAACAGTTTCTTGTACAGTGCAACAAATTCCGTTGCGCTTTACAACTGGAACACAATTAGTAGACAAAACTGGGTAAAAACAAACAGTCATAGAGGTAGGAGGGAAAAACAAAAGGATTTTTCCCAGCACTCTGAGGGCTGTTAGTAACAAGAACAGTATGTGAGGATACCGGGTTCAAAATCACTCAGTCACGGTGGTAGATGAAAATCCAACAGTGGTTTATTGAACAGAATGGGTTATAAACAGCTCAGCACACTTCTGTGATCCAATTCTACACGACAATCCCTCCTGGAGCTCCTGACAGAACATTACTTCTTAGTCAGTCTCCTGCCACTCTCTCTCCTCCCCTCTTTGCTATTATCAAAACCTTTGTCTTTCCTACAATAAGGCGACACCCCCAGAACAGTTTCAGAGCAAACCTACTTTCACATGTCCAGGCATGTCCCCTAGGCCACAATAGATGTTAACTAAATTAACCTTACTTAATCTGATTGTGTGGCCTGGAATCCATTGTGTGGGGAAGAATGAGGGAGGTGTATGGCCTGACATCTGATCAGTCACATGGGGGAAACATTATTTTACAAACTATAACACAATAACCAATACATTCATATATATATACATCGAAAACATAACTGTACCCTTGTAACAATAACATCATACAATATAATACAATATTGCCTAACATATAACTAATAACATATTGGCAATTGGTGAAGTCCATGTGTAGGACCAGGGCTAGGAAAGTAACCACGTGTCTTTTACCACTGAGCGACACGACGCGCCAGCTGTGTCATCACATGTCGTCACATTACCTTCCCCTACTTTCTCGCCCTGTGTCCTAAGTAGCTTAAGCTTGCTGAGCGCAGTGATGCTCTTCTACATCAGACAGTCTGTGCCCCATCATAACAATGACTGGCTGGTTTCTCTTGTGGGTCTGGTGGTTTTTGTGAATAGCATTTTACAGTTTGTACGGAGCCCACCAGCGTCCCAGGTCCAAAGTCTGTGGTAATTGTCATGAGGCTTGGGTGGGAATTTCTTTCCCCGGTCTGGTGGGTGCGTGGCCCACAGTACATAAATCAATACAGTCTTACCAGGGTCCGGCGGAAACGTGATCAGCAGTCCATAGTTCTTGTATTTCCCCCCGGTGTCCCATCCAAATACATTAATCAAAGTCCCCTTTGTAGACAGCCACTGGGTTGGGGTAACAGCATGTGCAACAGTATAATTCAGTAAGTCCAATAACTGCACCTGGGGACTTAATAATTCCCCTACACCCAACTGGGTAACCTCACATTTCAGATAGTCACAATTTTCCTCCATAAACAAAATCTGATCTCTGGGGCCCTCACTCTCCCTCCCCAACAATGTATTCCCTGGGAACCCCACTTCCATCACCTCTGGTGCATCAGGACAGTGGCTTCCCTCCCCCAAACATGAACCACGGGTATGGTAATTGTCAGGGCACAATGGGGATTCCTTCATGCCAGAAGTTTCTTCTGTGCTATCGTGGTAAATGCTTCCTCCAGCCTGGCTGGCTGGGTAACTTGTGGGATCCTACTCTGAGTCTTGTATGCTTTGGCCTGAAGTACAATCTGCTCAGCTTCCTTGTGTGTAGCCACCAACTCGACCATCGTTGTACTGGTACATGGATGTAGGTTCACAGGGACAGTGGCATTACCTTCTCCATTCACTGCTACATGTCCTGGCTGAACACCATTGTCCTGGTTAGAGTCAGTCATTTCACCTTGCACACAATGCCAGTCCAAAACACATTCAGGTGCCCTAGAGTAGAGCAACATGTTCCCTTCCAGTTCCTGAGCTGATGCTATTTTAACCATGTCTGATACCTGGATTTTCTCTGAGTCACAGGGAAGATTCTGGCATTCAGACTGCAGCTCCTTACCATCAAGTTCACTGAATGGGAACAGACCTCCAGAATCTTCTGGGAGAGATACAATAGCTGGGGATACACTGGGCCCTTCCTGAACATCCTTTTCTGATAAAATAACTGGGGCAGCCATGAACATAGCTTCACAATAGGCCTCCCTCAGCCGAATATGCTGATCAGCCTGAAGTGAGACCCTGTCTGCACTAGCCATGCTTATAGTTGGGACATTACCACCTACTGCTGCCCTCGCAGAGATCTCCTCTTCCACCTCTGCCAATGGGAAGGCATAGGGCATCTTCTCCTGGGGTGTTTGGATGACAGACCCCACTTCCTTCTCATTTTCAGTAGCCTCCCCCAAACACAACACTGTAAATGGCTCAGTAGCCAGGACTGGTTGGTGCTCACCTAAAGAATTCCCTTGGAGGCTCTGTTGCTGAAGTGGTGGTCGGGTGATAGTGGCAACATCTTCCTCAATGTCTCGCTGGCACTCTGGGATGGTTTCTATATCCTCCAAGCCTGCAAATGGCCAGTTGTAGCACAGCTCAGGCCGGTCACTGAGTGTTTCACTGTGACATTCCCCCAGGGAGAAGAGAACGGGTTGCAGACAGTGCTTCCTTGCATCCACCTGGTCAAGGTCGTTCTTTTCCAGTGTAACATACTGGGCAGACTGTTCTTGACACTCTCTCACTAAGTCCTCATCCTCCATCTCAGCAAAAGGGAAGTTGTAGTGCAGTTCCTCCTGGGGTGCCTGGATTGTGCTCACTGCTGTCTTCACTTCGTGTGCTTCCTTCTGTATAGACCACTGGGCAAATTCTTCCCTTGGGTATGGGAGAAGCTGTTGCAGGTGGTGCCTTTCCGCATCCACCCTGTAACACTGGTCTCGCCATGCTGGGGTATCCAGGGGCCCCCGATCCAATGCCACTTCCTTTGGCTCTGTCCGGGAAGGCAATTTACTCTGCACTTGCCCTTCCGTCTCTGTATATTGTATCCTTTGTGTCATTTGGGCCACTGTGGCGATCACTTCCTCCCTGAATTCCTCAAACTCTGGCTCCCCCAGCAGATTCCATGTGGCTGCTTCACTTCTGCAGTGCATGAACGCATTCCCCAGATGACACAACTTGTCCTGTATGCTGGATACTCTCCACCTGCTGATTTCCCACTGAGCTTCATTCCAGTACTCCCAAATGTACTGCATTTTGGAAACTATAAATAAAAGATCCGGCTTCCCAGCCTGCCGATATGCTGACAAACTTCCAACCACAAGCTCCACTGCCCTGGTTTCATTACTGGTCTCCTCCGCTGAGGCCTGGACCATATCCTCTTCTTCCTCCTTATCACAAGGGTGCTCAACGTCCCATTGAGCTAGTTTTCCAATTAGGGATTCCTTGGTATCCACTGTATTGATTACAATTTTTCTTCCATGACACAGTCCTTGCAGGACTCCCTTCTTGATGTCTTTGTAATATTGTGCTGCTGCCTCCAATCTGCTGTAATATCTTGCATCCATGCTTGTAACCTGAGTGATCCCTCTGCTTGCCACCAAATGTGAGGATACCGGGTTCAAAATCACTGAGTCACGGTGGTAGATGAAAATCCAACAGTGGTTTATTGAACAGAATGGGTTATAAACAGCTCAGCACACTTCTGTGATCCAATTCTACACGACAATCCCTCCTGGAGCTCCTGACAGAACATTACTTCTTAGTCAGTCTCCTGCCACTCTCTCTCCTCCCCTCTTTGCTATTATCAAAACCTTTGTCTTTCCTACAATAAGGCGACACCCCCAGAACAGTTTCAGAGCAAACCTACTTTCACATGTCCAGGCATGTCCCCTAGGCCACAATAGATGTTAACTAAATTAACCTTACTTAATCTGATTGTGTGGCCTGGAATCCATTGTGTGGGGAAGAATGAGGGAGGTGTATGGTCTGACATCTGATCAGTCACATGGGGGAAACATTATTTTACAAACTATAACACAATAACCAATACATTCATATATATACATCGAAAACATAACTGTACCCTTGTAACAATAACATCATACAATATAATACAGTATTGCCTAACATATAACTAATAACATATTGGCAATTGGTGAAGTCCATGTGTAGGACCAGGGCTAGGAAAGTAACCACGTGTCTTTTACCACTGAGCGACACGACGCGCCAGCTGTGTCATCACATGTCGTCACACAGTACACTATATAATAATAGAAAATTTAGAGCTCTTAGTTACATATATTTTGCAAAAAAATATGATAAGCCTCAGGCCACTTTACGGCGGCTCTATTGCTGGAGGTCCCTAATACTAAAGGCCAGTACTCACTGGCAGATGTGGGGAGAGATGTGTGCTGAGCAAACCGCTCAGCACACATCTCTCCCCCCGCTCAGCACAGCATGCAGGCCAATCTGGCACCAGCGATAGCGATGCGCGGGGCTGCGCATCGCTATTGCTGTGAGGGCTACACACGGAGAGATCACTTCTTAAAATCTAAGCAATCTAGTCAGATTGCTTAGATTTTAAGCAGCGATCGCTCCGTGAGTACCCCCCTTAAGTATAAGTCCTGGGCGTGGACCCCACACAATCGGCTCAGGCCCAACCACCCCAGGGCAGCACACCATTGAAATACTAAAGTGTTAATATGTGTTAATAAGAAAGAAGCAGGAGCTATGTGTTAGAAAGTGATACAAAAATAAGGGTGTTAGTAAAATACTCAAAAGAGTAGTATTAGTGGAGGTAGAAGGGCCCTGCTCGCAAGGTTACAGTCTATGGGGAAGGACAGATACATAATACCATACCTCCCAACTGTCCCGATTTTTGCGGGACAGTCTCATTTTTTTGGGACTGTCCCGCTGTCCCACCCGCGGGCCTCAGTGTCCCGCAGTGGTGGGGGGGAAGGGCAGTTGGGAGGCTCCTGCACTCGCTGCTCTGCTGAGTAGAGCAATGGTGAATAGATGCCACTCAGTGACGAAACCTGGGGCGTGTCTCGTGATTGCGGGCCCTCCCAAAAAGCCACACCCCCTTTCCCATTGGTCACGCCCCCTTTACGTGCGCAGATGTCCCTCCTCCCCTGGCCATCAAGTTGGGAGGTATGTAATGCCCAGTTTACTTAGTTAGAGAAGATCATGGTTGGTGATATGAAGAGGTCACCCACAGGTTTCACAAGGCTGTATGATTGATGGACATATAGAACAGCAACTAGTCTTTTGGCATGACATGGTCTATTGATTTGGGATACAACCATAGCCCATAGCAGCCCATTGGCTTGCAGGTTGCAGTGGAAAACCTTAATGCTACCAAGGCAATATAGTGTCTCTGCTGTTCTTTTATATAACCACTGTAATAGCAATGAACTGGTGTCACAGGCACACAAGAAACCAGTAGAGGCAGCAACGTACATTCTTCCCATCCTCTAGCTATCATTCATGGATATCTTACAGTTGTCCCTTCACTGGGGTCTATTTATATAGAAATGCAGCAGCAGCAGCAGGAGTGCCCGGAAAATGAATGTCCTTTATCACTGCATATAGTGGTATTCCCTCCATTCTGGGGTCTATTTAAGATAAGAGCCTATCCCGGCAATAACAAAGAAGTACAATGATTTCCAGCATCGTACCTGGCAGTGCTACTGTTTCAACTGCGGGATATACAGGATCTGCAGGATCTAATTATACTTAGATAATTAGAGAAATGTTGTTATTGCATTACTTGTGGGGACAGAGGGCTCGATAAAGTTCTATTTCATGGAAAGTTTGAGCTGCAGTAACATTACTGCCAATATAAACAGAATCCTGGAAGACTGCAGCATTCTTCACGCAGCCAAATAACTTGAGAAAAGGAAACGTCTTTCTCAAAACCCCAGTCTGTACCCAAATCGCTTGTCTCCAGAACATAGCCATTGAAACTGTAATTTAATTTCAATACCATTCACAAAGCAAGTGACATTCTGAATGTGTGGTATTGCAATTTGTGGTTTGGAATTGGACCCGGTTAAGACATGTCTTACAGGATCTGTTTTTCCCGTAGACTTGTTTTGACTTAAGTGAAAATTAGGGTTCTGTTACAGTGAAAGATTTCTAAAGAAAACATATCTCTCTGTGCTGCAGACCAGTGCCGCCTGCTCAGATGTGTGCACACAGCTGTATTTCTTTTTATGTACACGTGAGGTTATCAGCATCAGCTACAGCCACAGATATATATATTAAACGTTTTCGGGGGCTGGCCCCCTATGGGGGAGATGTACTAAGCAGTGATAAAAGTGGAGAAGTGAGCCAGTGGAGAAGTTGCCCATGGCAACCAATAAGCTGTTCTGTATAGTTTTATAGCATGCAAATTATAAATGTTACGTCAGTGCTGATTGGTTGCCATGGGCAACTTCTCCACTGGCTCTCTTCTCCATATTGCTATGTACCTGAGCTGCTCCTGCATACCTTGTGCTGGAATAAAAGCCTATCTGTTTTTAAGCATTCAGTCTCCAGTGGTCGCCTGAATCTACCTGCTACAGTGTATAATATTGCATAATGTTTGTATTGGAGGTTAAAGGCTAATATCTGCAAGTATCCCAACATGTCATCCCTCATACAGGTACCTGCATTTTTACTTTTAGTCTCCACAGTAGAACAGGTGGTTCTGTAGTCTACATTCATTGTCTATGCACCATTCAGTCAGTCAGCTGCCATTTTAAGAATGCAGCCCAAGAATTCACTAGGAGCAGGGCCGGACTGCTCATCTGACACTTCTGGCAAATGCCAGAAGGGCTGGTGTGCCGGTCCTGTCACAGGATGGCCACACGCAGCGCAGCCTCCGGCTTTCTGGTCTGGTAGCTCTCCCACCCCCCTGCCCATCTCCATGGAAATGGAGGCGTGCTGCGAGTCCATGCCCCCTGACTCGTGGCCCGCCCTGCCCGTCTCCATAAAAAAAGAAGGCCTGCCCGTGAGTCCACACCCCCATCAGTGATGTCCGCGCGCCCCTGTCATGCACATACCAGGGCCGATTTCGGCCCCCAGTCCATCCCTGACTGGAAGCCAGCGATATCACTGAGTGCGTCAGGGAGTTCAATGGTTCCTAGTGAATCCATAGGCTGCATTCTATAATTATCCATTCCGCTTCAGTGAACAGTTGTTTGACAGCATTTTTCTGTAGGAACTGGTAATAACATACAGATCAGCAAGTAATTCGCCAGTTCAGTTTGCTTGAACAGTTTGTACTTATTTAAATGAGTACTGTACATCAGACACACTTTTCCCTTTTGATGGTAGTTTGCATTTACAGTTAACTGCACATAGGTGAGGAATGTGAGACCAGAATAAAATGATTCTGTCAGTCTATAGTGAAATGCTTAATATGTTCTGTACAGCTTCTTGCAAAGACGAATGCTAAGTGATATTCCTCACACACACACATACCACATGTGACTCTACAGATGTTTTGGAGCTCCCCAACTAGCAACATGCAGCCAATGTATTTGCATTTGGGACCTCCTTGTGACTACTTGTTTGCTGTCAGGGACCAGTAACAATATTTGAAAATGATTCATAAGATCTAATCGCTGCACATATCTCAATCACAATTACAGTTCATCTACAATTATTCTAAAATGTTTTGACACATATAAAAACCAGATAATGAGTATTATATCCAGTGCACAATGTATAATAGGGTTGTGTAGGCAGTATGTATACTACATGGCCAAAAGTATCTGGTCACCCCTTCTAATCAGTATATTTGGACATTTCAGCCAAAACCCTTGTTCACTGGAGCATACAATCAAGCCATGCAATCTCCAGATATCCACACTCGATCTTGTCTTTCAGATTGGAATAGAAGTCTCTGACTTAAAATAAACCCAGTCATGTGGTCAGACCACCACTCAATTTTGTTCTCAGTCTCAACCCCCTGAAATAGAACTTTGCCATGGAGTTGACTAAGAAGGGGTATGACTGCCCAGGTTCTTGCAGCAAATCTAGAGTTTTGGGTGCCTATGAAGATCCTTGTTCCCCAGTCAGTTGCTATAATAGGTATGTGATGGCTAAAATGGATATTATCGCCCCTGTGCATATAAGACTCCACATACTATACCGTCAAGCTTCTTGGTTTGATAACAGTGTTAGTGAGCTCGAGAAAAGGAGTCGTGGACTTGAAAGACGATGGGGAAAGACTTACCTGGTAGAGGATAAGATGAAACTTATCAAGAATATTAATCAGCAATTACCCGTAAGAAAACAGAGATTCTGTCAAATGAGATCATGGCAGCAAACAAAAGGCCAGCTCAGCTGTTCTGTACAATGGAGATGCTGATGAAACCTTCTCCCAGTCAAGATGCAATGAGTTTGCAAACGTCTTTGCAGAGAAAGTATACTTCAACTGGGCTGGAATCCCCATAATGCCATCAAAGAAGTTCCAAATTTCTAAGACTATCAAGTTATTGATACCACTTTTTGAACTTTTGTGTGCATTTTTGGGAATTTATTTTCACGTTTACATACTACCTAGTTAAGCACCAAGTAGTTTAACATTTCTTATATTTAAAATTTCCAAGCTTGCCAATGTAAACCACATGTCTTCATGGACCTGCTTTGACCCAATGGATGTAAAAGACATGCTGACATTACCCGAATGTTGTATACCCCTGTGATCTGGCCTCAACCAAGCTTCTAATAAGGTGTATGGACATATGGCCCTGTATTTGCAAAAATAGTTCAATGCTTTTTGCAGGCAAGCATTTTACTTGAAGCATTAAAAGACACAATTGTTAGACCTCTCCTTAAAATATCTAATTTAGAGATCCCAACTGCATGACTAACTATAAAGTAGTATCAAACCTTCCTTTTCTAGGAAAGGTTATTGAGAGAGTGGTTGTAACTCAAGTAGAAACCTGCCTGTCAACCCATCATATTTATTATCCATTTCAATCAGGATTCCAGAGAAGACATAGCGCTGAAACAGCCCTGGCATGTGTGCTTAATGACCTTCTGATGGCAAAAGACAGAGGTAACTGTTCAATCCTAATCCTTCTGGATCTCTCTGCAGCATTTGATACCGTGGACCATGGGATTCTGAATGAGCGCTTAAAAAATTTCTGTGGACTAGATGGCACAGTCCTTAGCTGGTTCAAATCATTTCTCACTGGCAGGTCACAAAGTTTCCTCTGGAGTATACTGTACTCATCGACACTGCCATGAGGTGTTTCACAGGGTTCTTCTATACTATCTCTTCTTTGTTGGGATTATATGGGTGAAATAATCAGACATTATGTCCTGGTCTACTACTGCTATGCAAATGATACACAACTGTACCTGTCCTTTGCTCCAAGTACTGAGAACACAATAGCAACCATAAGTGGCTGTGTAGCTGAGCTCTATAAGTGGATGAATGCCAGTTGGCTGCGACTGAATCCTGATAAAACAGAGGTCCTTATGATAGATCAAAGGAAAGACTGCAACATAGCCAACTGACAGGACTTATGCTTGGTGGTTCAGAATTACAAAACACTAAACATGTACGGAATCTTGGTGTTGTCCTGGATGGTGGCTTGACACTTAAACATCAGGTAATAGACACAATCAAATCCTCATTCTTTCATCTGAGGAATATTGCCAGTACCAAGCACTTAATTCCCGCAGAAGATCTACCTAAGGTCATACATATATTTGTATCATCACACCTAGACAATGCCCTCTACCTGGGTCTCCCAGCAAAAGAATTGCATCACTTGCAGCTAATACAAAATGCAACTGCCAGGCTAACCAACCAGCCCCATTCCAGCCACGTAACACCCATTCTCTACCACCCTCACAGGCTGCCTGTAAAATGGCAAATTGTTTCCAAGACTGGCTTACTGACTTTCAAAGCCTTGACCAGAGCCCAAGGTACAGATGTGTCCTCATTCATCTAACCTCAATATGCCATGCGGCACTGTGTCAGGTCTCACAACTCTGCTAACGTCGGATGCATTGCATTGTGATTAGGACACACCAGGAGACTCTGGTGATTAATATTGTGTGGACTCAGTATGTATACAGAGCAGAACAGAACTTGTTTTGGAACAACATTTTGGCACTTTGCAGCACTTCTTACATAGATTCAGAGACTCAGTCACAGATATAGAAATGTCATCTCAAATTAAACAGCACAGTCTCCTTGTGCATCCTAGTCATTGTGACTGATATTTATTTTTGGCAAAAAAGAACGCAGCGCTACAAGATTTTCATGCGACCTAGAGGTGTTGTTTGGCCTGACTGCAGCAAAGATGTATGAGGACATATGTGTATCTGAAGCACCTTCTTATTCCTTACTGCCCCGCTCACTTACTGCGATCTGTAGATGAAGGACTATTAACAGTACAGGTTGAGTATCCCTTATCCAAAATGCTTGGGACCAGAGGTATTTTGGATATCGGATTTTTCCGTATTTTGGAATAATTGCATACCATAATGAGATATCATGGTGATGGGACCTAAATTTAAGCACAGAATGCATTTATGTTACATATACACCTTATACACACATCCTGAAGGTAATTTTAGCCATTATTTTTTATAACTTTGTGCATTAAACAAAGTGTGTCTACATTCACACAATTCATTTATGTTTCATATACACCTTATACACACAGCCTGAAGGTCATTTAATACAATATTTTTAATAACCTTGTGTATTAAACAAAGTTTGTATACATTGAGCCATCAAAAAACAAAGGTTTCACTATCTCACTCTCACTCAAAAAAGCCCGTATTTCGGAATATTCCGTATTTCGGAATATTTGGATATGGGATACTCAACCTGTACTTAGAAACGTAGAATCTCAATGAATTCATCTGGGGGTCAAGCTTTCAGCTTTGCAGCTTCAACTCTATAGAACTTGCTCCCTTGCAGAGTTCAAGAGGCCTCCACATTAGAATCCTTCAGAAACAGACTCTGGACTTAACCTGTTTACTCACGCATTTCACTAATGCAATACATCCTAAATGATTACAGTACAGGTAGTTCTCTTTTCTGTTTAGTTTATTTAGTAATTTGTGTTGTAAATGTAAAGCATTTTGAGCCCTATTTGGCAGAAATGTTGTATAAACTCCCCCGGTCGACAGTGCATGTTGGTATTGTAAAGTGGAAATGTCTAGACAAAACAACAACTCGGACACAAAGCAGTGGACTATCCAAGCTCACAGAATGGTACCTTGCTGTGTGCTGAATTGCATAGTGCATAAAAATATTCCTTCCTTAGTTGCAACACTCCAAACTACAGAAAGTTTTTGTCAGGATATGGATAGGTTGGGTTCCATATCTGAGAAGCCTCACACAAGACTCAGATCGCCATGCAGAATGCTAAAGACATCGGCTCTAGAGACAGTGATGAATCTGTGTTTAGGAAACGCCAGATGAACCCTTCCTGCCTGGGGCTATTTTTTATGGATCAGCCTGGGCCACTTAGTTCCAGTGAAGGGAAATCTTACTGATACAGCATATATTGACATTCTCAGAATACATTAATATTCTTGTCTGCTTCCAAATTTGAGGTAACAGCTTGGGAAAGGCCCTTTCCTGTTATAGCATACCAATATTCCAGTAAAGGTAGCATAAAATAATGGTTTGCCAAGGTGTTGAAGAGCTTGACTGGCCTGCACAGTGCCCAGACCTAATTGGTGCTACGGCTAACCCCTCCCCCCTGTAGTGCCCCCCCTGTAATATTTTTATGCCTACAAACCCCCCCCCCCCCCCATTCCTTCCCCAGGCCCTTACCATAACCCTAACCCTCACCCCAAAACTTACCTTCGGGATGCTGGCGGTCGGGGTTCCGGTGTCGGCATCTACACCGCCAGGATGCTGACTGCATCCCATCTAGATACAGATGTAGAGCACCAATACATAAACACACATGCAAACCTTCATACATGGTACTGCAAAATAATGGTGATATCTGATCCAATTAACTGTTACAATATAAAAATACAAACAAATGAGGGTTCCAGAGAGGGTTTTTTCCTTCAATTTATAAATTATTCTAGCAAGGTATGGTAAGCCTATTGGAACAGTGTATCTGTATAAAGGGCCTTATTCAGGTTTGTTAGCTAACACAAAAAGTTAGCAATTGGGCAAAACCAAGTTGCACTGCAAGTGGGACATATGTAACATGTGCAGGGAGATTTAGAGTTGGGCGGGGTGTGTTAAATCTGAAACCTAAATAATGTAGAAAATTAAGCAGTCAGTATTTTCCATGCACAGAAATAATATAACCCACTCAAATCTAACTCTCTCTGTACATGTTTTATCTGCCCCACCTGCTGTGCAACATGGCTTTGCCCAATGGCTTACTTTTTGGGTTTGCTTATAAACCTAAATAACCCCCAATAGTTAAATAAATAAAGATTTTAAAAAATATATAAAAATATGTAAATTTATCTGACTTATCAGATGGGCTTTATTGATCTGCACAAATGACTGTACAATAATTAGAAGTCTTGATGTAATGTATAATGTAGTAAAAAAATTTGGGACAGAATTTTCATGGCAAATGCTGGCTCTGATGTGTTCAATTGCCATTGGCACGAATGTGAGTTCTCTATATTCTGGCTTAAAATTGGGCCGTATCGATCACAAACTTGTCATTTTCATGGATGATATGGCTATTATGTTTGCTAATTTTCAAACATTCTTACCTTACATTTTTCAGTTTTAACCACTTATATAATCACTTTCCTGGATATTAAACTAACTTTTCAAAAACAGGTTTTTTTTTTAGTTTTTTTTTTATTGAAGACCAACCTCCTACTCAAATAATTAGTCCTTATATACAAATCTTTAAAACATTTTTTACTATATATCCTGGTGGAGTTGGGTATGAAATCCCTGCAGTTGGGATCTGACAGCGGAATCCCAATGGGTTCTGGATAAGTATTTCACCCTACCCCTAACCCATTCCTACAGCCTACACAGCCTCACCCTATCCTCCTCCTCCCGCAGCCTAACCGTCCCCTTCCCCAGCTTAATCCTAACTCCCCCGCCCCTTCCACAGTCTAACCCTAACCTCCTCCATCCTCACAACCTAACCCTTACCATCCCTCCCTAGTGCCTAGCCCCACCAGCTACCTCCAGGATCTGTTGGGATTCTGAAAATAGGGATCCCACTGTCGGTCTCATAACTGTCGGGATTTTGACTGCATCTCTCCTGATGGATTTTTCTCAAAATTAGAATGATTATCTTTCACCTGTGATCACAAATATAAGTACTAGGCTGGAAATGTTGAAATAGCTATCTTCAAATCTTCATAGAATTATAATTTCATGGGTTATTTATAGCAAAATTATTATATCTGTTACCACTTTTCTGGGTTTATTAGCTGCACAGGTCAAGGTTTATACATTTTGTTTAGCCAAAACAAGAATCTCAGATGATAAATTGATTTTTTTCTCTCTTCAGTTGGTTGTAGCCCTGGCATTATTCAAGGGTGTAGCACCCGAAAGTCTCATGCAGACATTTGTGTCATTTATTTGTCAGGAATTTGAGGTCCATGGGCTTGGTGCAGTTACTCTTTTCTTTCTTGATGAATTGGTTATACCAGTTATATTGGGATGATTATCTTTTCTAGATGGAAGACAAGTAAATATAGCAACAATCTCTAAAATAATTATTAAATGAGCTATAGAGAGGAACATCTTGACTTCCCTTACTGTAGAAAAACAAAGTATTTATAGAAGGACATTATCTTTGTCATGTCCCTTTTTACCTGAATCAGAGATGTATGCAATGTCGATACAGGTTGAGTATCCCATATCCAAATATTCCAAAATACGGAATATTCCGAAATACGGACTTTTTTGAGTGAGACTGAGATAGTGAAACCTTTGTTTTTTGATGGCTCAATGTACACAAACTTTGTTTAATACTCAAAGTTATTGTTATGCACACCAGTGCCTGCAGGAAAGTACTGGTGTCAGAACTGTTATGCACTCCAGTGTCTGCAGGAGTGTACTGGTGTTTGAACTGTTATGCAAAACAGATGGACTCACAGACAAACTGGGGGATATGACATAATGTACACAGAAGGTGATAGGGTAACAAAATACACACAAAGTGAACAGAGAAGCCCAGAGGCTAAGGAACTGGGTATCTCCCTTGTATTAGAACTGCTCAGATGGAAAAGCAAGATGTTGTGTTTTAATACGTAGAGAACCCGAAATGCTGTTGCTAAGGGCAACAGCAAAACCCTAAAGGGTTACCAACGGGTGTGGCAGTAAACTCCTTGGTCAGAGATGGAATGATAGACACAAGGAGAATCTCCACAATCCTAATTCTCACTTGCAGTGCACAGGTTTTAGCTTACTGCCACTAAACTGACCCCTGACACCTAGCACAGTGAGACAGGATTAGACAGGCAAGTCTTAGAATACAGCCGCAAACTTGCTAAGTTCACAGAGTAGTAACAGAACCCCAGCAAGCTAAACGACTGACTCCAGTCTTACTGCTAGGTCTGGATTGGCAGAGTGTAATACCAAATCCCCAGGCCTATTTGCAGTAAGCAACAAACAAATACAAAGCTACACAGTACTGGCTAACTTTCATGAACTGACTAACCAACAAAGATTCAGCAGCATCTGCTTACCCTGAAAAGAGGCCTTATAAAGCAGGTACTGTCCACGCCCCACTCAGACCTCACAGACTGTGAGCACAAAAACCAGCACCGGATCCCCTGCCGTGCACAGAGCCTATAACCACTGCACAGCAAAAGACCCGAACCGGAGTATCAGCTGCGCTCAGGTTACTCCACTAGCACTTGTCTCCCGGTTGCCATGACGACGTGGCAGCACAGGGCAGGAGACCCTAACAGTTATTAAAAATATTGTATTAAAAGACCTTCAGGCTGTGTGCATAAGGTGTATATGAAACATAAATGAATTGTGTGAATGTACACACACTTTGTTTAATGCACAAAGTTATAAAAAATATTGGCTAAAATTACCGTCAGGCTGTGTGTATAAGGGGGGTCATTCCGAGTTGTTCGCTCGCAAGCTGTTTTTAGCAGCTTTACACACGCTAAGCCGCCGCCTACTGGGAGTGAATCTTAGCATCTTAAAATTGCGAACGAAAGATTCTCAAAATTGCGATTACACACCTCTTAGCAGTTTCTGAGTAGCTTCAAACTTACTCGGCATCTGCGATCAGTTCAGTGCTTGTCGTTCCTGGTTTGACGTCACAAACACACCCAGCGTTCGCCCAGACACTCCTCCGTTTCTCCAGCCACTCCCGCGTTTTTCCCAGAAACGGTAGCGTTTTTTCACACACACCCCTAAAACGGCCAGTTTCCACCCAGAAACACCCACTTCCTGTCAATCACATTACGATCACCAGAACGATGAAAAAACCGTCAGTAAAATTCCTAACTGCATAGCAAATTTACTTGGCGCAGTCGCAGTGCGAACATTGCGCATGCGCACTAAGCGGAAAATCGCTGCGATGCGAAGAAATTTACCGAGCGAACAACTCGGAATGACCCCCATGGTGTATATGTGACATAAATACATTCTGTGCTTAGATTTAGGTCCCATCACCATAATATCTCATTATGGTATGCAATTATTCCAAAATACGGAAAAATCCGATATCCAAAATTCATTTGGTCCCAAGCATTTTGGATAAGGGATACTCAACCTGTATTAATGCAGTTGATTAAGGTAACTTGGCGAAGTTGCAGTGAGGATTTATTTGCAAATTGATTGAACAGTCAGGAATCTTGTATGCAGAAAACATGGTGAGTGTGTCTCAGTTCCTTTGCCCATTCTGTGTGACCCTAGGGTTAGTCAGATGATTAATGATCAGAGGATCTGTGAGCACTGCTGCGTTTTTCTGCGCAGATGCTGAGATTTGCAAGGCAGCCGTTAGGTGTCTGACTCCATTTCCAACGGCTGCAGCATTAGCATATTTTTGCACATTAGTTGCGTACGGGCAATGCCGTAACTGGACATTTTGGTGCCCTGTGCCAGAAACAGAATTGGTGTCCCACCCCCAAATGCAAAATAGGGACAGTGCGCACCAAAAATATAATGACATGGCCACAGAATAGTACCAATTCACATAACTCTGCCCAGTAGTGTCCGTAAGTCACATTACACCACACAGTAGTCCCCTTATACATGTTACACCACACAGTAGTGTCTGTAAGTCACATTATACCCCACGATAGTGTCCACAAGTCACGTTACACGACACAGTAGTCCCCTTATTACATTACATCACACAGTAGTGCCTGTAAGTCACATTACACCACACAGTAGTCCCCTTATACATGTTACACCACACAGTAGTGTCCGTAAGTCACATTACACCATACAGTAGTCCCCTTATACATGTTACACCACACAGTAGTGTCCGTAAGTCACATTACACCATACAGTAGTCCCCTTATACATGTTACACCACACAGTAGTCTCTATAAGTCACATTGCACCACACAGTAGTCCCCTTATACCTGTTACACCCCCAAATGCAAAATAGGGACAGTGCGCACCAAAAATATAATGACATGGCCACAGAATAGTACCAATTCACATAACTCTGCCCAGTAGTGTCCGTAAGTCACATTACACCACACAGTAGTCCCCTTATACATGTTACACCACACAGTAGTGTCTGTAAGTCACATTATACCCCACGATAGTGTCCACAAGTCACGTTACACGACACAGTAGTCCCCTTATTACATTACATCACACAGTAGTGCCTGTAAGTCACATTACACCACACAGTAGTCCCCTTATACATGTTACACCACACAGTAGTGTCCGTAAGTCACATTACACCATACAGTAGTCCCCTTATACATGTTACACCACACAGTAGTGTCCGTAAGTCACATTACACCATACAGTAGTCCCCTTATACATGTTACACCACACAGTAGTCTCTATAAGTCACATTGCACCACACAGTAGTCCCCTTATACCTGTTACACCACACAGTAGTGTCCGTAAGTCACATTACACCATACAGTAGTCCCCTTATACATGTTACACCACACAGTAGTGTCTATAAGTCACGTTACACCACACAGTAGTCCCCTTATACATGTTACACCACACAGTAGTGTCTATAAGTCACGTTATACCACACAGTAGTTCCCTTATACATGTTACACAACACAGTAGTGTCTATAAGTCACATTACACCACACAGTAGTCCCCTTATACATGTTACACCACACAGTAGTGTCTGTAAGTCACATTATACCACAAGATAGTGTCCATAAGTCGCGTTACACCACACAGTAGTCCCCTTATCACATTACACCCCACAGTAGTGTCTGTAAGTCACATTACATCACACAGTAGTCCCCTAATACGCGTTAGACCACACAGTAGTATCTGTAAGTCACATTACACCACACAGTAGTCCCCTTATACATATTAAACCACACAGTAGTGTCTGTGAATCACATTGGCCTACACTGTAGTTCTCTTATACATGTTACACCAAATAGTAGTGTCTGTAAGTCACATTATACCCCACGATAGTGTTCATAAGTCACGTTACACCACACAGTAGTCCGCTTATCACATAACACCACACAGTAGTGTCTGTAAGTCACATAACACCACACAGTAGTGTCTGTAAGTCACATTACACCACACAGTAGTGTCTGTAAGTCACATAACACCACACAGTAGTGTCTGTAAGTCACATTACACCACACCACACAGTAGTGTCTGTAAGTCACATTACACCACACAGTAGTGTCTGTAAGTCACATTACACCACACAGTAGTGTCTGTAAGTCACATTACACCACACAGTAGTGTCTGTAAGTCACATTGTACAACACAGTAGTGTCTTTTAGTCACATTACACCACACAGTAGTGTCTGTAAGTCACATTACACCACACAGTAGTGTCTGTAAGTCACATTACACCACACAGTAGTGTCTGTAAGTCACATTGTACAACACAGTAGTGTCTTTTAGTCACATTACACTGCTGCGTCATATTCCCAGAGACCTGCGCATGCACACTAGACTCTGGAAAGCGCTATTGTCCCCTAGTGCCCAGAGTCTACAGCACAGCCAGCTAGAGAGAAGGGGGCCCAGACGGGCTTCTCTTGAATCACCCCTGCTTCAATGGTCAGTCTGGCATTTGTCTCATTTGTATATGGATGTTATGGTACAGATAGAGCCATCTTTATCTTGGCCTTTAATAGGATTAATTGAGCCAGGGCAGTCAGACTTAATCCCCTGCTGTAATAGCTAAATCCCCTGCTGTATTGTTCTCTCTTATTGTATTGCAGCTGAGAACAATAGATTAAATCCTTATGTTAATAAACCATGTTGTGCCTAGGCACAACATAGAAGCCAAAATAATCGTGGCTCTATCTGTATATATACATATATATACACATGGATCCACATTTATATTGGCTAGTTTGCTGCGCCTAGGCACAACATGGTTTATTAACATAACCCTTCATCTATTGTTCTCAGCTACAATACAATACAGAGAACAATACAGCAGGGGATTAAATCCGACTGCCCAGTCTCAGTTAATCCTATTAAAGGTTGAGATAAACATGGACCCATCTGTGTATGTATATATATATATATACATACACACATATAAAATAAAAAACTTACAATAGTGTAATACAGTAAATTCAAATATAGTGGGGCAATAAGTAAAGTGCCAGCAATAAAGTGTTTGGTGTCGTAATAGCAGACAAGTATGCGTTCCACATGGTAATTCTGTAAGAATTACCTTTCTTGTTTCGCTGCCACCACCCAATTCTTGGCTGTTACTTTCAAATGCATATAGATGATGTCATCACAATCTCAATCACTCAGGACCCCAGTATAGCAGCATACAAGAAATCTAAAAAAATATATAAAAAATCTGAATATTGTTATACTGCACAACAATGACTTAAGGGGTGGGGATAAAGTGCCACAATAGTAAATAAAGTGATTTATGCTGTGTTAGCAGTGAATTCTACGCACCAAATAGTAAAACTATACAGTTTGTGTTATGCTTTGTGTACTGTATATGGCTTCCATCATCACTTATACAGGCTTTCAAATGCACTATTTAGACAAAAGTGATTAGCCACTGACAGCAAATAGATCAATGATATTTTATTGACGTCAGTACTTTGTAGGTCCACCATGTGCAGTTTACTCCAATCACTTTTGTTTACATAGTGTAGCATGCAGCGATAAATGAAATTCTCCTTTTATTACAATAACACAGCAAACAAAAGCATTAAGACATAGACTTAATGGTCTCAGTGAAGCCGGAACAACTTACCTACCACCTATAATCACAGGTGGGAGCTTGGACTGCTTACGTTGTTACCAACACTGTCAGAGCATTCCTCACTAAGGACACTATAATACATGGATTTTGCTGAGAATTACCGAGACCGTAATATCTATACAGATAAGCCACTTGCACATTTTCTGGGACCCTTTAAAAATAAAAAATAAATAAAAATAAATAATAATATATATATATATATATATAATAGTAAGGAACCGCTGTAGTATCAAATACAGACGTTACGTGTGCTTATGTGAAGCATGTTATTACTATGCACGCTTTGTTTTCTGCAGTTTGAATCTCCATTTCATAAGAAACCTGAAAATAAAACAAAGCAGTTCTATTCCTTTAGTTTTTATGGAAGCGCTGTGTTTAGATAATCTGCACTGTTAAAACATTTGACGCTTTGAAACAAAGAGACGGCACCATTAGTGTCAGTGCTCACCCACTCAGTAAGTACACAGTGTACCAGCGGCGCACACACATCTCTTATTAGCATAGATTCAGTCAATGGGGGGAGCTTTATACTAATCACTCAAGTGCATCCTAGAAAATGTTCCATCTGCGGACTAGGAGACTAGGGAAATGTCACAGAGCGCAGCTGTGCGCTAAACTTGGGTTACCGCCTCCGAACATTTATATTCTAGAAATGTACTTAAAGCTCCATTAAAACATTCAACTACAGTACATTAGTTTACAAACTCAGGTTACAATTTTTTTTTTATTACTTGCCTCAGGGCATTGGTCTTCTGTTGTAGCACATACATGTGTAAAATGCAGCAATACACCTCAGTCTGGATAAGACTTGTAACAAATTCCACGTGTTTGTCCCCAGAAGAAAAAAAGAACCTTTATGAAATGCCAACCGATAATTTGTTTAGCCGAGTATCACAGTCCTACTAATAATCACTTGTATTTGACTAGCTGCATCACCATTGCCCAAAAACGCACAGTAGACAGGAGAAGCAGTGTGTGTTCATTACGTAACCAAAATTGATTTGACAATGGGAATTGTGCGTACATGAGTCATGTCCTTACCTATGGTAGATGAAGAGCACTCACAGCTGGAAGAGTGACATGCATGCTATTATTGTACAGAGATCGTGCAGCCTTTGCTGATGTTAATGCTAATCCAGATGGTCCTGCTCACTTAAGGCTGTCACTTAGGACAATTGCCGGCCTGACAAATGGACCATTCTGTTAATTCAAACTTAACTGTTAAAAAATGGAATAAGTATGAAAAGGACGAAATTTATGATACAGATATATTTAAATTACCATATAATAATAATAATTATAATAATATTACAAATGTGAATAAAGGGGGGTATCCAATTACCCACAATAGTGGCGTGGACGCAAAAACCTATCCAATTAAGTCCTGTGAAAAGCTGCAGACCCGTTTTTTCGCACTACTTATCGCAGATTTAGCTTTGCGTGCCCCTTGATAAGTGCCAGCATTGGGGGCAGGAGCGGGAGCTGAAATAGTTTGAAACTCAAAACACTGCAGCACAATAAAATTTATTTTATGGTGCATAAAACATTTTGCTACACTGGGAAATATATTTTGTAACAGAAAATCTAAAGAAATTTATAGAAATTACTAAAATTTGTAACCTGAAATATTTTCTGTTACATTATTGTAAGGTGGCTAATAGTAGGAACAATTATCCTTCTACTGAAAATTCAATATATTGGAATCCTGGTCCCTAATGTCACTGCTATTTTTATAGTTTTTAGAAGGCTTTAATTGTAATGGAAATCTAGATGACTGCTTTTCTTTCCCCCCATTAATCGATGCCTTCAGTCGTTATTCACTACTCATGTAGGAGATCATATGGTCTGCAAAATGCCTGTTTGCGTAGGAATATAACCAATGTTATCATATAACAGAGGTTCAACCAGACTTGTGTCATCTCTTGCCCCATGTCCCCTTCAGCCCCTGCCCCCTGTATCTCTCCAGCCTCCTGCCTTGATTTTCGAGCCTCCTGCCCCACGTATCTTCAGCCTCCAGTTCCCTGTCACTCCAGCCTCCTGCTCCTGTTATTCCAGCCCAGAGGCGCAGCTAGGGTTTTTGGAGCCCAGGGCAAGATCAATAATGGCGCCCCCCACACACACACACACACACACACACACACAAACAAAAACAAAAAAACACAAAAGGAAAGTATGTGCAGATGCCACCGGTGTCACTGTATATAAAGATGTCAGGGTGTGTATGTATAGATGTAGGTGCAATGGTTGAGGTTGAATTTTTGAAGGTGGAATGAGAGTGTAGATAGCAATAATGCGCGCGCACCGGAAAAGGGGCGTGGTCACTCAAAAGGGGCGTGTCCTTCAGTGTAGTAGGACCCCTTATACTATCTAGTACTGGTGCCCCTTTCACATTATAGCACACGGTATGAGCCGAAATTCACATTACCCCACACGGTATGAGCCGAAATTCACATTACAGCACACGGTATGAGCCGAAATTCACATTACAGCACACGGTATGAGCCGAAATTCACATTACAGCACACGGTATGAGCCGAAATTCACATTACAGCACACGGTATGAGCCGAAATTCACATTACAGCACACGGTATGAGCCGAAATTCACATTACCCCACACGGTATGAGCCGAAATTCACATTACCCCACACGGTATGAGCCGAAATTCACATTACCCCACACGGTATGAGCCGTAATTCACATTATAGCACACGGTATGAGCCAAAATTCACGTTACAGCACATGGTATGAGCCAAAATTCCCAATATAGAGTGAGGGGATCCTACCCCCTTAATTAACTAATCCTGCGGGGCACTGTGGTGAGGGGAGCCTACCCCCTTAATAGACTAATTGCAGAGTTTAGCAGCGGAAGGGCTGCAGCGGTTTCTCACCCCAAGCTGCGGCGCTTCTGCCACCTCCGACACTCCACATCTTCGGCGCCACCCGGGATGCAGAGCACCGCACCGGGGATGCACCCTTTTCAGTGTGGTCTGCTGCGCTCCGAAGGGGTTCTTCTCTCCTGCTGCAGGATCCCGATGTGCGCAGTCCTCCCCGCTGTTACTGCCACGGTAAGCATTAGTATCATTTACCGCAGAGGCCATTTACTGAGGCATATGTGTTAAACCTTGGGAACTGAGATGCCCTTCTCACCATACAGCTGTGTGGCCGAGCCGGGCAGGGGGACAGCCAGCAGCATGCCGGATATCAGTAGCCGAGGGTGCGGGCTGTACATACTTGAGGCAGCTGGATATTCAACAGTGCTGAAAGCCTCCGGAGCCCGCACCCCGGGAGCTGCAGTACACCGGCAGAGGACACCCATCCCCCGAACCCTGCGTAGCCCAAAGCCGGAGATCGACAGCATGTTGAACGCGGAAGTAGAAGCCGCTTATTGCCGGTCAACATGCTGCTGTTCTCCGGCTTTGGGCTCCGCACGTGCCTTACAGTCCGCACCCTCGGCTGCTGATATCCGGCATGCTGCCCCTGCTGCTGACTTTCCACCTGCCCGGCTCTCCCACCCAGCTGGATGGTGAGTGAGAAGGGCATCTCAGTGCCCGTGGTTTAATACATATCCCTCTTCGGTAAATGGCCATTAGTACATCCCGCCCACACACACAGACTGCCCGACCCACTTACACACACACACACACACACACACACACACACACACACACACACACACACACACACACACACACACGCTGTAGACTACACACACACAGACTGGCCACCCCCAAACCCCACACACACCCACTTAGACTACACACACATTCTCATACTTTCCCCTCCCCCACACAGACTGGACTGCAAAAATTTACACACACTCACACTGTCCCACACACACACACACACACACAATTAACACACACTCACACTGTCCCACATACACACGCACACTGTCCCACTCTCCAGTGGCGTGCGGTGAGGTTAGTGGCTGGAGAGGCACTACAGCCATAATGTCTGCCGAATCCTGCCGATGACCCCTACCGCCACCGAGCCAATGCCCATTACTGCCTCTGAGCCAATGCCCGCTGCCACCACCAATGGCTTACAAACTCGCCCACCATCAACTGACCCAGCCCTCCGCCACTAATTTGTATCTCAGTCCGATGCCGCCAATGCCCGCTGCCTGCCTGCTCATCATACTTGTGATATATTGTACATTTCTCTGACGTCCTAGTGGATGCTGGGAACTCCGTAAGGACCATGGGGAATAGCGGCTCCGCAGGAGACTGGGCACAAAAGTAAAGCTTTAGGACTACCTGGTGTGCACTGGCTCCTCCCCCTATGACCCTCCTCCAAGCCTCAGTTAGATTTTTGTGCCCGGCCGAGAAGGGTGCATTCTAGGAGGCTCTCCTGAGTTTCTTAGTAAAAGTTTAGTTTTAGGTTTTTTATTTTCAGTGAGACCTGCTGGCAACAGGCTCACTGCATCGAGGGACTAAGGGGAGAAGAAGCGAACCTGCCTGCTTGCAGCCAGCTTGGGCTTCTTGGCTACTGGACACCATTAGCTCCAGAGGGACCGAACACAGGCCCAGCCTCGGAGTCCGGTCCCAGAGCCGCGCCGCCGGCCCCCTTACAGAGCCAGAAGCAAGAAGAGGTCCGGAAAATCGGCGGCAGAAGACATCAGTCTTCACCAAGGTAGCGCACAGCACTGCAGCTGTGCGCCATTGCTCCTCAGGCACACTTCACACTCCGGTCACTGAGGGTGCAGGGCGCTGGGGGGGGGGCGCCCTGAGCAGCAATAGAAACACCTTGGCTGGCGAAAATACATCACATATAACCCCCAGGGCTATATGGATGTATTTTAACCCCTGCCAGAATACAGCAAAAAGCGGGAGAAAAGTCAGCCGATAAGGGGGCGGAGCCTATCTCCTCAGCACACGGGCGCCATTTTCCCTCACAGCTTCGCTGGAAGGACGTCTCCCTGACTCTCCCCTGCAGTCCTGCACTACAGAAAAGGGTAAAACAAGAGAGGGGGGCACTAATTAGGTGCAGTATAAATAAAACAGCAGCTATAAGGGGAAAAACACTTCTATAAGGTTATCCCTGTATATATATATAGCGCTCTGGTGTGTGCTGGCATACTCTCCCTCTGTCTCCCCAAAGGGCTAGTGGGGTCCTGTCCTCTATCAGAGCATTCCCTGTGTGTATGCTGTGTGTCGGTACGATTGTGTCAACATGTATGAGGAGGAAAATGGTGTGGAGGCGGAGCAATTGCCTGTAATGGAGATGTCACCCCCTAGGGAGTCGACACCTGAGTGGCTGAGCTTATGGAAGGAATTACGTGACAGTGTCAGCTCTTTACAAAAGACGGTTGATGACATGAGACAGCCGGCTACTCAGCTCGTGCCTGTCTAGGCATCTCAAAAGCCATCAGGGGCTCTAAAACGCCCGTTACCTCAGATGGCAGATACAGACGCCGACACGGATACTGACTCCAGTGTCGACGATGAAGAGACGAATGTGACTTCCAGTAGGGCCACACGTTACATGATTGATGCTATGAAAAATGTTTTACATATTTCTGATAATACAAGTACCACTAAAAAGGGTATTATGTTTGGTGAGAAAAAACTGCCTGTTTTTCCTGCATCTGAGGAATTAAATGAAGTGTGTGATGAAGCGTGGGTTTCCCCCGATAAAAAACTGATAATTCCTAAAAGGTTATTAGCATCATACCCCTTCCCGACAGATGATAGGGGAAACACCCCCTAAGGTGGATAAAGCGCTCACACGTTTGTCAAAACAGGTGGCACTACCGTCTCCTGATAGGGCCGCCCTTAAGGAACCTGCTGACAGAAAGCAGGAGAATATCCTAAAATGTATATACACTCACACGGGTGTTATACTGCGACCAGCAATCGCCTCAGCCTGGATGTGCAGTGCTGGGGTGGCTTGGTCGGATTCCCTGACTGACAATATTGATACCCTGGATAGGGACAGTATATTACTGACTATAGAGCATTTGAAAGATGCATTTCTATATATGCGGGATGCACAGAGGGATATTTGCCGACTGGCATCAAGAGTAAGTGCGCTGTCCATTTCTGCCAGAAGAGGGTTATGGACGAGGCAGTGGTCAGGTGATGCTGATTCCAAAAGGCATATGGAAGTATTGCCTTACAAAGGGGAGGCGTTATTTGGGGTAGGTCTATCAGACCTGGTGGCCACGGCAACTGCTGGGAAATCCACATTTTTACCCCAGGTAGCCTCTCAACATAAGAAGACGCCGTATTATCAGGCGCAGTCCTTTCGGCCCCATAAGGGCAAGCGGGCAAAAGGCTCCTCATTTCTGCCCCGTGGCAGAGGGAGAGGAAAAAGGCTGCAGCAAACAGCCAGTTCCCAGGAACAGAAGCCCTCTCCCGTTTCTGCCTAGTCCTCAGCATGACGCTGGGGCTTTACAAGCGGACTCAGGCACTCCCCTAAAGTCTGCTTTACCGACGTCTCCCTCCGACAGGGAGGCGGTATTGGAAGCCATTCACAAGCTGTATTCCCAGCAGGTGATAATCAAGATACCTCTCCTGCAACAGGGACAGGGGTATTATTCCACGCTGTTTGTGGTACCGAAGCCGGACGGCTCGGTGAGACCTATTTTAAATCTGAAATCCTTGAACACTTACATACACAGGTTCAAATTCAAGATGGAGTCACTCAGAGCGGTGATTGCGAACTTGGAAGAAGGGGATTATATGGTGTCTTTGGACATCAAGGAGGCTTACCTCCATGTCCCAATTTACCCTTCTCACCAAGGATACCTCAGGTTTGTGGTACAGAACTGTCACTATCAGTTTCAGACGCTGCTGTTTGGTTTGTCCACGGCACCCCGGGTCTTTACCAAGGTAATGGCCGAAATGATGATACTCCTTCGAAGGAAGGGAGTTTTAGTTATCCCGTACTTGGACGATCTCCTGATAAGGGCAAGATCCAGGGAACAATTGGTAGTCGGGGTAGCACTATCTCAAGTAGTGTTGCGGTTGGATTCTCAATATTCCAAAATCGCAGCTGATCCCGACGACACGTCTTCTATTCCTAGGGATGATCCTGGACACAGTCCAGAAAAAGGTGTTTCTCCCGGAGGAGAAAGCCAGGGAGTTATCCGAACTAGTCAGAAACCTCCTAAAACCAGGCCAAGTGTCAGTGCATCAATGCACAAGGGTCCTGGGAATAATGGTGGCTTCCTACGAAGCAATCCCTTTCGGCAGATTCCACGCAAGAACTTTCCAGTGGGACCTGCTGGACAAATGGTCCGGATCGCATCTTCAGATGCATCAGCGGATAACCCTGTCACCAAAGACAAGGGTGTCTCTCCTGTGGTGGTTGCAGAGTGCTCATCTTCTAGAGAGCAGCAGATTCGGCATTCAGGACTTGGTCCTGGTGACCACGGATGCCAGCCTGCGAGGCTGGGGAGCAGTCACACAGGGAAGAAATTTCCAGGGCTTGTGGTCAAGCCTGGAGACATCACTTCACATAAATATCCTGGAGCTGAGGGCCATTTACAATGCCCTAAGCCAAGCAAGACCTCTGCTTCAAGGTCAGCCGGTGCTGATCCAGTCGGACAACATCACGGCAGTCGCCCACGTGAACAGACAGGGCGGCACAAGAAGCAGGAGGGCAATGGCAGAAGCTGCAAGGATTCTTCGCTGGGCGGAAAATCATGTGATAGCACTGTCAGCAGTGTTCATTCCGGGAGTGGACAACTGGGTAGCAGACTTCCTCAGCAGGCACGACCTCCACCCGGGAGAGTGGGGACTTCACCCAGAAGTCTTCCACATGATTGTAAACCGTTGGAAAAAAACCAAAGGTGGACATGATGGCGTCCCGCCTCAACAAAAAATTGGACAGGTATTGCGCCAGATCAAGGGACCCTCAGGCAATAGCTGTGGACGCTCTGGTAACACCATGGGTGTACCAGTCAGTGTATGTGTTTCCCTCCTCTGCCTCTCATACCCAAGGTACTGAGAATTATAAGACGGAGAGGAGTAAGAACTATACTCGTGGCTCCGGATTGGCCAAGAAGGACTTGGTACCCGGAACTTCAAGAGATGCTCACAGAGGACCCGTGGCCTCTACCTCTAAGAAGGGACCTGCTCCAGCAAGGACCCTGTCTGTTCCAAGACTTACCGCGGCTGCGTTTGACGGCATGGCGGTTAAACGCCGGATTCTGAAGGAAAAAGGCATTCCGGAAGAAGTCATTCCTACCCTGATCAAAGCCAGGAAGGATGTGACCGCAAAGCATTATCACCGCATTTGGCGGAAATATGTTGCGTGGTGCGAGGCCAGGAAGGCCCCAACGGAGGAATTTCAACTGGGTCGATTCCTGCATTTCCTGCAAACAGGAGTGTCTATGGGCCTAAAATTAGGATCCATTAAGGTTCAGATTTCGGCCCTGTCGATTTTCTTCCAGAAAGAACTGGCTTCAGTTCCTGAAGTTCAGACGTTGTCAAGGGGGTGCTGCATATACAGCCTCCTTTTGTGCCTCCAGTGGCACCTTGGGATCTCAATGTAGTTTTGGGGTTCCTAAAATCACATTGGTTTGAACCGCTTAAATCTGTGGATTTGAAATATCTCACATGGAAAGTGGTCATGCTGTTGGCCCTGGCTTCGGCCAGGCGCGTGTCAGAATTGGCGGCTTTATCTTATAAAAGCCCTTACCTGATTTTTCATACGGACAGGGCAGAATTGAGGACTCGTCCACAATTTCTCCCTAAGGTGGTTTCAGCGTTTCACCTGAACCAGCCTATTGTGGTACCTGCGGCTACTAGGGACTTGGAGGACTCCAAGTTGCTGGACGTTGTCAGGGCCCTGAAAATATATGTTTCCAGGACGGCTGGAGTCAGAAAATCTGACTCCCTGTTTATCCTGTATGCACCCAACAAGCTGGGTGCTCCTGCTTCTAAGCAGACTATTGCTCGTTGGATTTGTAGTACAATTCAGCTTGCACATTCTGTGGCAGGCCTGCCACAGCCAAAATCTGTAAAAGCCCATTCCACAAGGAAGGGGGCTCATCTTGGGCGGCTGCCCGAGGGGTCTCGGCTTTACAACTTTGCCGAGCAGCTACTTGGTCAGGGGCAAACACGTTTGCTAAATTCTACAAATTTGATACTCTGGCTGAGGAGGACCTGGAGTTCTCTCATTCGGTGCTGCAGAGTCATCCGCACTCTCCCGCCCGTTTGGGAGCTTTGGTATAATCCCCATGGTCCTTACGGAGTTCCCAGCATCCACTAGGACGTCAGAGAAAATAAGAATTTACTTACCGATAATTCTATTTCTCGTAGTCCGTAGTGGATGCTGGGCGCCCATCCCAAGTGCGGATTGTCTGCAATACTTGTACATAGTTATTGTTAACTAAATCGGGTTATTGTTGTTGTGAGCCATCTTTCCAGAGGCTCCTCTGTTATCATGCTGTTAACTGGGTTCAGATCACAAGTTGTACGGTGTGATTGGTGTGGCTGGTATGAGTCTTACCCGGGATTCAAAATCCTTACTTATTGTGTACGCTCGTCCGGGCACAGTATCCTAACTGAGGCTTGGAGGAGGGTCATAGGGGGAGGAGCCAGTGCACACCAGGTAGTCCTAAAGCTTTACTTTTGTGCCCAGTCTCCTGCGGAGCCGCTATTCCCCATGGTCCTTACGGAGTTCCCAGCATCCACTACGGACTACGAGAAATAGAATTATCGGTAAGTAAATTCTTATTTTTTATTGAAAAAAATAATAATTAGTGTTTGGGACTGGGAAGGGAGTGGGAGGAGGACATGAATGCTATTTTGTTGTCCAGGGCTTCCATTACCTTAATGGAGAAGGGTCTGAATGGGTTAAAAAAAAAAATGCGTGAGGTCCCCCCTCCTAAGTATAACCAGCCTCGGGCTCTTTTAGCCGGTCCTGGTTGTTTAAATACTGGGAAAAAATTGGACAGGGGTTCCCCGTATTTAGACAACCAGCATCGGGCTCTTAGTCCGGTCCTGGTTCCAAAAATACGGGGGACAAAAGATGTAGGGGTCCCCCCGTATTTTTAAAACCAGCACCGGGCTCCACTAGCCAGGGACATAATGCCACAGCCGGGGGACACATGTATGTAGGTCCCTGCGGCCGTGGCATTACCCCCCCCCCCAACTAGTCACCACTGGCCGGGGTTCCCTGGAGGAGTGGGGACCCCTTAAATCAAGGGGTCACCCCCCCTCCAGGCACCCAAGGGCCAGGGGTGAAGCCCGAGGCTGTCCCCCCCATCCGTGGGCTGTGGATGGGAGGCTGATAGCCATGTAAGTAAAAAAAGAATATTGTTTTTTGTTGTGGAACTACAAGGCCCAGAAAGCCTCCCCCGCTTGCTGGTACTTGGAGAACCTCAAGTACCAACATGCAGGGAAATATTGGGCCCGCCGGTACCTGTAGTTCTACAACAGAAAAAATACCCAAATAAAAACACAACTCACACACCGTGACAGTAAAAATTTATTAAAACACACTGACACACTCACACATACTTACCTATATCCCACGCCGGTCACGTCCACTTGTCCAGTAGAATCCAATAGGGGTAGCTGTAAAAATGAGAGACACATTACTTACCTACATCCCACGCCGGTCACGTCCACTTGTCCAGTAGAATCCAATAGGGGAATCTGTAAAAATGAGAGACAGATTACTTACCTAAATCCCACGCCGGTCACGTCCACTTGTCCAGTAGAATCCAATAGGGGTACCTGTAAAAATGAGAGACAGATTACTTACCTACATCCCACGCTGGTCACGTCCACTTGTCCAGTAGAATCCAATAGGGGTACCTGTAAAAATGAGAGACAGATTACTTACCTACATCCCACGCCGGTCACGTCCACTTGTCCAGTAGAATCCAGTAGGGGAATCTGTAAAAATGAGAGACAGATTACTTACCTACATCCCACGCTGGTCACGTCCACTTGTCCAGTAGAATCCAGTAGGGGAATCTGTAAAAATGAGAGACAGATTACTTACCTACATCCCACGCCGGTCACGTCCACTTGTCCAGTAGAATCCAATAGGGGTACCTGTAAAAATGAGAGACAGATTACTTACCTACATCCCACGCTGGTCACGTCAACTTGTCCAGTAGAATCCAATAGGGGTACCTTTAAAAATGAGAGACAGATTACTTACCTACATCCCTCGCTGGTCACGTCCACTTGTCCAGTAGAATCCAATAGGGGTACCTGTAAAAATGAGAGACAGATTACTTACCTACATCCCACGCCGGTCACGTCCACTTGTCCAGTAGAATCCAGTAGGGGAATCTGTAAAAATGAGAGACAGATTACTTACCTACATCCCACACCGGTCACGTCCACTTGTCCAGTAGAATCCAGTAGGGGAATCTGTAAAAATGAGAGACAGATTACTTGCCTACATCCCACGCCGGTCACGTCCACTTGTCCAGTAGAATACAATAGGGGTACTGATAGAGTCAGTTTTCTACCTTTTAACACAAGCTATTTACTAATACCTTCAAGCCGTAATGGCCGCTAAACCACGTGCACGTGCTACGCACTTCATACGCTATTTGCGTACAAAGACCTCGCACGTGGCACGCAAGTCACGTACAAACGCTGCGCTGAGTGTACGGAATACACACAGCGAGCGTACACACAGATAATAACCTTTTAAACCTTAAACACAGAGTATGATTATACTGTAAGTCTTAGTATTGAGATACTGTAATGATATACCACTGGTTAACCTGGATATTTAAGCAAGCTGTTTGAGTGATTGAGATACTCAGAAACCCTTTGTACTAGCTAGAGAAACACAGACACCTTGCTGAGGTTCCAACACCTTTACTAACGAGATTTAGCTATGTAAAAGGGAAAATACAGTTAACAGCTTATACACTACAGCACTAACATAAAACACCTACACAGAATACTAGACATAAATATACAATAGCGTCTTAATCCTAAACAATAACAGTGAGAGAGAGAGAGTATGGCAAATACAGACAGAGATTAAGTTGGTCACAGAGAAAAACTTACACACTGGGGAATGATCGCTGCGCAGTCCTGGAACCAGCTCTCTAGTTAGTCAATGATGAAAACCTTTTGTGGAGAGTAGACTGAGCTGGCCCAGGCTGGCTTTTCTTATATACACAAAGTACAGTACACTACAAAGGGCCCCACAATCTTATTGTTCATTGGACACAGGAATCGGTCTTCGCATTATAACCAAAGGTCATAGGTTAGTTTGAACAGGTGGGTTGTGACTATTCCAAAATGCTCAGCTGGGAGGGATTCTCAGGACTCACACCACATGTGTAATAAAACAGCAAATACTTTTAAAGTCCATAAACTTCTTTTGAACATAACTATACGCTGGAGCGACCGATCTCTTCCTAACCAACACCGGAATGTTTCTAATAAAATACTCTTCGGTTAGGTACTAAACACCACTGTTCAGACCCTGTCTGACCCTTCGTATCATGCAAAGAGGAATTCCTTTGTACATGAACCAGTTACACTAAACATACTTACAGATATTATTAAAGGGACCATAACCTATAAAATATACTATTTGGATTAACTATGTAACGATCGAGTCGCCCGCCAGACGCACACAAACTCTACCGTAAATGCACATACCACGCGCCTGAGCGCACGACCGTGGAGGCGCCGTCACGCAACTGCGAATATGCGCACGCACGGGAGAGAATGTGCACGTGCAGCGGGCAAGCGCATGGGGTTAGTACAAGGCATCATAGGTCGCTATATTTTTCGACTTTGACAGTACCTGTAAAAATGAGAGACAGATTACTTACCTACATCCCACGCCGATCACGTCCACTTGTCCAGTAGAATCCAATAGGGGTACATGTAAAAATGAAAATGATACTTACAAACTTAAATCCACAGGAGGAGAGAGGGGGGGGGGGGGAGAGAGAGAGAGAGAGACTAACCTGCTGCTGCTGCTGCTGGGGAGACCGGCACACACTGCAGGGCCACGACGGGAGGACGGAGCCGGCGGAGGAGGGGGAGAGCCGCACACCGCCGCTCCTGTCAGCGGCAGCGGAGGAGGACGGGGCGCACACTGCAGACGCCAATCACCGCCGGGACAATTAACACACACGCACACTGTCCCACACACACACACACACACACACACACACACACAATTAACAAACACGCACACTGTCCCACACACACACACACACACACACACAATTAACACACACGCACACTGTCCCACACACACACACACACACACACAATTAACACACACGCACGCACACTGTCCCACACACACAAATAACACACACGCACACTGTCCCACACACACACAATTAACACACACTCACACTGTCCCACACACACACACAATTAATACACTCACACAATTAACACACATTCACACTGTCCCACACACAATTAACACACTCACACTGTCACACACTCACACAATTAACACACACTCACACTGTCCCACACACACACACACACACAATTAACACACACACACTGTCCCGCACCCCCCTCTCCCGACAGAAAAAATATATAAACATAATTGTAAAGCCCGCTCACCTGTTAAGGCCGCGCGCGCGCGTACCTCCGAGGTCGCGCGCGATCGCGTACTGTACAATGTGCAGGGAGGAGGTGAGAGGAGGCTCCTGGCTGCCGCTGCCTGTCCAGTGTGACAGGCACAGCAGCCGGGGAGACAGGGAGAGCGCCGCAGGTAGCGCCGGCGGAATCCCTGTCGCATGGGGTGAGCGGGCCGTGCCGGTGGCACCCCCTCTGTTGGGGCTTCCACGGCGCCCAGGGCACGTGCCCTGCTCGCCCCGTGCTAGATACGCCTCTGTTCCAGCCTTCTGTCCCCTGTCACTCCAGCCTCCTGTCTTTCCAGCTGCCTGCCCCATGGCCCTCATTCCGAGTTGATAGCTCGCTGACGTTTTTCGCAGCACAGCTATGAGGTTACTACTGCGCATGTGTATGCACTGCAATGCGCACATGCGTCGTGTGGGTACAAACAGCATTGTTGCTGTGCAATGCTTCAAGCGATGAATCCATTTGCACAACCGATCGCAAGGAGATTGACAGAAAGAGGGTGTTTATGGGTGTCAACTGACCGTTTTCTGGGAGTGGTAGGGAAAACGCAGACGTGTCCAAGCGTTTGCAGGGCGGGTGCCTGACGTCAATTCCGGGGCCAGACAGGCTGAAGTGATCACAAGGGCTGAGTAAGTCCAGAGCTACTCAGAAACGGCTAAAAATCTTTTTCGTCCCGCTCGGCTGCACAAGCGTTCGCACACTTGCAAAGCGAAAATACACTCCCCTAGAGGCAGCAACTATCTGATCGCTGCTCTGCAAAAAATAGCTAGCAAGCGATTAACTCGGAATGAGGTCTCATGTCACTCCAGCTTCCTGCCCGTCACTCCAGTTCACTGTCTTTCCAGCCTCCTGTCCCATGTTCTCTCTAGTCTCCTGTCTATCCTGTCACCTGCCTCATACCACTTTAACCTCCTGCCCCCTGTAACTCCAGCCTCCTGCCCCATGTCATTTCAGTCTCCTGACTTTCCAGCCTCCTGTCCACCGCTACCCTTTCTGTGAAAATTACTTCACAGAAAGGAATAGCCTCCCATCAGAATCAGTAGAGGCTAATACAGTACAGCATTTTAAACATGCTTGGTATATACTTACAAAGAACTAAGAGGTCTATTTACTAAGCCTAGGATGGAGATAAAGTGGCCAGAGATAAAGTACCAGCTCAACACAGTTTATGACACGGCAGTTAGGAGGTTATTGGCTGGTAATTTATCTCCGTCAACTTTATCTCCATCCAGGTCTTAGTAAATAGACCCCTAAGGGTCTAATAGGGTTTGCAGTAACAATAATGTTAAAAATGGGCACATAAAAACGTAATTGTCCATTAAAATTTGATAGGGTATGGTGCTTATGGAAGAACTCTCGACACCTTAAATATTACGTGGTTGTAATATCTTAAGCACTGAGCTGCTCCCGGCGCGTACCGTTTTCTCTCCATGTACTCATAAATGTACTTCAATATTTAATGTTTTGATGAACAGGATTGGCGTAACCTTTATATCTATTTTTGACATAATTTATTTCTTATATAATGACTTTCTGTTTATTGCTTACAGACTACTGATCTACCTGGTGGATATGTGCTTAAGATCAGTAGCAGTTCTTGCCACGGGCAAGCAGGCTTTTTGCCCGGGGCACCGCTGTCCCCAGGGCGCCACCATGGCAGGAGCTGCTACTGATCCCCGCTCCCCTCTCCCCGGCTGCAGCAGGCGCCGTGGGCTGTGTGGGCGCCCGCTGCAGCCGGCTCCATTGACAGACACTAGAGGTCATAATTGACCTCTAGTGTCAGTGCAGCACTGCTATGGGAGAGACGTCATGACGTCTCTCCCATAGAGAGGAGCCAACGGACGGAGACGGAGGGCAGCGTAGCAGCGGTCCGGAAGCAGGAGTGGGGCTGGTAAGTATTGTGTAGTTGTTGTTTTTTTTTTATTGTGTGTATTTGTAAGCGGCGCTACCGGGGCACAGCTACTGGGGGCACAGCTACAAGGGCACAACTACTGGGGGCAAATCTACTGGGTGCACATCTAGGGGGCGGTATCCGGACTCCAGGTCGACAACAAAAAGGTTGACGCACCTTAGGTCGACGCCAATTGGTCGACACACCTTAGGTCGACATGGACAAAAGGTCGACAGGAACAAGGTCAACATGGAAAAAGGTCGACATGAGTTTTTCACAATTTTTTTCTTTTTTGGAACCTTTTCATACTTAACGATCCACATGGACTACGATTGGAACGGTAATCTGTGCCGAGCGAAGCGGAGGGATGTGAGGGGACGCGGTGCACTAATTGGGGTTCCTGGTCACTCTACGAAGAAAACGACACCAAAAAAACATAAAAAACTCATGCCGACCATTTTCCATGTCGACCTTGTTCCTGTCAACCTTTTGTCCATGTCGACCTAAGGTGTTTCGACCAATTTGTGTTGACCTAAGGTGTGTCGACCTTTTTGTTGTCGACCTGGAGTCCCAGACCCCTAGGGGGCAGTGCTACAGGGGGCACAGCTACAAGGGGAAAATCTACTAGGGCACAGCTACAGGGGGGCACAGCTACAGGGAGGCACAAGTACAGGGGGATAACCGTGGCCACGCCCCTATTTTTGGGCGTTCACCAGTTCTATTTTACCAGGGGTGGGGGTGTAAAGGGGTGGGGTGGCGCGCCGCGCCACAGGAAACTTTCACCCTGAGTGCCACAAAGTCTAGAACCGGCCCTTCTTAAGATATAGGTATGCCTCTCTAGTATATTTCCTGGATATTTGTTAGACCATTGCATAAAGAGCACGTATTTGTTTTTGTTTTTTTTGTAAAGGTTCCATTGTTTACTTGTTGTTGTTTTTTTTATTTAAAAAGCAATAAAAATACTTGATTTAAAAAAAGGGGCAGATTAGATTGGCCAAGTAGTTCTTATCTGCTGTCAAACTTCATGTTTTTATGTCTTTCCAGCCTCCTGCCCCGTGTCTCACCAGCCTCCTGCCCCATTTCACTCCAGCCTCTTGCCCCATGTCACTCCAGCCTCCTGCCCCATGTCTCACCAGCCTCCTGCCCCATGTCACTCCTGCCCCATGTCTCACCAGCCTCCTGCCCCATGTCACTCTAGCCTCCTGCCCCATGTCTCACCAGCCTCCTGCTCCCTGCCACTCCAGCCTCTTGTCCCTGGTCACTCCAGCCTCCTACCCCATGTCTCACCAGCCTCCTGCCCCATGTCACTCCAGCCTCCTGCCCCATGTCACTCCAGCATCCTGCCCCATGTCTCACCAGCCTCCTGCCCCATGTCTCACCAGCCTCATGCCCCATGTCACTCTAGCCTCCTGCCCCATGTCTCACCAGCCTCCTGCTCCCTGCCACTCCAGCCTCTTGCCCCTGGTCACTCCAGCCTCCTACCCCATGTCTCACCAGCCTCCTGCCCCATGTCACTCCAGCCTCCTGCCCCATGTCACTCCAGCATCCTGCCCCATGTCACTCCAGCATCCTGCCCCATGTCTCACCAGCCTCCCGTCCCATGTCTCACCAGCCTCCTGCTCCCTGCCACTCCAGCCTCCTGCCCCTGGTCACTCCAGCCTCCTGCCCCATGTCACTCCAGCCTCCTGCCCCATGTCACTCCAGCCTCCTGCCCCATGTCACTCCAGCCTCCTGCCCCATGTCACTCCAGCCTCCTGCCCCATGTCACTCCAGCATCCTGCCCCATGTCTCACCAGCCTCCTGCCCCATGTCTCACCAGCCTCCCGTCCCATGTTGCTCTAGCCTCCTGCCCCATGTCTCACCAGCCTCCTGCTCCCTGCCACTCCAAGCTTTTGCCTCTTGCCCCTTGTCCCTTGTCACTCCAGCATCCTGCCTTTCCATTTATAATAATATAAATACAAATGAACAAACTTTAACACACAAAATGATTCTATTCTGTTGACACATACTGACTGCATATGGCAACATTTTAATGTAATATTATAATGGCTATTCATATTGGATACATTTCATGATTACAATCTAACCACCATATTGTCTTCAGTTTTCACGTCTGCTCTTCTATGTATACCTTGTTTAGATCAGGTATAATCAGTATGCTAACAACATAGCCGATCACATCATCTGTGCTTGCATCAGCAGAACATGAGTGCACTGATCCTGTGAGAATTTATTCAGCATAAGATTACCATTTTGTTACTGAGGGGTCTATTTACTAAGCCTTGGGTGGAGATAAAGTAGTCGGAGATAAACTACCAGCCAATTTGCTTTTAACTACCATTTTTCAAACCCAGCCAGTAACATGGCAGTTTGGAGCTGATTGGCTGGTACTTTATCTCCGTCCACCTTATCTCCATCCTAGGCTTAGTAAATAGACCCCTGTCCCACAAAATATGTATGTGCATATGTCTGAATGTAGTTTTTTTTTATCCATTATTGACTAGAGAGGCAGCCGAGGCTGACAAGCATGGGGGTAGGGGGGGAGAGGGGGGGGGGGGGGGGGGGCAGTACAGTATGGTACCAGGGACATGTGTGCAGGTTGTCTTTGTGTGTACTGTATGTGTGTGGTTCAGATACGGTCCCACCAGCAGCTGCCATGGTAATCCGTAAGAAGTCCTGTATTCTAAGCCACTTTCCCAGCCGTAGGTATGAATCCGCTGAGCTATTTAAATCACTGTATTGACCTACTGTTGTCATATTTACTTACTGGATGAACTAAACTCGGCCAGTAACAGCTACTCATGAATCGGTAATCTTTGTGAAAATCCACCAATGTTCCCTACTTCCCCTAACAATGGGCTGCAGTGTTTGGTAAATCTGTCCGCAAGCACGCGTTCCATGTAGAGAGGTAATAGGCATATTTCTCATTAGTATTAAATGTTTCACCTCTTCAGGATCACAATGGCTTCTAGAACAAATACATAGAATGTGTAACCTCATGCATGTGCTCTTTGCTCAGGAAAGGAATCAGAACACCTGCTTTATCTGCTGTGTCCATCATCTTCTGCAGACCTATGCTAAATATAGGGTTCTCAAGCCATCCCTTGCTAACACATTGCAGTTTACCATCCATGCAGTTCACTATGAAACAGACAGGGAGTGGCACCATAGGAACCTGTTGTGACCAATGCATCAAACCAGCACATAAAAGATAAATGCAACCAATGTGCAGATGTATGCTTTATGTGGATGGTGGGAGTTGCATCATTGCCTTCCTCATACAGGAAGTGCTTGTTATGCAGGAAGTACCTCTATAGCATTGTTCAGCATGATTGCAGTGAGTAAAGAAACACTTTTGCAGCTCTCCAGAGCACACAGACTACTTTACACTATATGGGGGTGGGTTGACACTTTGGAGTTATTATTTTGTGATTTTTCTCACTCCACTTTATCACTCTTCAAGGATTACAACTGCTACTGGTTCTTTGACAAAGGGAATATGCTGTTCAATGTAAACCCGATGGCTGAAGGATGCGCGTTTGGGTGTGCGGTGTGGCCCCTCTGGACCCAGAGGCCCATGTGCACTTCACAGACTGCACCTAGTATAGATACGCCAATGGAATGATCCCTTAGGGTAAACAGACACTACTAAATGCTGCATGTACAAATAAGGGAGGAATGCCCTTTCCGCAAAATGCCAGTACAAAGAAGAACTCATGCTGCAGCCTCTGTCTTTTCAAGACTGTGATTACCATATAGATTCCAGTCACCATCAGACCAAAATGTCACATATTGTGTGTCACACGGTGGGGCAGTGTGAGTGGAAAGGTCTGGTACAATGTTTATTGCCTTCATGTCTACGTACAATGGGGGTAATTCCAAGTTGATCGCAGCAGGACATTTTTTAGCAGTTGGGCAAAACCATGGTGGTCATTCCGAGTTGTTCGGTCGTTGCCGATTTTCGCTATATTGCGATTAGTCGCTTACTGCGCATGCGCAAGGTTCGCAGAGCGCATGCGCTTAGTTATTTTACACAAAAGTTAGGTATTTTACTCACGGCATAACAAGGATTTTTCATCGTTCTGGTGATCGTAGTGTGATTGATAGGCAGTGGGTGTTTCTGGGCGAAAACTGGCCGTTTTCTGGGCGTGTGTAAAAAAACGCTGGCGTTTCTGGGAAAAACGCGGGAGTGTCTGAAGAAATGAGGGAGTGTCTGGGCGAATGCTGGGTGTGTTTGTGCCGTCAAATCAGGAACGAAACTGACTGAACTGATCGCAATGGCTGAGTAAGTCTATAGCTACTCAGAAACTGCTAAGAAATTTCTATTCGCAATTCTGCAAATCTTTTGTTCGCAATTCTGCTAAGCTAAGATACACTCCCAGAGGGCGGCGGCTTAGCGTGTGCAATGCTGCTAAAAGCAGCTAGCGAGCGAACAACTCGGAATGAGGGCCCATGTGCAGTGCAGGTGAGGCAGATATAACATGTGCAGAGAGAGTTAGATTTGGGTGTGGTTTGTTCAATCTGCAATCTAAATTGCAGTGTAAAAATAAAGCAGCCAGTATTTACCCTGCACAGAAACAAAATAACCCACCCAAATCTAACTCTCTCTGCACATGTTATATCTGCCTCCCCTGCAGTGCACATGGTTTTGCCCAATTGCTAACAAACTTGCTGCTGCGATCAACTCAGAATTACCCCACTATGTTCAAATGAAATAAATTGTGCTGTTGTTATTAGTAGTATTACTACTACTATTATTATTATTATTATTATTATTATTATTGTGTAACCTTCGTAATAGTCTCTGCAAGTCTTCATATTGCTAGTTACAGATACTGTTTTTTTTTCTGTTATATGTCTAGGTAAGCCGCCCACATCCTGGGGACTCTTCCCTCCTGATCCTATTTGTGATTGGAGGAGTCACTGTCTCAGAAGTCCGGATGGTAAAAGATCTTGTATCAACTCTCAAGCCTGGGGTTCAGGTACTAGCATATCAGTAAAGTCTGCTGCATTCATCTACATACAAACAGAGTGGCATACATATAAATCAAAGACACTGATCAATAGCCCCACAGAGGCAATGACAACACTAAGCAGCCTATTTATCAAACTTTTTGGCCACGGTAAGATCACTAACTCAAGTAGACAAGGCTACTTATTAAGCCTAAGACATTTCATGAGTCACTGTCAGTGTTGGAACACACTGCTGTCCCCATACAATGTACAATAAGTTGCTATTATGCTATTTATGAAGCTCCAGTCCGGTAGCTAACACCAACTTCCATTTACATCCTTCCTCCTCATCTGGCTCTCATAGTTTGTACATGCACAGTAACACCACCAGGAGGAAACCCAGCAGTGTAAATGTTCACTGCTGTTATTGGTGGGCAAAGGGTAGCTTATGGACTTTGCTGGGACAGCTCATTATAGGAGTAGATAAATATCCTAGGATTCTGGACTAGAATTTTCAGGTTTTTGGGAAAGCTGTAAGAAACAGATTTATTAGTAATACTGGCCACAAACTAGGTTATATCGCTCATTGTAACACTGAATAAGCACATCTCTGTCTGCTTTGGCCACATATACAGTATAATGCTGAGTGATCTGATCCTAAGGGACCCAGTCAGTGTTGGTCACACATACAGATTTTGCTTCCTAATTTGATTGATAAAATCAGTGATTTCAGCAGATGTAACTTGGTATTAACAGTCTGCTTATTGACAGTGGTTGCAGATCCTTCCATAACCAAGGAACAGATGCAAAGTGGCTGTAATCACAGGAAGCCGCAGATTTACTTACTTACGCTAATGCCGATAGCTGTGGTTTCAAGCAGGTTGCCACACCGGTCACTGGTTTTCCACCCACAGCCATTTTCATTAGCATCGGCACCTGCTGGGTGGCAGAGATCCGTGAAAAATCGCCCTCTGAGTATAGCACGGAAGTCTAGCTACCCAGGTGCAATTCTTCCAGGTGCAAGCACAACATTTGCACCTAGAAACACCATTTCATGCAAGGAGAGATCCAGCCAACACTGTGTAAATTCATTTTGTGCATACACAGTTTGTTAAAACAATTTTTTTGCGGCCATATGGAGCTGTGTCCAACTCAGAATCACGCCCCAAGAGTGAAAAAAAAGAAAAGCTTTAAAACATTATGAAGAATAATGTTCATTTGAGAACTGGAAGACGGCAATGGTGGTCATTCTGAGTTGATCGCTCGTTGCCGATTTTCGCAACGCAGCGATTATGTGGAAAATACACATGCGCATGGTACGCATCGCGTATGTGCTAAGTACTTTCACACAAAACTTAGTAGATTTACACAAGGCCGACCAATGTTTTTTCATCGCTGGAGGGATCGTAGTGTGATTGACAGGAAGTAGGTGTTTCTGGGCGGTAACTGGCCGTTTTCAGGGAGTGTGCTAAAAACCGCAGGCGTGCCAAGTAAAAACGCAGGAGTGGCTGGAGAAACGGGGGAGTGGTTGGACGAACACAGGGCGTGTTTGTGACGTCAAACCAGGAACTAAACAGACTGAGCTGATCGCAATCTAGGAGTAGGTCTGGAGCTACTAAGAAACTGCAAGGAATTATTTAGTAGCAGTTCTGCTAATCTTTCGTTCGCAATTCTGCTAAGCTAAGATACACTCCCAGAGGGCGGCTGCCTAGCGTGTGCAATGCTGCTAAAAGCAGCTAGCGAGCGAACAACTCGGAATGACCACCAATATCCAGTGTCTCAGCCCGACCCTTATAATAAGCAGGTTCGGGGATCCCAAGGCTTTGTCCCAGGTAGTTTGCTTTCACACTAAGCTAAATCCCGGGTTGCAGCGCGCTCACATGCAATAATTTGTGTGAAAGGGGTAATAATTGTGCAGCCCAGACATATTTTGTAGTTACAGTATGTCAATAACATTGAGTTATGAAATAAGTGGGTTTGTGCAACAATCATTCTCATTAATCACACTACACCGTGCTTCAGTGGAAGCAGCGTGTAGGCAGCAGGCAGATTCATGTTGTCTTGAAGGGGGACATCCGTGTAAGGGATCTGATTGAACTTTTAAAACTGACATATTTTTAGCTACATTCTTCTTACTTAACATTGTTTTCTAAGTATTAGTTTATCAATGCTTTAAGACAGTGACATTCCCTGATGAATAGCGTGTAATCCCTTGACTAAGATAATCAATGAGATGGCTGTGATGCCGGGGAGTGTCCCGCCTCACATCACTGATAGGATTAGAAGCTGGAAACATTTTTCTGTCTTTGAAATTCCATAAAGAACATTTATGACAAATATATACAGTATATTATTATACAGTAAATATATACAGTAGTTTAACAGCAAATTCACAGATTGAGATGATCCCATAGAATATAAATAAAAAGTGTTAGCTCTTCTTCTTAATCCTGCTGATTCAGGGGCTTCAGCTGATATCTCTGTCTGTGACCCATTCCCATTTGTGTCATGAACATTATCGGTGACTGGATATATGAGGAGTTCAGTGTATTATGTGTGTGTGTGAGCTTAGTTCATAATTCCCCTGATTAGGTCTAATGGAATTAACTTCATACGTGTTAATGCCCCTAATACACTTTAAGATATGAAGTCCCATTAGCACTATCATTAATGACCTCTTTAGTGTTGCAGTAAGAGCTGGAGATGAATGTAAAGCTCCAAATGAAATTTGTCTTTTCATAGAAGGTGTTTGATGCTTCAGTGGTCCCTTTCTCCTCACCTTTTCTTATAAATAGTATGGAAAGAGTCACTCCTGACTCCTGCACACATCAGACGTGATAACACCGGCAGCTAGAGAAACGTAATGTAGTGATTCATGGATTGTACAAGTTCTCTCTGAACCTGGTCTTTGATTTGTTTTTTTGCTATTCTTAACTCAGATTCATCCAGTTCCCATGTAATAGCATATTCTTATCATAATGTCCATTTGTAAAAAATGTTTAAGGAACATACTGGCTGTCTGGGGAAGTGTACCTCTAAGCACCCTTGGTCTCATTGCCATGTGTTAATTGGATGTGGGCATACTTGCTGCTTAAGGGTAATGCTGTTTCTATAGCTTTGCATGTTTAGTAGTAATTTTAGAATGATGAGACTTACGTAGTAACTAGCTGAAAACATGTGCTTCGCTATGGGATAAGGATGGTAAATTAGAATTATAGTATTATAGTTGTTTGTTAATTGACGTTGGTTTGAGATCTAGTATATAGGCATGTCTTGCTTCCCTGACCCACTTTGTGTAGTGGCCGGACCCCTTTTTGGTCCCCCAAGAGAGACCCTGCTCTTCCCATTATACAACTCTCAGTCTGTGGCTTCTTGCTGCCTCCATTCCCCTCTTCACATCATGTTAGTACCCCTGTGAAATGATCAATATATTTTTAGTTTCTTATATAGCGCAGCACATTATGAATCTCCTGATATACTCTGTGCTGCTGGGGTACTCTGCTACTTCCACTATATAACTGTCAGTGTGTGGGTTCGTGCTACCTCCATTCCGCTCCTGACATCGTGTCACTGCCCCTATCACATGCAGCCCTGTCCTGCCTGACATATCATGCATCTCCTAATATACTCTGTGCTGCTGGGGACCCTGCTCCTCCCACTATATGACTCTCAGCGTGTGTCTTCCTGCTACCTCCATTCCCCTCCTCGCATGATGTCACTGCCACTATCACTTGAAGCCCTGTTGCCACTGACATGCATGTCCTGATATAGTCTGTGCTGCTGTACCACCTCTAGAAGTGTGTTACCCCCACAGTGTTTGTTCCATGATCGTAAGTCATATGTTTACCAAGTTTGGTGTATATTGCACCAGCCATTCCAGAGTTATGCTGTCTGCTAAAATACTCTGTGCTGCTGCCTCACCCCTAGGGGTGCTAGAGGTGTCCTACCCGCACAGTGTTTGTTCCCCGATTGTAAGTCATATGTGTACCAAGTGTGGTGTAAATTGGTACAGTCATTCTGGAGTTATGCTGTCTCCTGATATACTCTGTGCTGCTGCCACACCCCTAGGGGTGTGTTACACCCTCAGTGTTTGTTCCCAGATTGTAAGTCATATGTCAACCAAGTTTGGTGTAAATTGCTGCAGGCATTCTGGAGTTATGCTGGAGCATACATATACATATACACATACATACATCAATTTTTGGCAATTTCCGTGGATGGGCAGTGACATTTGTAAAACCGGTTCTTAGCAAGTACCTGGGACCTAAGGAGAAGCTACCAGCCAAGTTTCAAGATTGTAGGCCTTGTGGTTTAAGAGATTTCGTGATGAGTCAGTCAGTGAGTCAATCTCCTTTTTTGCCTTTTATGTATATAGATTTATCGTAGATTTAAATATATATTTATCGTAATACAATACATTGGTTCCCAACTGGGTGTCGATGGTCACTAGCTGGGGTGCCACGGGTTTGTGTTCCTGGACCAAATCAAATTATTTATCAAATAATTTCCTAACAATGTGATAGGAAAACTAGTGCTGGTGGCTGCCAATCATGAAATGTGCGGACAAACAGAAGCGAGACCCTGTCCGTCTCTCCATAACTAACCCTAAGAATGACAGGTAAGTTTCATTTAATAATTTATGCAGACTTTCTCAAAAAGAAACTGGGCCTAGGGGTGCAGTGAAAACAATGCTGATAATGTAGGGAGCCGTGAGTCAAGACATTTTTTGTAACCATTGAAATACATAGTTAAAATTGAAATTACTATCAACATCCCACATATATAGTCCTTCATCTGTAACAACTGTGTCCATTATGACAGTGTTTCTGGTGCATAGGTGGCCATAGGAACAAGTTTCAAGGATTTGAGTGTGGTCAGGAGTGTTAGGTTTTGAAAAATAGAGGAGTATTGTTAAATAGTAACAACTCAACTTATTAAAGGGCAAGGATCCCTATTTCACTATGTCTATCCAAGGATCACTGATTGGCCTTGTGCTTCCAAGCTTGGGGAAGCATGTACCAGGCATGATACTGAGTCACACACAAGTCCATATACTGTATGTGTCTGCATTCAGAATGTGAATGATAACGTTGATGTGTCTGTCCCCTGGGATTACCTCTGACCAGCTTTCTGTACAGCTCCCTCTTGTCAGCTAGTTCTCTGTTTGGCTCCATTGGTACCTATGGAGGCCCATCTTAAGAGTTTGTCAGGAACCTCCAAGTGTCCAGTTACACCATTGCCTGAGGAGTGTCTAGAGCAGGGGTGTCCAAACTTTTTGCAAAGAGGGACAGATTTGGTGAAGTGAAAATGTGAGGGGGCCGACCAGATACACACATGCCCCCAGCAGTGCTGCCAGATACACAAATACTCCCAGCAGTGCTACCAGATACACATTATATGCCCCCACAGTGCTGTCAGATACACATTATATGCCCCCAGCAGTGCTGCCAGATACACAATTGCCCCCACAGTGCTACCAGATACACATTATATGCCCCCAGTAGTGCTGCCACATACACAAATGCCCCCACAGTGCTGCCAGGTACACAAATGCTCCCAGCAGTGCTACCAGATACACATTATATGCCCCCAGCAGTGCTGCCACATACACAAATGCCCCCACTGTGCTGCCAGGTACACACATGCTCCCAGATACACACTATATGCCCCCAGTTTTGCTGCTATATACACAAATGCCCCCACAGTGCTGCCAGATACACATTATATGCCCCCAGCAGTGCTGCCACATACACATTATATGCCCCCACAGTGCTGTCAGATACACATTATATGCCCCCAGCAGTGCTGCCAGATACACAAATGCCCCCACAGTGCTGCCAGATACACATTATATGTCCCCAGCAGTGCTGCCACATACACAAATGCCCCCACAGTGCTGCCAGATACACATTATATGTCCCCAGCAGTGCTGCCACATACACAAATGCCCCCACAGTGCTGCCAGATACACCCTATATGCCCCCAGCAGTGCTGCCACATACACAAATGCCCCCACAGTGCTGCCAGATACACATTATATACTCCCAGCAGTGCTGTCAGACACACATTGGAGAACTACAGTACTTACAAGTGAAAATGCTTTAGCCCAGAACACCTATGAGGGGGTGAAGCACTGAACTTATTGAGACCGCTGGTCACTGCACACTGCTGCGGAGCTGCAGTAAAGATGGCCACCGTGATGAACCTCCCTGGTGTCTCCTTTTCTAGATTCATACACACAGGAGGGCTGGGTTTGTCTCGGCGGGAGAAGCAACCCCAGCCCTCCTGTCTCACCAAATCATCAGCAGACCAGCCTATAGTCTGCACACAGAGGAGGGGAAGATAGCTGTCAGTCACCGTTTAGCGCGATTGACAGCAACGGTCGGGGAGTGTCAGAGCGGCGGGGTGCAGCGGTCTGCAAAGGCAGCGTGTCTGAGAGCTGAGGGCTGCACAGAGGCTGCGGGCCGGTGGAAATGTGAGAACGGGACGCAGTTGGCCCCCGAACCGGACTATGGACATGTCTGGTCTAGAGTGACATCACTTCCCCATCTTGTTCCTGCACCAGCACACCCTTGAGTCTCTTTGTCTCTCTCTCCATCTCTTGCCACTGTCACCACCTCTGTTAGGACACTTCCAGCTGAGTCACAATTCTCAAATAAATGTGGTATATTAGAGCCAGGACTCTGGTCTTTGCCTAATGTGACCGGGCAATGTTTTGTCTTATCCGGCCTGAGCCACTGATCCAACTAAAGCCCAGTACTCATGGGCCGATGTGGGAGAGATGTGTGCTGAGCGTGCGGGGGGAGACGGGGGAAGGGCACTCATTTCACCCAGCAGGTGAAATGAGCGACCTGCTAAATTGGCCTGCATGGCAGGCCGATCTAGCACCAGCGATAGCGATGCGCGGGGCTGCGCATCGCTATCGCTGTGGGGGCTACACACTGAGCGATCATGCTTAAAATCTAAGCAATCTAGTCAGATTGCTTAGATTTTAAGCAGCGATCGCTCCGTGAGTACCCCCTTTAGGGAGGAAAGCAACAATTGAGGTGTAGGTTACATTACGACTATGAAAGTGATGGCAAAGTGTGCTGTCCATTCTGTCTATCAGTAATAGATCTAGGGCCTGTCTGCTAGGCACTTGTTTTGGCTACAAGGTCCTAAACAAGTGTTGGTGTTACCTTGCCAATAATTCAATCATTGCATTAGAGTTTGAAACTGATTACTAGCAAAAGGAGAGAGTGGGAAGCAATCTTCAGATTTCCACATTTCCTTTTCTTACACTGACTTTTCATGTCAGGAATTATTGGACCGAATAATTGGGCAAGTGAGTACTATTTTATAATGAACACTACATGAGGTTATACAAGGTTATATTGGTATTATATACATTGTACTCAAGCTAGAAGCTAGTAATCCATGTGCCCTCTGGGAAACATTTCAAAATTATACCCAACAATTTGCAATTAAAACCATGTCAGGTAAAATATTTTATGTAACCACAGATATGTCTTTGCATTCTTATACCTTTGACATCCTATTTGAAGTTATGTCACAAAACCCTCCAATTATATTTTACAAGACTGCAGATTCCTGGCCTCTTCCAAGCCCCTACTTAAAGCTAATTGACTTATATGTATATGTTTATGTGAGGGTTAATACTTTAGCTTTGTATTCTTTGAAAAAACACACAGTACAATTGTATATTCTGCATAGAAGACACAAGATGACCCCATAAATTTACATGTAATTTGCAGTTAAAATTCTCTAGGGGTCAACTGCAGTTTGTTGAATGCATCATTGTAATATAAGTAATGAAGACTGCAAACGCATAATCACTTCAATTTGTGCAAATGTACTTATTACAGCACCTTGCAGATTCAGCTGAGCATGAACTCTTTCTTCCTTTGGGGAATGGATCTATGCAATTGTAATAACATCAAAGAGTCAGGCCTACAATCACTCTGGTATATCCCGCTTCAATAATTATACATTTACTACTAAATTACATCTAATTTCTGACTGTAGCAAACAAACAAACAATACAAAAACTGTATATCATATTGGTGGTACCAGCCAGCTTGCTGATCTCAGCCACTACTGTTCATGTTGGCGGTCTCAACCAGCTTGCTGATCTCAGCCACTACAGTTCATATTAGTGGCACCAGCCAGCTTGCCTGTCTTAGCCACCACTGTCCATATTGGCAGCCCCAGCCAGCTTGCTGTCTCAGCCACTACTGTTCATGTTTGCGGTCCAGCCAGCTTGCTGATCTCAGCTCAGACACTACTGTTCATGTTTGTGGACCAAACCAGCTTGCTGATCTCAGCCACTACTGCTCATGTTGGTAGCACCAGCAAGCTTGCTGATCTCAACCACTTCTGTTCATGTTGGTTGCACCAGCCAGCTTGTTGATCTCAGCCACTACTGTTCATGTTGGTTGCACCAGCCAGCTTGCTGATCTCAGCCACTACTGTTCATGTTGGCAGCCCATCCAGCTTGCTGATCTCAGCCACTACTATTCATGTTAGTGGTTCCAGCCAGCTTGCTGATCTCAGCCACTACTGCTCATGTTGGCAGCCTCAGCCAGCTTGCTGATCTCAGCCACTACTGCTCATGTTGGCAGCCTCAGCCAGCTTGCTGATCTCAGCAGCTACTGTTCATGTTGGTGGCACCAGCCAGCTTGCTGATCTAAGCCACTGCTATTCATGTTGGTGGCATCAGCCAGCTTGCTGATCTTAGCCACTACTGTCCATGTTTGGGGTCCAGCCAACTTTCTGATCTCAGACACTACTGTTCATGTAGGTGGCCCCAACCAGCTTGCTGATCTCAGTCACTACTGTTCATGTTGGTGGCACCAGCCAGCTTACTGATCTAAGCCACTTCTGTTTATGTTGGTGGCACCAGCCAGCTTGCTGATCTCAGCCACTACTGTTTATGTTGTTGGCACCAGCCAGCTTGCTGATCTTAGCCTCAACTGTCCATGTTGGCGGCCCCAGCCAACTTGCTGATCTCAGCCACTACTGTTTATGTTGGCAGCCCCAGCCAGCTACTATCTCAGCCTCTATTGTTCATGTTGGTGGCACCAGCCAGCTTGCTGATCTAAGCCACTTCTGTTCATGTTGGTGGCACCAGCCAGCTTGCTGATCTCAGCCACTACTGTTCATGTTTGTGGCCCAGCCAGCTTGCTGATCTCAGACACTACTATTCATGTTAGTGGTTCCAGCCAGCTTGCTGATCTCAGCCACTACTGCTCATGTTGGCAGCCTCAGCCAGCTTGCTGATCTCAGCCACTACTGCTCATGTTGGTAGCCTCAGCCAGCTACTATCTCAGCCTCTATTGTTCATGTTGGTGGCACCAGCCAGCTTGCTGATCTAAGCCACTTCTGTTCATGTTGGTGGCACCAGCCAGCTTGCTGATCTCAGCCACTACTGTTTATGTTGTTGGCACCAGCCAGCTTGCTGATCTTAGCCTCAACTGTCCATGTTGGCGGCCCCAGCCAACTTGCTGATCTCAGCCACTACTGTTTATGTTGGCAGCCCCAGCCAGCTACTATCTCAGCCTCTATTGTTCATGTTGGTGGCACCAGCCAGCTTGCTGATCTAAGCCACTTCTGTTCATGTTGGTGGCACCAGCCAGCTTGCTGATCTCAGCCACTACTGTTCATGTTTGTGGCCCAGCCAGCTTGCTGATCTCAGACACTACTGTTCATGTTGGTGGCCCAAACCAGCTTGCTGATCTCAGCCACTATTGCTCATGTTGGTGGCATCAGCAAGCTTGCTGATCTCAGCCACTTCTGTTCATGTTGGTGGCACCAGGCAGCTTGCTGATCTCAGCCACAACTGTTCATGTTGGCAGCCCAGCCAGCTTGCTGATCTCTGCCACAATTGTTCATGTTGGCAGCCCAGCCAGCTTGCTGATCTCAGCTACTACTATTCATGTTGGTGGTCCCAGCCAGCTTGCTCATCTCAGCCACTACTGCTCATGTTCTCAGCCTCAGCCAGCTTGCTGATCTCAGCCACTACTGCTCATGTTGGTGGCCCAGCCAGCTTGCTGATCTCAGCCACCACTGCTCATGTTGGCGGCCCAGCCAGCTTGCTGATCTCAGCCACTACTATTCATGTTGGTGGCCCCAGCTAGCTTGCTGATCTCAGCCACTACTGTTCATGTTGGTGACACCAGCCAGCTTGCTGATCTCAGCCACTACTGTTCCTTTGCTCCATGTCAACAATCTAATGTTGAGAAATTCCTGTTACAGTCATGATGCACAAAAAGCTATTTGCAGGTTTGTAAATTTCTATTTATGCCAGATGCACTAAAACATTGGCATTTTAATCCATGTACTGTATAAATCAAATTTGTTTTCCTTATCTGAAGCAAAACACTGAGTCACACGCAAAGTCAATGTTCATGGAGTTGAGCGATACTGTACTTTGCTACTGCACCTGCATGAAAATCCCTAAAAATGCACACACAGTTTGTACACACAGAGGTGTACAGTAATTGTGATTGAGACTCTCGGTATCAGAAATGTATACACTTCCACATGGACATCCCCATGTGTGCGCTTTCAACGCGTGCCGCCCATAGGGATTGTGGCCTTGTGAAAAGGGGATGTGGCCTCACCATCATTGTGGCTTGACTCCCATTTTCATCACTCCGGGGGTTCTGAGATGCTTATGTTACAGTGCATCACCCGGCTTCTGTCACTAAGGAGGAGCCTGTATTCTGGTGTTACCCTCGGCGGGTGACAGACTGGGAGACACGCAAAAATTGTCTTATGGGCATGTTATGGAAGTGTCGCTGAACTGGTTGCATACAGATGGGTCCATGGTTATCTTGACTAGTTTTCTGCGCCTAGGCACAACATGATTTATTAGCATAAACCCTTCATCTATTGTTCTCAGCTGCAATACAATACAGAGAACAATACAGCAGGGGAATAAGTCATTACAGCAGGGGATTAAATCCGACTGTCCAGTCTCAGTTAATCCTATTAAAGGTCAAGATAAACGTGGACCCATCTGTACTCAGATGCTTAATTGCTCACATTGGAGGACATACCTGACGGATAATGTGTCCCTGGCATGGGACTGGTGCAGGTTTTTATTGTGCGACCAATGGTTGTGCCTAAAGATGCACCAAGCGCTATTACAGCATCTAAAGAAGCTCAAAGTGTGTGTCTCAGTACTTGCGCATTCAGATGCACAGATGTACACCAGGGGAGGGGCTGATACCAGTTTTACCATAAAGTCACAGGTGCTGCTACAAATTCTGGATCAAGGGAACTGGGATTGTTACAAAGTAGACAGGCGTCTCGTTTACTGCCTCAATAGTTCTACCTACAGTTTTAAGCAGATTTACTATCAGTGGCCGTATTTGCACTTAACAATCACAACTTGTTTTTATTTTTGTCAGCTTTTAGTTTAGATGTTTTAGCCATTTAGCAGTGAAAGTGTTAACAAATCTTTTCTGCTCAATTTACTACTCAGTTGAGCATTGTGCTCGGTCAGTGGCTTTGTGAAGTGAAAGCCCCCTTTCTGGTTCTCCTGGTTCCACACAAATTCTTTTCCCTATTTCACTTCTCATTCATCGCTTTCAAATAGAGCACCAGAATTGCTTTCGCTGGCTTCAGCTGTAATTCAATTGTTCCATACTGATAGACAGGCTGATGCCGCCTCTCAATGAGACCCTAATAAAGACCAAAACGATCAGCACATCATTAATAAGAAATCTGTTTAAATAGTATGTATCAGGAATGTTGGCTGGCTTCCTAACACACCTTGTGCTGCATTAGTTAGTGCTTCTATGAGTTTTTTACTTTATATAATAACATTATAAGGGGCCTACAGTATTTATCAAGCTCTAACTCTGTGCCAGCAGAAATATACATTTTTTTAAGCTTCCAAAAAAAAAAAGCTTTTTGGAGCTTGCTCGTCCTGGTAATCTCTCATTTCCTATTGGTAAAGCTGAGGCAAAAACGCCGTTACCAGCAGCGCATGCTCGGTAATTGAAGTGGGTGTGGTATGTTAGGGTGACAGTTCTCAGGTCAATGTGCATTATGTCAACATGAGGATGTCAACATGCAGCACGTCGACAGTGACCATGTCATCATTAATCACATACACATGGATAACATGTCGACATGATAGAAAGTCCCTGGTGGCCAAGAGGTTACTTAACTGGTCCCAGTGGTAGTGGTGTCTCCATCGTCGTCTTCATCGTCCTGGCGGTCATACCTGCCCTAACCCTACCCCTGGTATCTTATCCTAAACTCCCTGTGTAGCCCAACTCTACCCTTCTAGGAGGTGACTAACCCTAGCTGTCGGCATTCAGAGAATGTCAACATTTCAGATATTGAAAATTGTGAAGATGTCAACCAGGGGTCTGTCAACCAGTTCAACCATGCTGGCATTCTGGTGGTGTTGACAACACTGGTGTTGACATGGTAAATGTCGTACATGTGACTGGACACCATTGAAATTATTTGCTGCAGCGTTAAGCTTGTGGCAAAAGACTTTAAAACAGGAAAGTCATTTCTTGAGGCACAAAGCAAACTTTGTTACAGTAAGTAGCCAGTGGCATATTAACAATTTGTACAGGATCCCTTAACTAGTGTGCCTTATGCTGCCCACCCTGTATACACAATTTGCCACAGGCCTGAAGTATATTATAAAAGAAAACTACATTAGAACTAGTGATGAGCGGGTCCGGTTCCTCGAAATCCGACCCCCCCCCCCCCGAACTTCACCCATTTTACACGGGTCCGAGGCAGACTCGGATCTTCCCGCCTTGCTCGGTTAACCCGATTGCGCCCGAACGCCATCATCCCGCTGTCGGATTCTCGCGAGATTCGTATTTGTTCGGGGGGGTTCGGATTTCGAGGAAAAGAACCCGCTCATCACTATTCCTTATATAGAGTGCAGAATTTTGCTGACCACCAGTATATATATAGCAGTACGGTACAGTAGTCCATTGCTCTACCTCTGTGTCGTCAAGTATACTACAAAAGTTCAGTAAAATGACCCAAAAATCAAAATTAAAAGCATCTGATGAGAAGCGTAAACTTGCCAATATGCCATTTACGACACGGAGTGGCAAGGAACGGCTGAGGCCCTGGCCTATGTTCATGGCTAGTGGTTCTGATTCACATGAAAGCACTCATCCTCTCGCTAGAAAACTGCAGTGCCACTTCTAGGTGGGCCAGGTGTTTGTGTCGGCCACTTGGGTCGCTTAGCTTAACCATCCAGCGACCTTGGTGCACCTCTTTTTTTCTTTGCATCATGTGCTGTTTGGGGACTATTTTTTAAATCGGCCATCTTGTCTGACACTGCAGTGCCACTCCTAGATGGGCCAGGTGTTTGTGTCGGCCACTTGGGTCGCTTAGCTTAGTCATCCAGTGACCTTGGTGCAAATTTTAGGACTAAAAATAATATTGTGAGGTGTTCAGAATAGACTGGAAATGAGTGGAAATTATGGTTATTGAGGTTAATAATACTATGGGATCAAAATGACCCCCAAATTCTATGATTTAAGCTGTTTTTGAGGGTTTTTTGTAAAAAAACGAATCCAAAACACACCCGAATCCGACAAAAAATTTTCAGGGAGGTTTTGCCAAAACGCGTCCGAATCCAAAACACGGCCGCGGAACCGAATCCAAAACCAAAACACAAAACCCGAAAAATTTCCGGTGCACATCACTAATTAGAACTAATAACTTTATCGCATCTTGCGCCTTTTTACGTGATCTCCCATTCCCCACACCCTCACGCTTTTCTCCTCCTTCGCTGGGACTTGATCATTTGTGTTAACAGGCGCACAGCAGCTCTGAGTTTATGATGGCTCAAAGTTTTAACAGAGTTTCTGAATGCAGTGACTGAATGCAGGCTGTACACTGTGAAATATACAGTCTAATTGATGGAGCCGTAATAACAGGACTCCACGGCTCCGCCTTCACTGAAAACTCATGAGTTATGCTGTTTGGTTTGGGGTCATTTACGGGGCCCACTAAGGTGCCCTTGCACACAGGCCCATTAACTTCTTAAAATGACCCTATAAACAGCTAAGAAAAATCAGAGGTAAATAATGAAATAAGAATTGCTATTTATTGGGCTAATACCTGGTTAAATAATAAATAGGTCCCTTAAATTCTCACCCATCCTGGTTCTTTGGTGGGGTTGCTGCTCACCCTCCAAGTAGCTGTATTTATCAGGCATTTACATATATCCTGGACTTCTGTTGAACACCTTTGGTGCTGGTAAGGTCTCCCTGCAGCAGGTGAGATTCAGCGCAGCTATAGTTTCCTGTTATAAAGCTGGGTACACACTGAGCGATACTGTATGTCATCTGATCGCAATGACGCACATCGCATATCTATGCCCGATATGTGGGTGCCCGCGGTCACTAGCAATGACGTGCAGCACATCAAACCTGACAATGTCACCAGTGTCCTATAGTATGTTAATGAAGGACGGAACACGATCATTCCATCCTTCATTAACTTCATTCTCTGTGTACCCGGGTTCCGATATGTTGGCACGTTGAGCTGATATATTGGCTAGATACGCATTGATCGAGTTGTACCCAGCTTAAGCGTTGCCCTGTACTATTCCTGCAATTCAGGAGTTTGGCCAGTATCCAATTAGCTAATGGATTCAGCTGGGGCTATCCAATTAGCCCCAATACACGACACTGGGATTATACTTCTGGGTGCCTCAGCCACCCAAAGCATAATCCACAATAAGCAGTTGTCAGAGCTGCGATAACACATGGGATTGGGAGTTTATCCTGGATCTCATGTATTAGTGCATGATCATCGGTCCTTTTACGGCCGAAAAAAATGGCCTACAGTTTAAAAGTGCGAAAATGACCATCGGATAAAAGGCTGTTTTTATTGGTCAAAAAAGGATTGCACCTAATTGGATACCAACATATATCATACCTCCCAAATGTCCCACTTTGGGTGGGACAGTCCCATTTCCCTGGGACTGTTCCACCTGTGGGCCGCAGTGTCCTACTTTGGGGTAGTTGTGACAATTGTACACCGCTGAGTGGTGTTTGCTTGGTGTGTAGTGGATAAATAGTAGAGATGAGCGGGTTCGGTTTCTTTGAATCCGAACCCGCACGAACTTCACTTTTTTTTTCACGGGTCCGAGCGACTCGGATCTTCCCGCCTTGCTCGGTTAACCCGAGCGCGCCCGAACGTCATCATGACGCTGTCGGATTCTCGCGAGACTCGGATTCTATATAAGGAGCCGCGCGTCGCCGCCATTTTCACACGTGCATTGAGATTGATAGGGAGAGGACGTGGCTGGCGTCCTCTCCATTTAGATTAGATTTAGAAGAGAGAGAGAGAGAGAGATTGCTGTGATACTGTAGATTAGAAGAGAGTGCAGAGTGCAGACAGAGTTTAGTGACTGACGACCACAGTGACCAGTGACCACCAGAGACAGTGCAGTTGTTTGTTTTATTTAATATATCCGTTCTCTGCCTGAAAAAAACGATACACAGTCACACAGTGACTCAGTCTGTGTGCACTGCTCAGCCCAGTGTGCTGCACATCAATGTATTGTATATAAAGCTTATAATTGTGGGGGAGACTGGGGAGCACTGCAGGTTGTTATAGCAGGAGCCAGGAGTACATGATAAATAATATTATATTAAAATTAAACAGTGCACACTTTTGCTGCAGGAGTGCCACTGCCAGTGTGACTAGTGGTGACCAGTGCCTGACCACCAGTATATTAGTAGTATTGTATACTATCTCTTTATCAACCAGTCTATATTAGCAGCAGACACAGTACAGTGCGGTAGTTCACGGCTGTGGCTACCTCTGTGTCGGCACTCGGCAGGCAGTCCGTCCATCCATAATTGTATTATAATATATACCACCTAACCGTGGTTTTTTTTTCGTTCTTTATACCGTCGTCATACTAGTTGTTACGAGTATACTACTATCTCTTTATCAACCAGTGTACAGTGCGGTAGTTCACGGCTGTGGCTACCTCTGTGTCGGAACTCGGCAGGCAGTCCGTCCATCCATAATTGTATTATAATATATACCACCTAACCGTGGTTTTTTTTTCGTTCTTTATACCGTCGTCATACTAGTTGTTACGAGTATACTACTATCTCTTTATCAACCAGTGTACAGTGCGGTAGTTCACGGCTGTGGCTACCTCTGTGTCGGCACTCGGCAGGCAGTCCGTCCAACCATAATTGTATTATATACCACCTAACCGTGGTTTTTTTTTCATTCTTTATACCGTCGTCATACTAGTTGTTACGAGTATACTACTATCTCTTTATCAACCAGTGTACAGTGCGGTAGTTCACGGCTGTGGCTACCTCTGTGTCGGCACTCGGCAGGCAGTCCGTCCAACCATAATTGTATTATATACCACCTAACCGTGGTTTTTTTTTCATTCTTTATACCGTCGTCATACTAGTTGTTACGAGTATACTACTATCTCTTTATCAACCAGTGTACAGTGCGGTAGTTCACGGCTGTGGCTACCTCTGTGTCGGCACTCGGCAGCCCGTCCATAATTGTATATACCAGTGACCTAACCGTGGTTTTTTTTTCTTTCTTTATACATACATACTAGTTACGAGTATACTATCTCTTTATCAACCAGTCTATATATTAGCAGCAGACACAGTACAGTGCGGTAGTTCACGGCTGTGGCTACCTCTGTGTCGGCACTCGGCAGCCCGTCCATAATTGTATATACCACCTAACCGTGGTTTTTTTTTCTTTCTTTATACATACATACTAGTTACGAGTATACTATCTCTTTATCAACCAGTCTATATATTAGCAGCAGACACAGTACAGTGCGGTAGTTCACGGCTGTGGCTACCTCTGTGTCGGCACTCCGCAGCCCGTCCATAATTGTATATACCAGTGACCTAACCGTGGTTTTTTTTTCTTTCTTTATACATACATACTAGTTACGAGTATACTATCTCTTTATCAACCAGTCTATATATTAGCAGCAGACACAGTACAGTGCGGTAGTTCACGGCTGTGGCTACCTCTGTGTCGGCACTCGGCAGCCCGTCCATAATTGTATATACCAGTGACCTAACCGTGGTTTTTTTTTCTTTCTTTATACATACATACTAGTTACGAGTATACTATCTCTTTATCAACCAGTCTATATATTAGCAGCAGACACAGTACAGTGCGGTAGTTCACGGCTGTGGCTACCTCTGTGTCGGCACTCGGCAGCCCGTCCATAATTGTATATACCAGTGACCTAACCGTGGTTTTTTTTTCTTTCTTTATACATACATACTAGTTACGAGTATACTATCTCTTTATCAACCAGTCTATATATTAGCAGCAGACACAGTACAGTGCGGTAGTTCACGGCTGTGGCTACCTCTGTGTCGGCACTCGGCAGCCCGTCCATAATTGTATATACCACCTAACCGTGGTTTTTTTTTCTTTCTTTATACATACATACTAGTTACGAGTATACTATCTCTTTATCAACCAGTCTATATATTAGCAGCAGACACAGTACAGTGCGGTAGTTCACGGCTGTGGCTACCTCTGTGTCGGCACTCGGCAGCCCGTCCATAATTGTATATACCAGTGACCTAACCGTGTTTTTTTTTTCTTTCTTTATACATACATACTAGTTACGAGTATACTATCTCTTTATCAACCAGTCTATATATTAGCAGCAGACACAGTACAGTGCGGTAGTTCACGGCTGTGGCTACCTCTGTGTCGGCACTCGGCAGCCCGTCCATAATTGTATACTAGTATCCAATCCATCCATCTGCATTGTTTACCTGAGGTGCCTTTTAGTTGTGCCTATTAAAATATGGAGAACAAAAATGTTGAGGTTCCAAAATTAGGGAAAGATCAAGATCCACTTCCACCTCGTGCTGAAGCTGCTGCCACTAGTCATGGCCGAGACGATGAAATGCCAGCAACGTCGTCTGCCAAGGCCGATGCCCAATGGCATAGTACAGAGCATGTCAAAACCAAAACACCAAATATCAGTAAAAAAAGGACTCCAAAACCTAAAATAAAATTGTCGGAGGAGAAGCGTAAACTTGCCAATATGCCATTTACCACACGGAGTGGCAAGGAACGGCTGAGGCCCTGGCCTATGTTCATGGCTAGTGGTTCAGCTTCACATGAGGATGGAAGCACTCAGCCTCTCGCTAGAAAACTGAAAAGACTCAAGCTGGCAAAAGCACCGCAAAGAACTGTGCGTTCTTTGAAATCCCAAATCCACAAGGAGAGTCCAATTGTGTCGGTTGCGATGCCTGACCTTCCCAACACTGGACGTGAAGAGCATGCGCCTTCCACCATTTGCACGCCCCCTGCAAGTGCTGGAAGGAGCACCCGCAGTCCAGTTCCTGATAGTCAGATTGAAGATGTCAGTGTTGAAGTACACCAGGATGAGGAGGATATGGGTGTTGCTGGCGCTGGGGAGGAAATTGACCAGGAGGATTCTGATGGTGAGGTGGTTTGTTTAAGTCAGGCACCCGGGGAGACACCTGTTGTCCGTGGGAGGAATATGGCCGTTGACATGCCAGGTGAAAATACCAAAAAAATCAGCTCTTCGGTGTGGAGGTATTTCACCAGAAATGCGGACAACAGGTGTCAAGCCGTGTGTTCCCTTTGTCAAGCTGTAATAAGTAGGGGTAAGGACGTTAACCACCTCGGAACATCCTCCCTTATACGTCACCTGCAGCGCATTCATAATAAGTCAGTGACAAGTTCAAAAACTTTGGGTGACAGCGGAAGCAGTCCACTGACCAGTAAATCCCTTCCTCTTGTAACCAAGCTCACGCAAACCACCCCACCAACTCCCTCAGTGTCAATTTCCTCCTTCCCCAGGAATGCCAATAGTCCTGCAGGCCATGTCACTGGCAAGTCTGACGAGTCCTCTCCTGCCTGGGATTCCTCCGATGCATCCTTGCGTGTAACGCCTACTGCTGCTGGCGCTGCTGTTGTTGCCGCTGGGAGTCGATGGTCATCCCAGAGGGGAAGTCGTAAGCCCACTTGTACTACTTCCAGTAAGCAATTGACTGTTCAACAGTCCTTTGCGAGGAAGATGAAATATCACAGCAGTCATCCTACTGCAAAGCGGATAACTGAGTCCTTGACAACTATGTTGGTGTTAGACGTGCGTCCGGTATCCGCCGTTAGTTCACAGGGAACTAGACAATTTATTGAGGCAGTGTGCCCCCGTTACCAAATACCATCTAGGTTCCACTTCTCTAGGCAGGCGATACCGAGAATGTACACGGACGTCAGAAAAAGACTCACCAGTCTCCTAAAAAATGCAGTTGTACCCAATGTCCACTTAACCACGGACATGTGGACAAGTGGAGCAGGGCAGGGTCAGGACTATATGACTGTGACAGCCCACTGGGTAGATGTATGGACTCCCGCCGCAAGAACAGCAGCGGCGGCACCAGTAGCAGCATCTCGCAAACGCCAACTCTTTCCTAGGCAGGCTACGCTTTGTATCACCGCTTTCCAGAATACGCACACAGCTGAAAACCTCTTACGGCAACTGAGGAAGATCATCGCGGAATGGCTTACCCCAATTGGACTCTCCTGTGGATTTGTGGCATCGGACAACGCCAGCAATATTGTGTGTGCATTAAATATGGGCAAATTCCAGCACGTCCCATGTTTTGCACATACCTTGAATTTGGTGGTGCAGAATTTTTTTAAAAACGACAGGGGCGTGCAAGAGATGCTGTCGGTGGCCAGAAAAATTGCGGGACACTTTCGGCGTACAGGCACCACGTACAGAAGACTGGAGCACCACCAAAAACTACTGAACCTGCCCTGCCATCATCTGAAGCAAGAAGTGGTAACGAGGTGGAATTCAACCCTCTATATGCTTCAGAGGTTGGAGGAGCAGCAAAAGGCCATTCAAGCCTATACAATTGAGCACGATATAGGAGATGGAATGCACCTGTCTCAAGTGCAGTGGAGAATGATTTCAACGTTGTGCAAGGTTCTGATGCCCTTTGAACTTGCCACACGTGAAGTCAGTTCAGACACTGCCAGCCTGAGTCAGGTCATTCCCCTCATCAGGCTTTTGCAGAAGAAGCTGGAGGCATTGAAGAAGGAGCTAAAAGGGAGCGATTCCGCTAGGCATGTGGGACTTGTGGATGCAGCCCTTAATTCGCTTAACAAGGATTCACGGGTGGTCAATCTGTTGAAATCAGAGCACTACATTTTGGCCACCGTGCTCGATCCTAGATTTAAAGAAGCCTACCTTGGATCTCTCTTTCCGGCAGACACAGGTCTGCTGGGGTTGAAAGACCTGCTGGTGACAAAATTGTCAAGTCAAGCGGAACGCGACCTGTCAACATCTCCTCCTTCACATTCTCCCGCAACTGGGGGTGCGAGGAAAAGGCTCAGAATTCCGAGCCCACCCGCTGGCGGTGATGCAGGGCAGTCTGGAGCGACTGCTGATGCTGACATCTGGTCCGGACTGAAGGACCTGACAACGATTACGGACATGTCGTCTACTGTCACTGCATATGATTCTCTCAACATTGATAGAATGGTGGAGGATTATATGAGTGACCGCATCCAAGTAGGCACGTCACACAGTCCGTACTTATACTGGCAGGAAAAAGAGGCAATTTGGAGGCCCTTGCACAAACTGGCTTTATTCTACCTAAGTTGCCCTCCCACAAGTGTGTACTCCGAAAGAGTGTTTAGTGCCGCCGCTCACCTTGTCAGCAATCGGCGTACGAGGTTACATCCAGAAAATGTGGAGAAGATGATGTTCATTAAAATGAATTATAATCAATTCCTCCGCGGAGACATTGACCAGCAGCAATTGCCTCCACAAAGTACACAGGGAGCTGAGATGGTGGATTCCAGTGGGGACGAATTGATAATCTGTGAGGAGGGGGATGTACACGGTGATATATCGGAGGGTGAAGATGAGGTGGACATCTTGCCTCTGTAGAGCCAGTTTGTGCAAGGAGAGATTAATTGCTTCTTTTTTGGGGGGGTCCAAACCAACCCGTCATATCAGTCACAGTCGTGTGGCAGACCCTGTCACTGAAATGATGGGTTGGTTAAAGTGTGCATGTCCTGTTTTGTTTATACAACATAAGGGTGGGTGGGAGGGCCCAAGGATAATTCCATCTTGCACCTCTTTTTTCTTTTCTTTTTCTTTGCATCATGTGCTGATTGGGGAGGGTTTTTTGGAAGGGACATCCTGCGTGACACTGCAGTGCCACTCCTAAATGGGCCCGGTGTTTGTGTCGGCCACTAGGGTCGCTAATCTTACTCACACAGTCAGCTACCTCATTGCGCCTCTTTTTTTCTTTGCGTCATGTGCTGTTTGGGGAGGGTTTTTTGGAAGGGACATCCTGCGTGACACTGCAGTGCCACTCCTAGATGGGCCCGGTGTTTGTGTCGGCCACTAGGGTCGCTAATCTTACTCACACAGCTACCTCATTGCGCCTCTTTTTTTCTTTGCGTCATGTGCTGTTTGGGGAGGGTTTTTTGGAAGGGACATCCTGCGTGACACTGCAGTGCCACTCCTAGATGGGCCCGGTGTTTGTGTCGGCCACTAGGGTCGCTAATCTTACTCACACAGCTACCTCATTGCGCCTCTTTTTTTCTTTGCGTCATGTGCTGTTTGGGGAGGGTTTTTTGGAAGGGACATCCTGCGTGACACTGCAGTGCCACTCCTAGATGGGCCCGGTGTTTGTGTCGGCCACTAGGGTCGCTAATCTTACTCACACAGTCAGCTACCTCATTGCGCCTCTTTTTTTCTTTGCGTCATGTGCTGTTTGGGGAGGGTTTTTTGGAAGGGCCATCCTGCGTGACACTGCAGTGCCACTCCTAGATGGGCCCGGTGTTTGTGTCGGCCACTAGGGTCGCTTATCTTACTCACACAGCGACCTCGGTGCAAATTTTAGGACTAAAAATAATATTGTGAGGTGTGAGGTATTCAGAATAGACTGAAAATGAGTGTAAATTATGGTTTTTGAGGTTAATAATACTTTGGGATCAAAATGACCCCCAAATTCTATGATTTAAGCTGTTTTTTAGTGTTTTTGGAAAAAAACACCCGAATCCAAAACACACCCGAATCCGACAAAAATTATTCGGTGAGGTTTTGCCAAAACGCGTTCGAACCCAAAACACGGCCGCGGAACCGAACCCAAAACCAAAACACAAAACCCGAAAAATTTCAGGCGCTCATCTCTAATAAATAGATGCTGTGCACATGTGCAGGGCATCTAAACAATGTGGGGACAGTCTCTGGATGCAGCCGAGCATCTTCGGGAGTGCCAGGCATGTTCTCAGAGCGGCAAAATGAGGGATGCAGTGAGGCCATGCCTCCATAACCACAATGCCACACCCCCTTTCAGGTGGTTTGAAAGGAGCGCAAATTGGACCATTTTCTTCCTTCCAAATGTTGGAAGGTATGATATATGTTGCAATTTTTTGTAATGGAAAAAATGCAGCAGATGTAACAGTGAGAATTTACATGACATACTGTAGTTCTAGACTGATGTGTGCCTCACTGTGCCCGTTACTGTCTGTCTTATTAATTGGGACTTTTCAATGTTCTATAAATGTCCTAAGTAACACCATGAATCCGTCGCAGTTGCAGTTATTTGGACCATACCCACCAGGGACGTTCAGTCAGGGGAGGCAGAGCCTCCCTTGTCATAGTGATGAAAATAATAAAAAGAAGATATTTATAGCACAGATTCTGTGATAAATATCTTCTTTTATTATTGTAATCATTTCCCCCCCTGTGTATGTGGCTGCGTCTGAGGGTGGGAGGCAGCGGGAGAGGTGCCTTCCGCTGCTAACACTGCAAGTCCGGGTAGCGGGGGGCGGGAAGGGGGCAGGGAAAATCAATGGGCTGTGAAAGCAAATTGAAAATGCATGGGGAAGCGGCACCTTTACTGGTGCCTCAATGACAGGGGTGTGCATTCAGCCCCGGTGAATGCACGCCCCGTCAGTCCCCCAGATGTGATTGGCCCAGCGGCGCTGGAGGCGGAAGTGGCAGCGGGTCCCGGCTCTGGTGAGTGTCGTCAGCGGTGGGCCAGCAGCAGAACTGGGTCGGTCAGTGCATAATTAATTCTCTCTCTCCCCCCCCCCCCCCCTCTCTCTCTCCTTTTTCCCCTCCCGTGTGTTGCCTCCTTTCTCCCCCTCCTGTGTATTGCCTCAAGAACAAAGTTTGTAAGTATTTTCATTTTTACAGGTACCCCTATTGGATTCTACTGGACAAGTGGACGTGATCGGCGTGGTATGTAGGTAAGTAATCTCTCTCTCATTTTTACAGGTGCCCCTCTTGGATTCTACTGGTGTGTGTAAGTGTGTTTTAATAAATTTTTCTCTAACGTCCTAAGTGGATGCTGGGGACTCCGTAAGGACCATGGGGATTAGCGGCTCCGCAGGAGACTGGGCACAAAAGTAAAGCTTTAGAACTACCTGGTGTGCACTGGCTCCTCCCCCTATGACCCTCCTCCAAGCCTCAGTTAGATTTCTGTGCCCGAACGAGAAGGGTGCACACTAGGTGGCTCTCCTGAGCTGCTTAGTGAAAAGTTTAGTTTTAGGTTTTTTATTTTCAGTGAGACCTGCTGGCAACAGGCTCACTGCATCGAGGGACTAAGGGGAGAAGAAGCGAACTCACCTGCGTGCAGAGTGGATTGGGCTTCTTAGGCTACTGGACATTATCTCCAGAGGGACGATCACAGGCCCAGCCATGGATGGGTCCCAGAGCCGCGCCGCTGGCCCCCTTACAGAGCCAGAAGACAGAAGAGGTCCGGAAAATCGGCGGCAGAAGACGTCCTGTCTTCAACAAGGTAGCGCACAGCACTGCAGCTGTGCGCCATTGCTCTCAGCACACTTCACACTCCGGTCACTGAGGGTGCAGGGCGCTGGGGGGGGGCGCCCTGAGACGCAATAAAAACACCTTGGATGGCAAAAAATGCATCACATATAGCTCCTGGGCTATATGGATGCATTTAACCCCTGCCAGAATACTTAGAAAAACGGGAGATAAGGCCGCCGATAAGGGGGCGGAGCCTATCTCCTCAGCACACTGGCGCCATTTTCCCTCACAGCTCCGTTGGAGGGAAGCTCCCTGGCTCTCCCCTGCAGTCACTACACTACAGAAAGGGTTAAAAAAGAGAGGGGGGGGCACTAATTACGCGCAGTATAAAAGATACAGCAGCTATAAGGGGAAAAACACTTATATAAGGTTATCCCTGTATATATATATATAGCGCTCTGGTGTGTGCTGGCAAACTCTCCCTCTGTCTCCCCAAAGGGCTAGTGGGGTCCTGTCCTCTATCAGAGCATTCCCTGTGTGTGTGCTGTATGTCGGTACGTTTGTGTCGACATGTATGAGGAGAAAAATGATGTGGAGACGGAGCAGATTGCCTGTAATAGTGATGTCACCCCCTAGGGGGTCGACACCTGAGTGGATGAACTGTTGGAAGGAATTACGTGACAGTGTCAGCTCTGTATAAAAGACAGTGGTTGACATGAGACAGCCGGCTACTCAGTTTGTGCCTGTCCAGACGTCTCATAGGCCGTCAGGGGCTCTAAAGCGCCCGTTACCTCAGATGGCAGATATAGACGCCGACACGGATACTGACTCCAGTGTCGACGGTAAAGAGACAAATGTGACTTCCAGTAGGGCCACACGTTACATGATGGAGGCAATGAAAAATGTTTTACACATTTCTGATAATACGAGTACCACCAAAAAGGGGTATTATGTTCGGTGAGGAAAAACTACCTGTAGTTTTCCTGAATCTGAGAAATTAAATGAGGTGTGTGATGATGCGTGGGTTTCCCCCGATAACAACTGATAATTTCTAAAATGTTATTGGCATTATATCCTTTCCCGCCAGAGGTTAGGGTGCGTTGGGAAACACCCCCTAGGGTGGATAAAGCGCTCACACGCTTGTAAGGGCTCTACCCTCTCCTGAGATGGCCGCCCTTAAGGATCCTGCTGATAGAAAGCAGGAGGGTATCCTAAAATGTATTTACACATATACTGGTGTTATACTGCGACCAGCAATCGCCTCAGCCTGGATGTGCAGTGCTGGGTTGGCGTGGTCGGATTCCCTGACTGAAAATATTGATACCCTAGATAGGGACAGTATATTTTTGCCTATAGAGCATTTAAAAGATGCATTTCTATATATGCGTGATACACAGCGGAATATTTGCCGACTGGCATCAAGTCTAAGTGCGTTGTCCATTTCTACCAGTAGAGGGTTATGGACACGACAGTGGTCAGGTGATGCGGATTTCAAACGGCATTTGGAAGTATTGCCTTATTAAGGGGAGGAGTTATTTGGGGTCGGTCTTTCAGACCTGGTGGCCACGGCAACAGCTGGGAAATCCACGTTTGTACCCCAGGTCGCCTCTCAACATGAGAAGACGCCGTATTATCAGGCGCAGTCTTTTCGTGGACAAGCGGGCAAAAGGTTCCTCATTTCTGCCCGTGACAGAGGGAGAGGAAAAAAGGCTGCAGAAATCAGCCAGTTCCCAGGAACAGAAACCCTCTCCCGCCTCTGCCAAGCCCTCAGTATGACGCTGGGGCTTTACAAGCAGAATCAGGCACGGTGGGGGGCCCGTCTCAATGAATTTTAGCGCGCAGTGGGCTCACTCGCAAGTAGACCCCTGGATCCTTCAGGTGATATCTCAGGGGTACAAATTGGAATTCGAGACGTCTCCCCCTCGCCGTTTCCTAAAGTCGGCTTTACCGATGTCTCCTTCTGACAGGGAGACAGTTTTGGAAGCCATTCACAAGCTGTATTCCCAGCAGGTGATAATCAAGGTACCCCTCCTGCAACAGGGAACGGGGTATTATTCCATACTGTTGTGGTACCGAAGCCGGACGGCTCGGTGAGACCGATTCTAAATCTAAAATCTTTGAACACTTACATACAGAGGTTCAAATTCAAGATTGAGTCACTCAGAGCAGTGATTGCGAACCTGGAAGAAAGGGACTACATGATGTCTCGGGACATCAAGGATGCTTACCTTCATGTCCAAATTTACCCTTCTCATCAAGGGTACCTCAGGTTTATGGTACAGAACTGTCACTATCAGTTCAGACGCTGCCGTATGGATGGTCCACGGCACCCCGGGTCTTTACCAAGGTAATGGCCGAAATTATGATATTCCTTCAAAGGAAGGGAATTTTAGTTATCCCTTACTTGGACGATTCCCTGATAAGGGTAAGATCCAGGGAACAGTTGGAGGTCGGTGTAGCACTATCTCAGGTAGTGTTGCGGCAGCACGATTGGATTCTCAATATTCCAAAATCGCAGCTGGTTCCGACGACTCGTCTTCTGTTCCTAGGGATGATCCTGGACACAGTCCAGAAAAAGGTGTTTCTCCCGGAGGAGAAAGCCAGGGAGTTATCCGAGCTAGTCAGGAACCTCCTAAAACCGAGCCAAGTCTCAGTGCATCAATGCACAAGGGTTCTGGGTAAAATGGTGGCTTCCTATGAAGCAATCCCATTCGGCAGATTCCACGCAATAACTTTCCAGTGGGACCTGCTGGACAAATGGTCCGAGTCGCATCTTCAGATGCATCAGCGGATAACCCTGTCACCAAGAACAAGGGTGTCCCTCCTGTGTTGGTTGCAGAGTGCTCATCTTCTAGAGGGCCGCAGATTCGGCATTCAGGACTGGGTCCTGGTGACCACGGATGCCAGCCTGCGAGGCTGGGGAGCAGTCACACAGGGAAGGAATTTCCAGGGCTTATGGTCAAGCCTGGAGACATCACTTCACATAAATATCCTGAAGCTAAGGGCCATTTACAATGCTCTAAGCTTAGCAAGACCTCTGCTTCAAGGTCAGCCGGTGTTGATCCAGTCGGACAACATCACGGCAGTCACCCACGTAAACAGACAGGGTGGCACTAGAAGCAGGAGGGCAATGGCAGAAGCTGCAAGGATTCTTCGCTGGGCGGAAAATCATGTGATAGCACTGTCAGCAATTCCGGGAGTGGACAACTGGGAAGCAGACTTCCTCAGCAGACACGACCTCCACCCGGGAGAGTGGGGACTTCACCCAGAAGTCTTCCACATGATTATAAACCGTTGGGAAAAACTCGACAGATATTGCGCCAGGTCAAGGGACCCTCAGGCAATAGCTGTAGACGCTCTGGTAACACCGTGGGTGTACCAGTCAGTGTATGTGTTCCCTCATCTGCCTCTCATACCCAAGGTACTGAGATTGATAAGATGGAGAGGAATAAGCACTATATTTGTGGCTCCGGATTGGCCAAGAAGGACTTGGTAACCGGAACTTCAAGAGATGCTCACGGAGGATCCGTGGCCTCTACCTCTAAGAAGGGACTTGCTCCAGCAAGGACCCTGTCTGTTCCAAGACTTACCGCGGCTGCGTTTGACGGCATGGCGGTTGAACGCCGGATCCTGAAGGAAAAAAGAGGCATTCCGGATGAAGTCATCCCTATCCTGATCAAAGCCAGGAAGGATGTAACCGCAAAACATTATCACCGCATTTGGCGAAAATATGTTGCGTGGTGCGAGGCCAGTAAGGCCCGACGGAGGAAATTCAACTGGGTCGATTCCTACATTTCCTGCAAACAGGAGTGTCTATGGGCCTGAAATTGGGGTCCATTAAGGTTCAATTTCGGCCCTGTCAATTTTCTTCCAAAAAGAACTAGCTTCAGTCCCTGAAGTTCAGACGTTGTAAAAGGGGTACTGCATATACAGCCTCCTTTTGTGCCTCCAGTGGCACCTTGGGATCTCAATGTAGTTTTTGGGTTCCAAAAGTCACATTGGTTTGAACCACTTAAATCTGTGGAGTTAAAATATCTCACATGGAAAGTGGTCATGCTATTGGCCCTGGCCTGGGCCAGGCGCGTGTCAGAATTGGCGGCTTTATCCTGTAAAAGCCCTTATCTGATTTTCCATTCGGACAGGGCGGAATTGAGGACTCGTCCTCAGTTACTCCCTAAGGTGGTTTCAGCGTTTCACCTGAACCAACCTATTGTGGTGCCTGCGGCTACTAGGGACTTGGAGGACTCCAAGTTGCTAGACGTTGTCACGGCCCTGAAAATATATATTTCCAGGACGGCTGGAGTCAGAAAATCTGACTCGCTGTTTATCCTGTATGCACCCAACAAGCTGGGTGCTCCTGCTTCTAAGAAGACTATTGCTCGTTGGATTTGTAGTACAATTCAGCTTGCACATTCTGTGGCAGCCCTGCCACAGCCAAAAATCTATAAATGCCCACTCCACAAGGAAGATGGGCTCATCTTGGGCGGTTGCCCGAGGGGTCTCGGCTTTACAACTTTGCCGAGCAGCTACTTGGTCAGGAGCAAATACGTTTGTAAAATTCTACAAAATTGATACCCTGACTGAGGAGGACCTGGAGTTCTCTCATTTGGTGCTGCAGAGTCATCCGCACTCTCCCGCCCGTTTGGGAGCTTTGGTATAATCCCCATGGTCCTTACGGAGTCCCCAGCATCCACTTAGGACGTAAGAGAAAATAAGAATTTACGGTACTTACCGATAATTCTATTTCTCGTAGTCCGTAGTGGATGCTGGGCGCCCATCCCAAGTGCGGATTGTCTGCAATACTGGTACATAGTTATTGTTACCAAAAAATCGGGTTATTGCTGTAGTGAGCCATCTTTTCTAGAGGCTCCTCTGTTATCATGCTGTTAACTGGGTTTAGATCACGAGTTGTACGGTGTGATTGGTGTGGCTGGTATGAGTCTTACCCGGGATTCAAAATCCTTCCTTATTGTGTACGCTCGTCCGGGCACAGTATCCTAACTGAGGCTTGGAGGAGGGTCATAGGGGGAGGAGCCAGTGCACACCAGGTAGTTCTAAAGCTTTACTTTTGTGCCCAGTCTCCTGCGGAGCCGCTAATCCCCATGGTCCTTACGGAGTCCCCAGCATCCACTACGGACTACGAGAAATAGAATTATCGGTAAGTAAATTCTTATTTTAATTTCAAGGTGTGTGTGTGTGTTGTGTTTTTATTTAGGTATTTTTTGTTGTTGTAGAACTGCAGGTACCAGTGGGCCCGTTATTTCCCCGCATGCTGGTACTTGAGGTTCTCCAAGTACCAGCAAGCAGAGGAGGCTTGCTGGGCCTTGTAGTTCCACAACAACAAAACAATATTCTTTTTTTTTAACACACTTGTTATCAGCCCGGCACCCACCGCCCAGGGGTGCTGGGGACAGCCTCGGGCTTCTCCCCTGACCCTTGGGTGCCTGGAGGGGGAAACTCCTTGATTTAAGGGGTCCCCACTCCTCCAGGAAACACCGGACAGGGGTGACTAGTTGGGGGGGGGGGGGTAATGCTACGGCCGCAGGGACCTACATAAATGTGTCCCCCGGCTGTGGCATTATGTCCCTGGCTAGTGGAGCCCGGTGCTGGTTTTAAAAATACGGGGGACCCCTACATCTTTTGTCCCCCATATTTTTGGAACCAGGTTCGGACTAAGAGCCCGGTGCTGGTTGTCTAAATACGGGGAACCCCTGTCCAATTTTTTTCACAGTATTTAAACAACCAGGACTGGCTCAAAGATCCCAAGGCTGGTTATACTTAGGAGGGGGGACCTCATGCATTTTTTAAATTTTTTTTTAACCCATTCAGACCATTTTCCATTAAGTTAATGGAAGTACTGGACAGCAAAATTGCATTCATGTCCTCCTCCCACTCCCTTCCCAGTCCCAAACACTAATTTTTTTTTTTTTCTATAAAAATGTACAATATATCACAAGCATGATGAGGAGGTAGGCAGCGGGCATTGGACTGAGATGCAAATTAGTGGCTGGGTCAGTTGATGGTGGGCGAGTTTGTAAGCAATTGGTGGTGGCAGCAGGCATCGGCTCAGGGGCAGTAGCGGGTATTTGCTCGGCGGCGGTAGGGGTCATCGGCAGGATTCGGCTGACATTATGGCTGTAGTGCCTCACCAGCCATTGACCTCACCGCACGCCACTGATACCCACAGATGATGTTAATATTATTAGGGATTTTTAGATGTTAAATGTGAACCAAAATTCCTATACATGTTAGCAGATTAAATTATGACTTGTTTAAACTGCAAGTCCTTATAGATTGATAAATGCCCCTGGAGTTCTGACAGCTGTGACACTCCATCTGGCTATGTCCTAGGTTACAGGTCATTTTCTCCCAAAGAATGCAGAGCTTTTAACCCATGATATGCATTCAATGAAAAGCAAGGTCTGCTATGCCTTTTTTTTAAGGTTTGTTATTTGTTCTCATTGGGTTAACAGAAACCCTAATGGTATTTGAATGCATTCCTCACTGGAAAGTGACAAGAAGTATAATAACTCAGCATTGTTGAATTAGGAGAGACATTAGGAGTTTCATTGAAGCAGTTCAAACTAGTTTAGTGCATGAATAGAGGCTGTTCTATTGCATTCAGTGTTGCGTTCATGAGTGCATATTATTACTCTTGAATAGTGTTTGGGGTTTTTTTGTGCAGTGATTAGTATAAACATTCAGGTATGTGCTCTTTGTACTCTTTAAACAAATTACACTAATTAAATTAGAAAGTATAATAACAAATACATTTTTTATTGCGCAAAGATAGTGGTATGCTAAATGCATGAGACACAGAAGAGTATATAGCATACTATCATTGGCATTTCTATAATGGGTGTAGTGTGTGCGGTGCACACAGGCACTTGAGTCCCGGGGGGGCCCTCACTGCACCCATTTCTCCTATACTTACCTTTCCGGAGTCCATCGCTGACCGTGTGTGGGCCCCTTCCTCTCCCGTAGCCGTCGCGCCGCTGCTAGTGCACTGACCACTAGAGACTCTGGCACAGTGCCAGAGTCTACAGTGCATGCGCAGGACTCCGGAAAAATGGCGCGGTGGCCATTTTTCGTAGTCCTGCACATGCGCTGTAGACTCTGGCACTGTGCCAGAGTCTAGAGTGCTGAGAGCGCTAGCAACGGCGTGACGGCTATGGTAGAGGAAGGGGCCCACACACGGAGTCTGCACACGGGTCCCCTCCTCTCTAGAGATGCCCCAGCATACTATATTTTATAGTATTCAATTAGTATAGCTTAGTATAAGAGGAAACCTAGCTACAGTACAAGCCTGCTATCTGTCACCATGGGATCCGGTCTTTAGGTCGACAGCACATAGGTCTACACTCATTAGGTCAATCACTATTGTTCGACATGCATTAGGTCGACATGGTCAATATGTCGACATTGTCACTAGGTCGACATGGCAAATATCAACACACAAAAAGGTCGACATAAGTTTGAAAAGCAACAACTTTTTTAACTTTTTCATACTTTGCGATCCACGTGGACTACGATTGGGAATAGTAACCTTGCCTGAAGCATGGCGTGTGAAGCGAGCTATGCGAGGGGATAAGGTGCACTAATTGGGATTCCCAGTCACTTTACAGAGAAAATGACACAAAAAACCCCAAACTCATGTTGACCTTTTTCCATGTCGACCTAATGATAGTGTCGACCTATTTCAGGTGTCAACCTATTTACTATCGACCAATATTGGTCGACCTAATGACTGTCGACCTAGTTACTGTCGATCCTATGATCCACACCCGTCACCATACCTTGATGGTTTCCTCTAAGATGCCGTGTTATCATAGATTGGCAACCAACCCTTGTTTATCAACCAGTTAAGAATTCAAAGGACCCTTAGGCCCCAAATAAACATAGCTCCCAACTTCCAGGGTCTTGTAATTAGGACAGGGTGTGCCAGGTGGTGTGCGCATGGGAAGGCAGAACACACCAAATTTGAGCCATTGCAGTGCTTTGGAAGCACTGGGACACTGAATGCTCCTTCAGAAGTGCAGGGTGACTGGATTGCTGAGCACCAGGGGTGGCAGCAACCCCTTCATTTGAAGTAGTTTCACAATTGGTGTCGATAATATATAATGCACCTTAGAAAACCTTACAGGAACTGTCTAATTTCTCTCCTAGCAAGCCATATAATTAAATAATTAGTAATGAGTCTTTATGGCACAGGTCTTAAATAATTGAAGAGACTTTTATTTATAATACTTTAATTTGAGTGCTCACAAGAGTGAACAAGAACAGGTACAGAGCATAAAAAACATGGGCCAAAGGTAGGAGCAATTACATAACAATTGAAGAGACTTAATTGCTTCTTTTACATGAATGTATTGAAATTTCATCAAACATAACATGGATAGGAGGACATCAGTCACATTTGGCTCTTCAGAGTAAGGGGCACATAAATTGCAGTGACGCGTTTCACAGCCAAAACTGCCCGCTTCCTTAGACTGTACTGCTTGTTCCGTGCCGATGTGGTGCCTGATCAAAGGCTGAAAAAAGCCTGCAAAGGATGGTAAGGACCCACATAATTGTGCTAGTTACAGACCTCCTCACGTCTCAATCTGGATCTTAATCTGTCTGTGAAAATACTAGCAATAGGCTTAACCGGGTCTTTCGTTCCTTGGTTCATTATGATTAAGTTGGTTCAATACTGGGGCATCAAGCGTGGGACAACACCCTTAGGGCCATAGATTTAATACATGTTATAAACTCCTGGAGATCCCCAGCTATTATTCTTTCCATTGACTCTCCTGGAACTTTGTTAAATACTCTGCAGTCCTTTGGAAAAATAGGGGACTTCCAAAAATGGTTTTGTGGCCCTTTATTTTATCACCTCCTCTAGTTACTCCATAAACGGCATTCCATCCACTTATTTTTATTTTATTTCAAATAGCTCCAGGCGGAGTTGTCCTTTCTGATTTTGCTCTGGTAATTTAGCCCCTAGATTCTCTTATCCGTATGGACCCCATTATTCAAGGGCTGTAGGTCAGACCACTTCTAAAATGGCTCTCTTTGCTGAATATACTGTATCTTGCTCATGCTTACCCAACTGAAGATCTCTCTGTCCAATCTTTACAGCCTTTTAAACTGTTAAATTGTACTGTCTGGATATTGGAGGATATGCTTCTTCAGGTCTAACCCTTGGGATACAGAATCCCTTAAATACTACTGTAGCTTCATATGGCAACATAAGAAAATTAAATATCTTGTGTTTTCTCTGACCTCACGATATGACTATTATGCTCGCCAAGTAAGTACACTACTCCTGAAGTAGCGAGATGAGCTTCACCTTTAAAAGTTAGTTTGGGCAGCAAACACTAATGGGCCCTACAGACTCGGCGATGTGCCGCCGAGCTGCCCGACCGCCGATACGGCAGACGGGCGACCCGGCGGTGGGTGGGCAGTGACGGGAGGAGTGAAGTTTCTTCACTCCCCCGTCACCCAGCTCCGTAGACGTGCAGGCAAATATGGACGATCTCGTCCATATTGGCCTGCATGCACAGCCGACAGGGCACCAGCGATGGACGAGCGCGGGGCCGCGCATCGTTCATCGCTGGTGCCTCCACACTGCACGATATGAACGTTATCTCGTTCATTAATGAACGAGATCATTCATATCGTGCAGTAATGTCGGCCAGTGTGTAGGGCCCATAACAATTGATGCAATAGGTTCAGTAAATAATTTTTCTCCATGTAAATAAATCATGTTTCATATGTACATGTGCAGAAAACAAGTTCATATGTCTGCTATATTCCGGACCAGAATTATGTTGTTGTTTTTTTGTTTGTTTTTTATCCATCAGTTGCTGTGTTATTGTTCTATTAAAGATTAACATACATAATACATTACTAAAGCAGATGACCGGGGGGTGGGGGTTTCTTGGAAGCAACAGTGTAAGATCCGTGTTTGTCATGTGTGTTAACAAAGATGTCACATGTCAGATAAGCTTGGTTACCATAATTCCTGCAGGGAATTTTTGAGTTTAGAGTAACTGATTTTGTGATGGCTTTTTGGGATAAATCAGGGAGTAAAGGAAGGTTTCCTAAAAGTATCATATTGAACTAAGTCTTAGTGGTGGCAATATATAAACATATATATATATATATATATATACATACATACATACATACATACAGGTTGAGTATCCCATATCCAAATATTCCGAAATACGGAATATTCCGAAATACGGACATTTTTGAGTGAGACTGAGATAGTGAAACCTTTGTTTTTTGATGACTCAATGTACACAAAGTTTGTTTAATACACAAAGTTATTAAAAATACTGTATTAAATGACCTTCAGGCTGTGTGACTAAGGTTTATATGAAACATAAATGAATTGTGTGAATGTAGACACACTTTGTTTAATGTACAAAGTTATAACAAATCTTGGCTAAAATGACCTTCAGGCTGTATGTATAAGGTGTTTATGAAACATAAATGCATTCTGTGCTTAGATTTAGGTCCCATCACCATGATATCTCATTATGGTATGCAATTATTCCAAAATACGGAAAAATCCGATATCCAAAATACCTCTGGTACCAAGCATTTTGGATAAGGGATACTCAACCTGTATATGTATATATATATATATATATATATATATATATATAACTAGGGAATATAGATGTTTGGTGTGTTTAATCACTTTTTAGACAAGAACTAGGAATTTGTTTTGATTATCCTTTACACACCCACATGTCAAGTTTGTATGGTGGATCTTGCTGTGATAGTGTGTTTATTTTTTATTTCTGACATTAATAGAAATTTTATTTCAAAGTGCACTTCGAAAGTGCAGATGCTTCCCATTACATGTGTAGGAAGAGACCTTTCATCTTAGGCTGAGTAGGAATAGCTGTGTGTCCCTGTGCTCTTCCAAGTTGTTAAATCTACAATATTACCAGAGTATAATGCTAAAGATGTCAACAAGTCATTTCTTGTTCTCTGTCTCATGGAAAGTCCATTTTTAGTGGTTAAAAGCTTTGCACAGGTTCCTGTTCTCCCATAGCTAACAGTGTATAAGTGCAGTGGTTCCCAGAAGTGTTGTCTATGGATCAGACACAGTGACCTGAGAGCATCACAGTTCACCAAGGTTGATTGTCAAGTTGTCCTATTTAATTATCTTTTCTTTGTATAATCCTGTTACTATGAATGGTCATCATGTGAAGATGAGTAAGATTTTTAATTTTAAGATTTGTTGCTGTTCACTGTTATATAACTAAGATAATTTTTTATTAGAATAGAGTAACTATGAACAGGATGTACCCTAATTACGTAGTACACTGTCCTATAAAATTAGCTCTAAAACTAAATGTATTTCTCTGACGTCCTAAGTGGATGCTGGGGACTCCGTCAGGACCATGGGGATTAGCGGCTCCGCAGGAGACAGGGCACAAAACTAAAGCTTTAGGATCAGGTGGTGTGTACTGGCTCCTCCCCCTATGACCCTCCTCCAAGCCTCAGTTAGGTTTTTGTGCCCGTCCGAGCAGGGTGCAATCTAGGTGGCTCTCTTAAGGAGCTGCTTAGAAAAAGTTTTTAGGTTTATTATTTTCAGTGAGTCCTGCTGGCAACAGGCTCACTGCATCGAGGGACTTAGGGGAGAGAAGTTCAACTCACCTGCGTGCAGGATGGATTGGCTTCTTAGGCTACTGGACACCATTAGCTCCAGAGGGAGTCGGAACACAGGTCTCACCCTGGGGTTCGTCCCGGAGCCGCGCCGCCGACCCCCCTTGCAGATGCTGAAGATTGAAGGTCCAGAAACCGGCGGCAGAAGGCTCTTCAGTCTTCTTGAAGGTAGCGCACAGCACTGCAGCTGTGCGCCATTGTTTGTCACACACTTCTCACCAACGGTCACGGAGGGTGCAGGGCGCTGCTGGGGGCGCCCTGGGCAGCAATGTAAATACCTTTTATGGCTAAAAAATACATCACATATAGCCCTTGAGGCTATATGGATGTATTTAACCCCTGCCAGATATTACAAACTACGGGAGAAAAGCCCGCCGGAATAGGGGGCGGGGCTTATTCTCCTCAGCACACAGCGCCATTTTCCTGCTCAGCTCCGCTGTGAGGAAGGCTCCCAGGACTCTCCCCTGCACTGCACTACAGAAACAGGGTAAAACAGAGAGGGGGGGCACTTTTTATGGCGATATTTTATATATTTAAGCTGCTATAAGGATACAACACTTATATAAGGTTGTTCCCATATATATTATAGCGCTTGGGTGTGTGCTGGCAAACTCTCCCTCTGTCTCCCCAAAGGGCTAGTGGGGTCCTGTCTTCGATAAGAGCATTCCCTGTGTGTCTGCTGTGTGTCGGTACGTGTGTGTCGACATGTATGAGGACGATGTTGGTGTGGAGGCAGAGCAATTGCTGGTAATGGTGATGTCACCCCCCAGGGAGTCGACACCGGAATGGATGGCTTTGTTTATGGAATTACGTGATAATGTCAGCACATTACAAAAATCAGTTGACGACATGAGACGGCCGGAAAACCAGTTGGTACCTGCCCAGGCGTCTCAGACACCGTCAGGGGCTGTAAAACGCCCTTTACCTCAGTTGGTCGACACAGACCCAGACACGGACACTGAATCTAGTGTCGACGGTGAAGAAACAAACGTATTTTCAAGTAGAGCCACACGTTATATGATCACGGCAATGAAGGAGGCTTTGCATATCTCTGATACTGCAAGTACCACAAAAAGGGGTATTATGTGGGGGGTGAAAAAACTACCTGTAGTTTTTCCTGAATCAGAGGAATTGAATGATGTATGTGATGAAGCGTGGGTTAACCCAGATAGAAAAGTGCTAATTTCAAAAAAGTTATTGGCATTATACCCTTTCCCGCCAGAGGTTAGGGCGCGCTGGGAAACACCCCCTAGGGTGGATAAGGCGCTCACACGCTTATCAAAACAAGTGGCGTTACCGTCTCCTGATACGGCCGCCCTCAAGGATCCAGCTGATAGGAGGCTGGAAACTACCCTAAAGAGTATATACACACATACTGGTGTTATACTGCGACCAGCCATCGCCTCAGCCTGGATGTGCAGTGCTGGGGTGGTCTGGTCGGATTCCCTGACTGAAAATATTGATACCCTGGATAGGGACAGTATTTTATTGACTATAGAGCAATTAAAGGATGCTTTTATTTATATGCGAGATGCTCAGAGGGATATTTGCACTCTGGCATCGAGAGTAAGTGCGATGTCCATATCTGCCAGAAGAAGTTTATGGACGCGACAGTGGTCAGGTGATGCGGATTCCAAACGACATATGGAAGTATTGCCGTATAAAGGGGAAGAATTATTTGGCGTAGGTCTATCGGATCTGGTGGCCACGGCAACTGCCGGAAAATCCACCTTTTTACCTCAGACCCCCTCCCAACAGAAAAAGACACCGTCTTTTCAGCCGCAGTCCTTTCGGTCCTATAAGAACAAGAGGGCAAAAGGACAGTCATATTCTGCCCCGGGGCAGAGGAAGGGGTAAGAGAGGGCAGCAAGCAGCCCCTGCCCAGGAACAGAAGCCCTCCCAGGGTTCTGCAAAGCCCTCAGCATGACGCTGGGGCTGTACAAGCGGACTCAGGAGCGGTGGGGGGTCGACTCAGGAATTTCAGCACACAGTGGGCTTGCTCACAGGTGGACCCTTGGATCCTGCAGGTAGTATCTCAGGGTTACGGGTTGGAATTCGAGAAGTCTCCCCCTCGCCGGTTCCTAAAGTCTGCTTTGCCAACGTCTCCCTCAGACAGGGCGACGGTATTGGAAGCAATTCACAAGCTGTTTTCTCAGCAGGTGATAGTCAAGGTACCCCTCCTACAACAGGGAAAGGGGTATTACTCCACGCTATTTGTGGTACCGAAGCCGGACGGCTCGGTAAGACCTATTCTAAATCTGAAATCTTTGAACCTGTACATACAAAAATTCAAGTTCAAGATGGAATCACTCAGAGCAGTGATAGAGAATCTGGAAGAAGGGGACTTTATGGTGTCCCTGGACATAAAGGATGCTTACCTGCATGTCCCAATTTGCCCTTCACATCAAGGGTACCTCAGGTTCGTGGTGCAAAACTGTCATTATCAGTTTCAGACGCTGCCGTTTGGATTGTCCACGGCACCTCGGGTCTTTACCAAGGTAATGGCCGAAATGATGATTCTTCTGCGAAGAAGAGGCGTATTAATTATCCCTTACTTGGACGATCTCCTGATAAGGGCAAGGTCCAGAGAACAGCTGGAGGACGGAGTAGCACTAACCCAAGTAGTGCTGCAACAACACGGGTGGATTCTGAATTTTCCAAAATCTCAGTTGACCCCGACAACACGTCTGCTGTTCCTGGGAATGATTCTGGACACGGTTCAGAAAAAGGTGTTTCTTCCGGAGGAGAAAGCCAAGGAGTTATCCGAACTTGTCAGGAACCTCCTAAAACCAGGAAAAGTGTCTGTGCATCAATGCACAAGAGTCCTGGGAAAGATGGTGGCTTCTTACGAAGCAATTCCATTCGGCAGATTCCACGCACGAACTTTTCAGTGGGATCTGCTGGACAAATGGTCCGGATCGCATCTGCAGATGCATCAGCGGATAACCTTATCGCCACGGACAAGGGTGTCTCTTCTGTGGTGGTTGCAGAGTGCTCATCTGTTAGAGGGCCGCAGATTCGGCATACAGGACTGGGTCCTGGTGACCACGGATGCCAGTCTGAGAGGCTGGGGAGCGGTCACACAGGGAAGAAACTTCCAGGGAGTATGGTCAAGCCTGGAGATGTCTCTTCATATAAATATACTGGAGCTAAGAGCAATTTACAATGCTCTAAGCCTGGCAAAACCCCTGCTTCAGGGTCAGCCGGTGTTGATCCAGTCGGACAACATCACGGCAGTCGCCCACGTAAACAGACAGGGCGGCACAAGAAGCAGGAGAGCAATGGCAGAAGCTGCAAGGATCTTTCGCTGGGCGGAAGATCATGTGATAGCACTGTCAGCAGTGTTCATTCCGGGAGTAGACAACTGGGAAGCAGACTTCCTCAGCAGACACGATCTACACCCGGGAGAGTGGGGACTTCATCCAGAAGTCTTCCACATGATTGTGAACCGTTGGGAAAAACCAAAGGTGGATATGATGGCGTCTCGCCTCAACAAAAAACTGGACAGGTATTGCGCCAGGTCAAGAGACCCTCAGGCAATAGCTGTGGACGCTCTGGTAACACCGTGGGTGTACCAGTCAGTGTATGTGTTTCCTCCTCTGCCTCTCATACCCAAAGTACTGAGAATTATACGGCAAAGGGGAGTAAGAACGATACTCGTGGCTCCGGATTGGCCAAGAAGAACTTGGTACCCGGAACTTCAGGAGATGCTCACGGAAAATCCGTGGCCTCTACCTCTAAGACGGGACCTGATTCAGCAGGGACCGTGTCTATTCCAAGACTTACCGCGGCTGCGTTTGACGGCATGGCGGTTGAACGCCGAATTCTAAAGAAAAAAGGCATTCCAGAAGAGGTCATTCCTACACTGGTTAAAGCCAGGAAGGAGGTGACTGCACAACATTATCACCGCATTTGGAGAAAATATGTTGCGTGGTGTGAGGCCAGGAAGGCCCCCACGGAGGAATTTCAACTTGGTCGATTCCTACATTTCCTGAAAACAGGATTGTCTATGGGCCTCAAATTGGGGTCCATTAAGGTTCAAATTTCGGCCCTGTCGATTTTCTTCCAGAAAGAATTGGCTTCAGTTCCTGAAGTCCAGACTTTAGTAAAAGGAGTACTACATATACAGCCCCCGGTTGTGCCCCCAGTGGCTCCGTGGGACCTGAATGTAGTTTTGGATTTTCTCAAATCCCATTGGTTTGAGCCACTCAAATCGGTGGATTTGAAATATCTTACATGGAAAGTAACCATGCTACTGGCCCTGGCTTCAGCCAGGAGAGTATCAGAATTGGCGGCTTTATCGTATAAGAGCCCATATCTGATTTTCCATTCGGACAGGGCAGAACTGCGGACGCGTCCTCAGTTTCTGCCTAAGGTGGTGTCAGCGTTTCACCTGAACCAGCCTATTGTGGTGCCTGCGGCTACTAGCGATTTGGAAGATTCCAAGTTGCTGGACGTTGTCAGGGCATTGAAAATATACATTTCAAGGACGGCTGGAGTCAGAAAATCTGACTCGCTGTTTATACTGTATGCACCCAACAAGCTGGGTGCTCCTGCTTCTAAGCAGACGATTGCTCGTTGGATTTGTAGCACAATTCAACTTGCACATTCTGTGGCAGGCCTGCCACAGCCTAAATCTGTCAAGGCCCATTCCACAAGGAAGGTGGGCTCATCCTGGGCGGCTGCCCGAGGGGTCTCGGCATTACAACTCTGCCGAGCAGCTACGTGGTCGGGGGAGAACACGTTTGTAAAATTCTACAAAATTGATACCTTGGCTAAAGAGGACCTGGAGTTCTCTCATTCGGTGCTGCAGAGTCATCCGCACTCTCCCGCCCGTTTGGGAGCTTTGGTATAATCCCCATGGTCCTGACGGAGTCCCCAGCATCCACTTAGGACGTCAGAGAAAATAAGATTTTACTTACCGATAAATCTATTTCTCGTAGTCCGTAGTGGATGCTGGGCGCCCATCCCAAGTGCGGATTGTCTGCAATACTTGTACATAGTTATTGTTACAAAAAAATCGGGTTGTTATTTGTTGTGAGCCGTCTGTTCAGAGGCTCCTACGTTTGTCATACTGTTAACTGGGTTTAGATCACAAGTTATACGGTGTGATTGGTGTGGCTGGTATGAGTCTTACCCGGGATTCAATATCCTTCCTTATTGTGTACGCTCGTCCGGGCACAGTATCCTAACTGAGGCTTGGAGGAGGGTCATAGGGGGAGGAGCCAGTACACACCACCTGATCCTAAAGCTTTAGTTTTGTGCCCTGTCTCCTGCGGAGCCGCTAATCCCCATGGTCCTGACGGAGTCCCCAGCATCCACTACGGACTACGAGAAATAGATTTATCGGTAAGTAAAATCTTATTTTTGATACACAAGACATATAATATATAAAAAAGCTTTTGAAGTACCAAATGTCTATGAATCCTTTAATCAAGGCTGCAGTTTCTTGTATTAAAGGGAAATAAAATCTTAAAAATGAAAGGGCCTCGGGTCATAAAACATGTGACATGGACTTGTCCTGCCCTCTTTTTATTGCTGTGGTGTTGTCTGCAATCTTGTATATGTAATATCTCCTTACCATGACTAATGGAATCCATTGCATACTTGCCGACTTTAATGGTTTCATCTCCAGAAGAAGCCTGGAAAGGAGATGTAGATGGGTGTGACAGGTTCAGAATCAGGTTAATTATATCTTTAGTCCCCACCCCCTCTGAGGCAATGGCGCTATATTTGCATATATTTGTTTTCAAAGGGGTGGGGCCAAAATTACACGATTGTCATAGAAATGCATCATTAGGCTCCGCTCCCTCCTCGGGTACTGCAGATTCCTATATCATTCTCCCCATTCCACCTACTTCACTAGTAAGTAGGCGGAATGCTGCAGGGGTGCCAACTGTTCTAGGGCTGCGGGGGAACTACCCCAAAAATTGGGTGTCTCCCGCAGGTTCCAGGAGAGCAGGCAAGTACAAACCATCATCTTCTATAAATTTCCATTGCATCCTCAGCGTGGTTCACGGTGGCTTCCAGTCAGTATGAAAGCTATCCTTTTTTAATACCTAGCTGCCCTGCGATACTGGATAGCAGCAATTAAGCAGTTTTACCACATCATCAGCCAATGGGGGAGTGGTCCTTTTTTTACCCTTTTTTATGGAAAAAAATGCTTTATTTTAACAAAGCAGCATTTTTTCCTACATTTGTTAGCACTATCACTGTTTTTGTCAGTATCAGCGACCTCACTTTATCCCTGATCTTTGCATATATGCATTGACTAACAAAGAAAAACTTTATTTACATAAAAGGTACAATGCTTATTTAAAATAGAATGTTCACAAGAAACGGTTACAAAGTACATGCAGGCTAGCAATCAAAATAAAGATGACAAACAGAGTTAACATGCAGCTAATCTGTCTCGGGAGAAATGGAAGGAAATTTCAGGATGCAGTTATTATTATTATAATTTATTTATAAGGTGCCACAAGTGTTTCGCAGCGCCGTACATACAACACACATTAGAACAATAGAGGGTATACAGAACTTAACATCACAGAATGCTAAAACAGAGCACAGGTAGAGCTCCTTTTACACATTATGGCAGGCAGAGTCCCCTTTTTACACATTACGGCAGGCAGTCCCCCTTTTTACACATTATGGCAGGCAGTCCCCCTATTTTTTACACATTCTGAGAGAGAGAGAGTGTGAGTGTGTGTTATACTCACCACCTGTGACGAGTCAGCATGCCTCTCCTCTTCCCGCTCTACGCTGCGCTCTTTGCAGCGCAGTGCATTGTGGGTGGTCTGGGGGCGGGCAGGGAGAGATGTCATCTCTCCCAGTACATGGGGAGGGAGCGGAGGGGGAGCTGCAGCGCTGCCCAGCTACCTATGTGAGAGCCAGCTGGACAATGCAGATGGGCACCTGGTGGTGATGGCGGGGGGATGCGGGCCGGACCCCACAGTGCGGCGGCGGAGCAGCCAGGCGGGTGTTGCCGGTGGTCCTGTGCTGTGTACCAGGCACCACTGGCACACACCTACTTACAGCCCTGAAAAATACAAAGAATTTGTTAGAAATATCTTATTTGCATTATTTTAATAATTTTTATAGGCAAAATCTCAAGTGAAAAGTCTATGGCAGGTGAAGCCTATCTTTTCCGCACATCTCTGATCAACTCTCACCAAATTTCCAGGAGTTTATACTGCTGCAGCTGTGTATAATGCCCAGATGTACCCTTTGTCTCATTTATTGCGTGAAAATCTGTCTCTGGTACTAGCCAGTGCTTCCTGAGCTATTTACTTCACTGCTCGTCCCTGCATTCTAATGAGCACACAGGCTCACCTCAGCACTACCTAAGTGTATTAGCGGATTGGGATTGCATGACCAGCGGTCAGGAGACTATGTATTTTGACTATATAGTCAAAATCTTAAGGAAAGTTAGTGCACATCTCATGGTTTTAGGCAGCTTGCGATACTGATTCGATCCCAAAGCGCGCTCCCGCGGGGTCGGTATCGCAAGGCTAGATAGACTGTGCAGGCAAGTAAATCTTGACTATCTAGTGTACTATCTAGTACAAAGTATAGTCAAAATTGGCACTTAGTCAAAATCGTACACAGACAAAATCGAAAGTACAGATAGCCAAAATCTGTGATATCTGGGCTCTGGGGGACTTCAAGGGAAATCGCATAGTCAAAATCGGGCATAGCAAGGATCTCACCTTGTGTACACACCTTTAGTGTTAGGGATTTTTGTGGATTAACAAATAGACAACATAGATTTGCAAGTTTTAGGGCAGGATGTAATGAAGCATGGTTTAGACTTGTACATGATTGCCTTTTAAAAAACGTCAAAGTTCGGCCGGTATCTCACAAGGCCGCTGAACTCGGACTTCATTACATCCAGCCCATAAATTAAAAAAATGTTTTAGTACTGATTTGAAGACATTGTAGTGGAATAAATGCATATTATATTATAGGCCATGGGTCTGTCATGTTACAGTGAATAATTCAGTTCTTACTCTCTGCAGCTGTAGATAGAGGCCTAGATGACACAGCAGACGTATATAAATAGACCTATAGGTGCCCTGACACCGTATCATTGTTTAGTTTTGCTGCAGATGGCCAAACTGAGCTCCACACAGGATGATAGGGGACATATCCGAAAGCAATTTTCTCCATGTCAGCCATTGATTTTAACAGGGTCATTATCTGGTAACACTACATAGTAACATAGTTTATGAGGTTGAAAAAAAACAATTTATCCATCAAGTTCAACCTATTTGCGGCCTCCTACGCTGTATTATTTTTAGGACTAATTTTGTCTGTTGCCGATGTCGGCAGTTGTGTTTGTCCTCTTTTTTTATAACTATAGTGCGTGACTACGCACCATAACCCTGTATATTCTTATCCATTAGGAATTTATCTAGCCCATTCTTAAAAGTGTTGACCGAGTCCGCCATTACTACTCTCTCAGGCAGGAAATTCCAAACACGTATTGTCCTCCCTGTGAAAAAACCTTTTGGTCTCTGTGTACGAAATCTCCTCTACCCTAAGCTGGTGTCCACGGGTCCTCTGTGTTGATCTTACCAAAAACAGATCACCCGCAAGCTCTGTGTATTGTCCCCTTATATATTTGTAAATGTTGACTATATTTGTAAATGTTGATATAGATTTGTAAATGAGGTTTTGTTATCACATGTTCTACAGTACATAGCCATTTGCTTTATATTACCTAAAGTATCAAAGTGCATGTGATCAGCTTTACAGAAAGAAAGCCAGTTTGATGTGGCACTGGTGTTATAGCACTAAATTAGCGCACAGGAATAGTATTTATCACAAGCGCTTATTGGTAATTACTAGAGAGTGTACGGGTCACCTGCAGATTTTTTTACATATATTTTATTATATCTATTTGTTTCTGTGCATAGCTTGTTTTTAGAATAAGTATCTTGCGTGTACAGGAGCGTAACGGCCATAGGGCTCACCAGGAAGATTCCTGGTAGGCCGACGTGTCTGTGGGGCCTGTTTTGTGTGTTGTTATGTGGCCCCTCCCCCCACATGACAGGCAGCCTACCACACTCAGTTCACTGCATTGTCACCATTCATTCTGTTATTCCATCTCTGCAGTACAGTAACTCTGCCATCCAGTGATGCTGCCATGGCTACATGGTATGTTATACCTCTTGTGCTGCCCATGTCAGACCACTTCTACAAAATTTTACAGGACCACTTTTAGGGGAACATTTACTAAGCAGTGATAAGAGCAGAGAAGTGAGCCAGTGGAGAAGTTGCCCCATCAACCAATCAGCAGCTCTGTATAATTTTATAGTATTTTATAGTATGCAAATTATAGATGTTACTTCAGTGCTGATTGGTTGCCATGGGCAACTTCTCCACTGGCTCACTTCTCCGCTCTTATCACTGCTTAGTAAATGTCCCCCTTTGTTCCCAATCCACCCCTGGTCTTAGAAACAGCTGCAATTGCGTACAATTCGGCCCTATGAGGAGGGATCCCGCCCCTCTGAACAGACCCCACCCCCACATCACCCCGCACCCCCATTAGGGCTGCTTCCATAAACTTCCCGGGCTGGTTTTCCATCCCAATCTGCCCATGTGCGCGTATATTTGCAGTCATTATAATTTTCCAGCACAGGTGACCATAAGCAGGACAACATGAGGCAGATGTCTCAGCAGCTCCAGTAATGTGACTCGCAACTCCCTGTTCTTCCGATGGTGATCAGATCTGCTAATCAGCAGACATCGGTGATCGGCAGTCTGTCGAGGAATCAGCAAAATACAGCAAGTTAAAAATCCCCGACTCGCCAATCCTCATACTTTTTTGGTCGGAAACAGTGAATCAAAAGGTTTCCAACATGTTGTATTTCTATGATCCCCTGACCCAGGCATCGGCAGAAAGGGGAATTTATCCCAATAACTGTCTGATGTATGTCCCCATAAGATGTAATAAATACTATATCATACTTGCAGTCTCCGGAAGGGTGCAGCAAAGTGGGTGTTGCACAAAAGCTACAATTACGTGCATTGTGATGCCAATATGTCGAGATTCCGTGCAAACAGTATAATCAGCCGGGAAGTAGGGGGCTGTGTGTGGGTGGTCTCCGAGTGACTTGCTCACGCTTCCAAGTGACCAGTGAGCCACTGAAGGTTCGGGAGCCTCTAGTACCTTTCAGGAGAGTAGCTAAGAATGATATACAGTATAATGTATGTGTGACTAGGCATACACCTGGTGCAGACTCGGTCACACGCCATGCCCCATGTAGGGTCACACGCCATGCCCCATGTATCAATCACCAATGTTCCACAGTTGGGAGGTATGATCAACTCTTAGTGAAATGTTAGGCTGTATTTTCATGAATATTAATTGAGTACATTAATTTGTTCCCTCTGCTGTCTGTAAGCAGCAATTTCCTGTACCTGCATCAAAACACAGAATTTGTGTCTTTTACAAATGTTTTTTAATTTTTTTACTTTAGGTGGTTGTTCTGTCCACAAGACTTCTGAAACCGCTCGACATTCCTGAGTTACTGTTTGCAACAGACCATCTGCACCCAGACACCGGCATTTGATTGTTGTCATCTTTCAGCTGAGTGATGATCCTGGCTTAAATACACAACTCTGGCTCTGATTGTCTTAATTTCTAAAACATGCCTGGAGCTATGAAGATTTCACAAAAGTTTTTGTTAATTTCTCTGAAATGTGTATTTGAATAGATAATTGGTAGCACAAGCAGTGTTCCAGAGATGTCCCTTGCTACCATCCTGCTCTCTGACATTATCTGTATTCTCACTGTAAAGACAGCGGTTCTTTAGCAGGGAATGCTCTCTGTCTTATGGCAGCAGAACAGTATGCTTTAATATATTGCTCATTATCTGCTTTACTCAATCTTGACACATTCTGACACTAATAAAACATGTTTGCCAGTATGTGTTGACTGCTTTAATGTAAGATGTCCATAACATACCCAGAGACATAACTGGGCATTTAGTGACCAGGGCGAGCAAGAGCACCCATCTTGTGGTTGTAAATACTGCCTATTTCCACTGTCTAAATACCGACGCCATGATTCGTCACTACTCGGAATGCACCAGCATCCTGAATAGGGTCACAAGGCCGGTACCTGAATCCCGACCACCGAGATTCAGAACGATCCCATATGCTGGCCACCAGGAGAGGTAAGCCGTTGGGGGGGGAGAGTTAGGTTTAGGCTGTATCTCTGGGGGGGTTAGGTTTAGGCTACGTGGGGGGGGGAGGGGTTTAAGGTTAGGCACCCTCCCGGAGAGTTAGGGTTAGGCTGCGGAAAGTGGAGGTTAGGTTCAGGCACCATCGGGAAGGGGAAGTGTTAGGCTGCAGGGGAGGGAGGGTTAGGTTTAGGCTATGGGAAGGGGTTGTTAGGTTCAGGCGCCACTGTGGAGGGTTAGTCAAAGTTTAGGTTTAGGCTATGGGAAGCGAGGGTTACGGGGCTATTGGGGGAAGGTAAGTATACTTGTCGGGATTCAGACTACCGGGAGGATTCTGACTGCTGGCATCCCAACCACTGGCATATTCTTCGTACCCCTTTATAAATACTAGACTAGGGGTGGGCAAAATGCTTCCCATTAACCGATTCTGCCCGGCCTGCTGCCTCCCACCAGTGCGCAATGACAAGTGGCCCGGCCGGCTCAGCTGCTTGTCATTGCGCTGTAGTACCTGCAAGCTGCCAGCGCCACTGAAGAGATCCTAGTAGTGGTCTTGCGGTCGCATCATGTGACGCATTATATCAGGCGCTGGGTGATGTTGGATGTGGGGCCAGAGCGTGTATGTGGGCAGCAAGCAGCAGGAAGTTTAAAGACACTGCACAAGCGCCTGTATCAGGAAGAGCGCATAAGGTACTGTAAACCTTTTTTTAGTTTTAACAAAACGTTCAAAGCATCCATCACAGCATTTCGTTTGGCTAAAAAGGCAATCTGTCTGTTCTATCCTTTCTCCCTACAATACTGTGGCCTTAAGGGAAACAGATCCAACAGCAACTTACTGTACTATACCAGACATGTAGCTGGTTTTCACCCCATTCTAATGGCAATTATGTCTAGGGAGGGAGGCTGGTAATTTTGTCCAGGAATGGGTAGGTTGGGGTGCTGGTAATTGTGTCCAAGAAGGGTAAGTGGTAACTGTAAAAAGTTTTTTTTTTTAATTATTATTATTATCCTTTATTCATTTGCCGCCACATGGGATCCGCAGCGCCCAATTACAGAGTAAATCCACTTTTGATTCGTATTGATTTTTTTATTTTCCAGTTGCCGCTCACTTTAAGTGTTTAATAAAAATATTCTTTATTGAACTCTTACTGCATTTTATGTGATAGGTATTGTGTCAGGAACCACAGTTCACGCACTGCTCGCACACGCCACTTACCGGCACGCTGGTGTATTCTGTGCCGCAGATCAGCCACTGGTGCTTTCTATGGTTACTAGCATGATTTCCACTGACTCTGGTAGAGTCACATGATCCAGGTTATTACTTCCCGGTTCTGTGCATGCTACTGCTGCCAGCAGCAACCAATCAGCATCCTTCTGGGGGGATATAAGCAGGCTTCCCAGAGTCCTCATTGCCTTGAACAACTTGTCAGTTCTCCTGCAAGTTCTCCAGTGTCGCTCTCAAGGCTCCAGATTTGCTCCAGAGATCCGTCTACCTGTGTCCTGCTGTACCTGCTTTTCCTGGTTACTTACCTGCCGCCAGAGACTTCCACTATCTCCATCTCAGTGTGTTACCAGTCTGCGGTGCTCAGTCCAGGATTCTCCTCACAGGCTCCGGATATCCTCAGCTACCCAAGTACTCCTGAGTTCACCATCTCCGATATACTTCTCTTTTCACGCCACCATCGGACTCACTGTCGATGGTCAAACACTTCAGTATAATCCGGTATTACGCATCCCTGTATACCCGAGTGTCTCACAGCCTCCACAGAGGAACCTGAGTAGAGGGCCGTGACCTGCCCGTCGGGCGCAGTAAAGACCATATCCCCTGGCGAAAACCCCTGGCGAGCTAGACTCCGCGCCTCTGCTTCAGGTCTCGCCAATTCTCTGTGCTCACTGTGTAATCTTCCAGAGTGCTCCAGCATATGACATGTTCATATCTCAAGCCACCTAACTTCTGCCTCCCTGCGCCCTCCACTGGCTCACCCAGGTCATTACCGGGAACACAATCAGACCAGCCCGTGACAGATTGTTCAAGGCCGATGGACTCGGCACATGACCACAGTGTGGGCCCAGCGGCTCTTCAGGAAGTTATTTCACGAATAGAGACACAGGAAGCCACGCAGCAGCAAGTCACTACCTACCTACAGGAAGTGTCCACTCACTTGGATGTTCTCCAGCAGTCACTCAGGTCATCTGCCCCTGTAGTGTCCACTCCACCAGCTGCTCATTCTTCTGTGTCTGTCTCTCACAGCTTCCTGCTCCTAATAAATATGATGGCAACCCCAAGCTCTGTAGAGGATTTCTCATTCAATGTGACATCCAATTTGAATTACAACCACAGAATTTCCCTTCTGCTAGGACCAAGATAGCTTACATTGTCTCCCTGCTAACTGCTTCAGCTTTAAGTTGGGTATCACCGCTGTGGGAAAGGTCTGACCCTTTACTCACTGATTATGTCAAATTTGTTTCCGCATTCATACGCATATTCGACGAGCCAGGTCGTGCGGCGTCTGCCTCTACAGAGATACTCCGTATTAAACAAGGCACCTGTCCCATGGGACAGTTTGTAGTCCAATTCCAGACTATGGCTTTCGAATTAAAGTGGAACAATGAAGCACTAACTCAGGGGTGGGCAATTATTTCAGCTGAGGGGCCACTTGACATTTCCTGTCAGTATCCGAGGGCCACATACAAAATAGCAGCTCCCCCCACTTGCCAAAAATATAGGGACATGGCTTCATGTGGAAGGGGTGTGGCCAAAAAAATAATACAGATTCATATTAGGCTGCACAATAGTCTCCATTATTCAAATTGCGCCACACAGCGCCACTTACACACATTACACCAGGTAGAGCCCCTTTTACACACATTACGGCAGGTAGAGCCCCCTTTTACACATTAACATTTTATTTAGGATAATTATTGTGCAGCAAGCAAATTATCCAGTGTCTTATGGCCCCTGGGGAAAGGTGTGTGACACGGTGACAGAACACGGGGGGTGTGACACAGTGACAGAACACGGGGAGGGGGGGGGGGGGTGACAGTGACAGAACACGGGTTGTGTGACACAGTGACAGAATACGGTGGGGGTGACACGGTGACAGAACACAGGGGGGGGTGACACAGTGACAGAACACTGGGAGGGGTGGTGACAGTGACAGAACATGGGGTGTGTGACACAGTGACAGAACACTGGGAGGGGTGGTGACACTGACAGAACATGGGGTGTGTGACACAGTGACAGAACACGGGGTGTGTGACACAGTGACAGAACACGGGGGGGTGACACAGTGACAGAACACGGGGGAGTGACACTGTGACAGAACACGGTGGAGGTGACACGGTGACAGAACACGGGGGGTTGACATAGTGACAGAACACTGGGGTGTGTGACACAGTGATAGAACACGGGGGGTTGACATAGTGACAGAACACGGGGGGTGTGACACAGTGACAGAACACGGGGGGTGTGACATAGTGACAGAACACGAGGGGTTGACAGTGACAGAACACAGGGGGTGTGACACAGTGACAGAACACGGTGGGGTGACACAGTGACAGAACACGGGGGGGGGGGGGTGACAGAACACGGGGGGGGGGTGACACAGTGGCAGAACACAGGGGGTGTGACACAGTGACAGAACACGGGGGGGTGACACAGTGACAGAACACAGGGGGTGTGACGCAGTGACAGAACACGGGGGGGTGACACAGTGACAGAACACGGGGGGTGACAGAACACGGGGGGGGGTGACACAGTGGCAGAACACGAGGGGGGGGGTGACACAGTGACAGAACACGGGGGGGGGGGGTGACACAGTGACAGAACACGGGAGGGGTTGGTACAGCGAGAGCTAAAGATCTCTCCCCCAAACCTAAAAACAGTCTGACGCCACTGCCCGCACACACAAATATACGCACACTATCACACACACTCGCGCGCACACACACACACACTTTCTTTCTCTCACTCACTTTTCCCATTAACTTACTGATCTGGCTGGCTGTGGCAGGAAGGATGGATCTGTAGCAGTCTGGCTCTTGTCCCGTGTAGCTCCGCCCCCTGAGGTCCCGTGTAGCCCCGCCCCCTCATCGACACGTAGCTCCGCCCCTTTTCGGCTGACCACAGCCGTGTCACTGGGGACTCTGGAGGCAGGAGGAGGAGGCTGCTACAACGCAGGCGCCGTGCAGCAGCAGCAGCAGGGGAGAGAGGCGCCGCTGGCAGCTTGGAGGTACTGACTGCAGTGCAGAGCAATGACAAGCAGCTCAGCCGGTCGGGCCTCTTGTCATTGCTCGCTGGTGGGAGGCAGTGGGCCGGGCAGAATCGGTTTGCGGGCCGCATCCGGCCCACCGTATTTTGCCCACCCCTACACTAACTGCTGCTTTCTGGTTAGGAGTTTCGGAGCGCATTAAGGACAAGTTGGTTACCCGTGATCTTCCAGTTCAGTTAGAAGATTTAATCTCCCTGTGTGTTAAGATAGACCTACGTCTCAGAGAGAGAGAGAGGTCTAGAGCGGCAGGGAAAAGTTTTCTCCAGAGTTTCTTCCCCGCCTTTGCATCGTCCAGTGTCTGCTAGCACAGAAGAACCTAAGCAAACAGGTAGATCTAGGCTCTCACCGGAAGAACGATCCAGGAGGCAAAAAGAGAAATTGTGAATAATGAGATTTTATGACCAGCTGAAATGCGCTAGAATAAAAGGTGAATAAGCAGATAATACTTCCCTCATAGATGTTCTTTCATGAAGCTTCTATTCTGTATTCTATTACAATATACGGAACATACTACACTATTTTTGGAATTATTTCTGTTTCTGTTTGTATATGGATTTCGGGTTCATGAAATACATATGAAGCTTCATGAAAGAACATCTATGAGGGAAGTATTATCTGCTTATTCACCTTTTATTCTAGCGCATTTCAGCTGGTCATAAAATCTCATTATTCACGCTATATATCTTTTGGTATTGGGGATACCTTCTGACCAGTTGGTCTGCTGCTTTACCCTTCTTTGGCGCCCGGAAACTTTTCTGATATCTATCTTATAAAAAGAGAAATTGTGTTTGTATTGTGCCGCTTCCGGTCACTTTATCGGGTTCTGTCCTGAGCGTTCGGGGGAACACCAAGCCCTAACCTGCAATGGGGGAGTCAGGTTAGGCCATTTAATAAAGTATTTTCCTTCTCCTGACTTAGTACTTCCAGTTACCCTTGTGACTCCAACAGGCTCCTATCACGTCTCTGCCCTGGCGGACTCTGGGGCAGCAGGGAACTTCATTACCTCAGACCTTGCCAAGAGATGTAATATTACAGTCTCTTCATTGTCTCAGCACCTCTACCTGACTGCAGTCGATGGTAGTAAAATTCTTGGCAGTGATGTGACACATCAGACAGCTCCTATTACTATCCAAGTGGGGGTTCTTCATCAGGAACGCATTGAGTTTCTCATCATTCCTAAGTCATCTTACGACATTGTGCTAGGTTTGCCGTGGTTAGGACTCCACAATCCTCGCATCAATTGGGCCTCACTTCAGATTGAGGAATGGAGTGATTATTGCCAGAAGCATTGCATAAGTGAAGTATCTCCTATCCAGTCCACTGAGATTTAAGCCCTTGCCCGGCCTACCCACAGCATATGAAGAATTTTGTGACGTATTCAGTGAACAGGCAGCTGATGTGTTACCTCCTCATCATAAATGGGATTGCCCCATTGACCTTCTTCCCGGAAATTCTCCTCCTAAGGGGCACACATACCCACTATCGGTACCCAAGACTAAAGCAATGTCTAATTACATTCAGGAAAATCTGCAAAAAGGTTAAATCCGCCCTTCCTCCTCTCCCGCTGGAGCAGGTTTCTTCTTTGTAAAAAAAGAAAGATGGAGGCCTGCGTCCCTGCATTGATTATAGAGGCTTAAACAACATAACAGTCAAAAACAGTTATCCTCTTCCTCTCATAACTGAGCTGTTCGATCGTGTCAAGGGAGCAAAGGTCTTCACCAAACTGAACCTCAGAGGATCATATAACTTAATCAGAATCCGTGAGGGCGATGAATGGAAAACAGCTTTAACACCAGATATGGGCATTACGAGTACCTTGTAATGCCCTTCGGATTAAGTAATTCCCCTGCAGTTTTCCAACAGTTTGTGAATGATATATTCAGAGATGTATTATACAAGTTCCTCGTAGTATATCTTGACGACATCCTGATATTTTCCCAAGATCTCCAAACCCATCGCAATCAGGTGAAAGAAGTCCTGTCCCGTTTACGTGCAAATAAATTGTACGGTAAACTCTCTAAGTGTACCTTTGAAGTACCCTCTATATCTTTCTTGGGGTACATTATCTCCGGGTCAAAATTACAGATGGACCCCGAAAAACTTGAGGCCATCAACAGTTGGTCCCAACCAACTACACTAAAGGCTGTCCAGCGCTTCATTGGCTTTGCCAATTATTATAGAAAATGTATCAGGGGATTCTCCACGCTCATCTCTCCAATTACAGCCCTGACCAAAAAAGGAGCAAATCCCGCAGCCTGGTCCAAAGAAGCCTTGTCCGCGTTCCATCTGCTAAAACAAGCCTTCATCTCGGCTCCTATTCTCCAGCAACCAGACCCTGATAAGCCCTTTTCCCTTGAAGTTGATGCCTCTAATGTGGGTATTGGTGCAGTGCTATCCCAAACCGCGGAAGATGGGAAGCAACATCCATGCGGTTTTTTCTCACGAAAATTTCTTCCTGCAGAGAAAAACTACTCCATTGGCGATCAAGAGTTGTTAGCGATCAAATTGGCATTGGAAGAGTGGAGGTACTTGTCAGGGTGCCAAATTCACCGTAACCATTTTTACAGACCACAAGAACTTGCTCTACCTCCAAGCGGCCCAGAACCTGAATCCTCACCAAGCCTGCTGGTCACTATTTTTCTCGCGTTTTGATTTCAAGATCTTGTATCGCCCAGGCTCTCAGAATGTAAAAGCAGACGCGTTATCACGGTCCACGGAGGAAGATGTTCAGCATCATGACCAGCGTCCTATCATCAGTCCCACTGCCTTTGCCACCACTCATGTGTCTCCTGTGCCATCTCCAGGGAAGATATGTGTCGCCTGAACTTCGGCCGAAGTTACTATCTTGGGCTCACGTCTCACCCTTTTCTGGACATCCTGGGGTTCTCAAGACACTTGAACTTGTTTGTCACTCTTACTGGTGGCCCAAAATGAGGAAAGACATCCAAGATTTTGTGGCCTCTTGTTCCACATGTGCCCAACATAAAGTACATCGCCAAGCACCTGCAGGTGCTCTCCTCTCATTGCCCATTCCTACGTATCCAAGTCCCAAGAGTGTAATACCATCTGGGTAGTGGTGGATCGATTCTCAAGATGGCACACTTTATACCACTCACCGTTCTACCTTTGGCTCCCAAGCTCGCCCAAATATTCATACAGCATATTTTCAAGATTCATGGACTTCCTACAGAAATTGTCTTCGACCGCGGTGTACCTTTCGTAGCCCGCTTCTGGAAATCCCTTTGTTCTGCCTTACAAGTGAAGTTAAATTTCTCCACGGCGTACCACCCCCAGTCCAATGGGCAAACGGAGAGGATCAACCAGGACCTTGAAGCATTCCTCAGGCTGTACATTTCCTCTTCCTTGGGCAGAGTTTGCCCATAATTTCAGGTACCATACGGCTACGGGTTATTCACCATTCTATATTGTGTACGGTCAACATCCGCGTCCACCTAACTTCGAGGCGCTACCAGCTTTAGAAGTGCCAGCTGCATCTTCTACACTCAAGCACTTCTCTCTAATTTGGAAAAATGTCCATGTCTCGCTCAAGAAAGCTTCCAAGCGATATAAAGTGTTTGCTGATTGCAAACGGCGAGCTGTTCCTCTGCTAAAACCTGGAAACAAAGTTTGTCTCTCCACTCGGAATCTACGTTTAAGGGTTCCTTCCATGAAGTTTGCCCCTCGATTCATAGGCCCATTCTCTGTGGAACAAATGATCAATCCTGTGCCGTACAAGTTAAAACTACCAGCCTACCTGAGAATACCTAATTCTTTCCACATCTCCTTGCTGCGGCCTCTCATTCGTAACCGCTTCCAAAAAATCTTCCCCTGAGTCCCCCAGAGTGTACACCTGTCGAGGAGTTGAGTTCGAGGTAAATGAAATTGTGGCTTCTCAACAGAGATATGGGCATATCCAGTATCTTATAGATTGGAAGGGCTATGGCCCAGAAGAGTGAAGCTGGGTTAATGCCTCTGATGTTCACGCTCCTCGTCTGATCTCAGCCTTCCACAGGGACAATCCTTCCAAGCCTCGTGGGTGTTCGGTGCCCACCCTAAAAGGGGGGGTACTGTCAGGAACCACATTTCACGCACTGCTCGCACACGCCACTTACCGGCACGCTGGTGTATTCTGTGCCGCAGATCAGCCACTGGTGCTTTCTGTGGTTACTAGCATGATTTCCACTGACTCTGGTAGAGTCACATGATCAAGGTTATCCAGGTAATTACTTCCTGGTTCTGTGCATGCTGCTGCCAGCAGCAACCAATCAACATCCTTCTGGGGGTATATAAGCAGGCTTCCCAGAGTCCTCATTGCCTTGAACAACTTGTCCATTCTCCTGCAAGTTCTCCAGTGTCGCTCTCAAGGCTCCAGACTTGCTCCAGAGATCCGTTTACCTGTGTCCTGCTGTACCTGCTTTTCCTGGTTACTTACCTGCCGCCAGAGACTTCCACTATCTCCATCTCAGTGTGTTACCAGTCTGCGGTGCTCAGTCCAGGATTCTCGTCACAGGCTCCGGATATCCTCAGCTACCCAAGTACTCCTAAGTTCACCATCTTCGATATACTTACCTTTTCACGTCACCATCTGACTCACTATCGATGGTTAAACACTTCAGTATAATCCGGTAATACGCATCCCTGTATACCCGAGTGTCTCACAGCCTCCATAGAGGAACCTGAGCAGAGGGCTGCGACCTGCCCGTTAGGCGCAGCGAAGACCATAACCCCTGGCGGGGGTCACTGGCGAAAACCCCTGGCGTGTTAGAATCCGCACCTCTGCTTCAGGTCTCGCCAATTCTCTGTGCTCACTGTGTAATCTTCCAGAGTGCTCCAGCATATGACTTGTCCATATCTCAAGCCACCTAACTTCTGCCTCCCTGCGCCCTCCACTGGCTCACCCAGGTCATTACCGGGAACACAATCAGACCAGCTCGTATCCAAGTCCCAAGAGTGTAATACCATCTGGGTAGTGGTGCATCGATTCTCAAGATGGCACACTTTATACCACTCACCGTTCTAGCTTTGGCTCCCAAGCTCGCCCAAATATTCATACAGCATATTTTCAAGATTCATGGACTTCCTACAGAAATTGTCTTCGACCGCGGTGTACCTTTCGTAGCCTGCTTCTGGAAATCCCTTTGTTCTGCCTTACAAGTGAAGTTAAATTTCTCCACGGCGTACCACCCCCAGTCCAATGGGCAAACGGAGAGGATCAACCAGGACCTTGAAGCATTCCTCAGGCTGTACATTTCCTCTTCCTTGGGCAGAGTTTGCCCATAATTTCAGGTACCATACGGCTACAGGTTATTCACCATTCTATATTGTGTACGGTCAACATCCGCGTCCACCTAACTTCGAGGCGCTACCAGCTTTAGAAGTGCCAGCTGCATCTTCTACACTCAAGCACTTCTCTCTAGTTTGGAAAAATGTCCATGTCTCGCTCAAGAAAGCTTCCAAGCGATATAAAGTGTTTGCTGATTGCAAACGGCGAGCTGTTCCTCTGCTAAAACCTGGAGACAAAGTTTGTCTCTCCACTCGGAATCTACGTTTAAGGGTTCCTTCCATGAAGTTTGCCCCTCGATTCATAGGCCTATTCTCTGTGGAACAAATGATCAATCCTGTGCCGTACAAGTTAAAACTACCAGCCTACCTGAGAATACCTAATTCTTTCCACATCTCCTTGCTGCGGCCTCTCATTCGTAACCGCTTCCAAAAAATCTTCCCCTGAGTCCCCCAGAGTGTACACCTGTCGAGGAGTTGAGTTCGAGGTAAATAAAATTGTGGATTCTCAACAGAGATATGGGCATATCCAGTATCTTATAGATTGGAAGGGCTATGGCCCAGAAGAGTGAAGCTGGGTTAATGCCTCTGATGTTCACGCTCCTCGTCTGATCTCAGCCTTCCACAGGGACAATCCTTCCAAGCCTCGTGGGTGTTCGGTGCCCACCCTAAAAGGGGGGGTACTGTCAGGAACCACATTTCACGCACTGCTCACACACGCCACTTACCGGCACGCTGGTGTATTCTGTGCCGCAGATCAGCCACTGGTGCTTTCTGTGGTTACTAGCATGATTTCCACTGACTCTGGTAGAGTCACATGATCCAGGTTATCCAGGTAATTACTTCCTGGTTCTGTGCATGCTGCTGCCAGCAGCAACCAATCAACATCCTTCTGGGGGTATATAAGCAGGCTTCCCAGAGTCCTCATTGCCTTGAACAAATTGTCCGTTCTCCTGCAAGTTCTCCAGTGTCGCTCTCAAGGCTCCAGACTTGCTCCAGAGATCCGTTTACCTGTGTCCTGCTGTACCTGCTTTTCCTGGTTACTTACCTGCCGCCAGAGACTTCCACTATCTCCATCTCAGTGTGTTACCAGTCTGCGGTGCTCAGTCCAGGATTCTCCTCACAGGCTCCGGATATCCTCAGCTACCCAAGTACTCCTGAGTTCACCATCTTCGATATACTTACCTTTTCACGTCACCATCTGACTCACTATCGATGGTTAAACACTTCAGTATAATCCGGTAATACGCATCCCTGTATACCCGAGTGTCTCACAGCCTCCATAGAGGAACCTGAGCAGAGGGCTGCGACCTGCCCGTTAGGCGCAGCGAAGACCATAACCCCTGGCGGGGGTCACTGGCGAAAACCCCTGGCGTGTTAGAATCCGCACCTCTGCTTCAGGTCTCGCCAATTCTCTGTGCTCACTGTGTAATCTTCCAGAGTGCTCCAGCATATGACTTGTCCATATCTCAAGCCACCTAACTTCTGCCTCCCTGCGCTTTCCACTGGCTCACCCAGGTCATTACCGGGAACACAATCAGACCAGCCCGTGACAGATTGTTTATACAAGATATTTTGTGTGCGGCCCTTAAATATTCACAGGAAAGTGTTAAGTGGCCCCCCAGCTGAAATAATTGCCCACCCCTGCACTAGACCATTCTCTAACCCTGTGCTTTTCTCTCCTACCTGCTTTTGCAGTTTCAAATATCTGATGCTGTTGATTAGCTGGATCCTAGAATGTTGGGGGCCTGTTTCGAAAAGAGATAGAGATCACCTCCTGAAAAGAAGAACAATGAGTGAACATCCTGAGCAGAGGAGGTTAAAATCGGTATCTTTGAACTTGGCTTCCAAAAACCATTGGTCCCCAGACAACTGTTCCCAATAGTACTTGTTCTTTGTTCTGGTATTAATTGGGTGCGGCTCACTTCTGTGTCATGTGACCTCTGCGCAATACAGGGAGCTGAGGGGGTAGTGTGCTGCAGAGTAAGGGGCGTGTGAAAAGCTCTGCAGGACTGTCTTTTTTTAAAAAAAATCTGTAGATATTTTTGGTCTCTTAGTCTTTGATTCATTGTCAACCCCTACTCTGGAACACGCAATCCCAAACAAGACAGACATTAAATTAATAATGATTATTGTTTAATTAATAGACCATCTTCTCCCAACTAGCCCTAAAATGAATAGCATTGACATGTAATAAAGATGCTTTTTTCCTCCCAGACCATCCTGGTATTAAATTAATGGCGTTACCATTTACATGTAGAACTGTTTATTTACATTTGATTCATGCCATTATATTAGATACCTCTACAAATATTTCCCCAATAGCCCTAATATTAAATTAGTAAAGCAATAGCATTCCCACTTAATTAAACTATTTTTCTCAACCAATTGTAGTTTACACATGGCGCCACCTCTTCCTAGCGACATAGCAATCTGCGCCACCCTTGTTTCGGATTTACCACAGAAGACCCAGCACTGGAGACCAAGTGCACGCAGGCACCGTGGAAGACAGTCCAACTGGTTTCAAGATCCCATCAGGACCCTTGAAAGGACCCCCACAGTGAGGACTTGGCCTGAGGGACCCCCTACAGAGGACTCCTGGAGAGAGGGCAGAACGGAGTGCAACGGTGGGAGTTGGAACCGGAGTTGTAGAGCCAGCTGACGGGCAGAATCGGTGAGGACACTCTGCGTGGCAGGAGCAGCCTGGTGCGGTGTTATACATCTCGGGACTGCTTAGGAGTTCGGAGGTGGCAGAAGAGCCGCAGTGCAGTTTTTTTCTGATGCCCTTCCGCTGCATACTCTGCCCTGTAAGGCTAAGCCAACCAAGGGGGTTTTTACACTGTGCCCCAGTAAAAAGTTATATGGGGGCAGGCTGCTTTTTCGCTGCCACAATTTAAGTTAATAAGGGCGTAGGCTCCCCTTGTTCCAATAGTGCTCACATTGTTGAAGGAGTTATTTAGGGAGTAGACTTCCCTTGTTAAACAAATCTTTAAAGCTCATTGATTGCATAAACTTACAACCTGGTGTACTACAAGTACTACAATGGCCTGTTTGTGTTGAACTGTCCCTTAAAGGCTTGAATGGGCTCTTACTGTGGTGTAATGTGTATAAGGGGCTCTTACTGTGCTGTAATGTGCATAAAGGGCTCTTACTGTGGTGTAACGTGTATAAGAGGCTTACTGTGGTGTAACATGTATAAGGGGCTCTTACTATGCTATAATGTGTATAAGGGGCTCTTACAATGCTGCAACATGTATAAGGGGACCTTAAGGTGTTACAATGTATATAAGGGGCTCTTACTGTGCTGTAACGTGTATGAGGGGCTCTTACTGTGGTGTAACATGTATAAGGGGCTCTTACTGTGGTGTAACGTGTACAAGGAGCCTTTACTGTGCTGCAACGTGTATAAGGGGTTTTAACTGTGCTGTAACATGTATAAGGGGCTCTTACTGTGCTGCAACCTGTATAAGGGGCTCACTGTCCCCATTTTAGATATGGAGTAGCACCAATTCGCTTTCTGGCACAGGGCACCAAACTGTCTAGTTACGTCTCTGGTGGGAGGCACTGTGGTATATGTGAACTGGTCTTTCTGTGTGGCATAGTGTGAACTGGGGCCAATGCAGTATGTTTAATACATTTGTGGTGCTTGATTTGTGGTACCACATTTGTGGTATTTGCTTTTTATCAACATTGCTGGCATATCTTACTGATAATTTTATTGGTAGGGCCCCCCGCAAAGCTTAATCCAGCTGTGTCCTGTAAAAATAGGTGGATCCATATGCTGTAAAAGGTACACTATGGCGTAACATCTCTTCAGAGTCTTTACCGCTTGGCTGTTAAGTACATACATGCTACAGTCACGCCCATAAGTACTGTATACATAAAATGTGATGAGTAACCTGTTAGTACTTTGAAGTCATGTGACCTACGCCTCTTTTTTCTTGCTGTCGTAGTTTCTTCTATGACGGTGGAAAGAGGCTGGTGTTACAGTATATTCCTTTTATAGATGTACTGTAGTCCTGAAGCAACACCTGATTCTCATTATTTACATTCCTCACTTCATACCTATGACATCCTCACTATACAATCTCTTTGTTTTCTTATCCAGTTAATAGAGAAAAGCATTCATGTACTTTTGTCTGGAATTCATTGCAATTTTAGGATTCATGTTTTATTGTTTGCAAGCCAGGGTTATGAGTAAATAGTAACAGTATTTATCAACAAGAAAAGCATGTAGCCTGCTCTGTGTACTGGAATACATTATCCACATTTGTTAGCGTTTGGCTTTACTGCCAAAACAGAGAAGGAAAATGCTGTTTTTAATTCATTCTTTGTCAAGATTTAGAATAAAAAGATGAAAATAAAATTAAAATCATGAAGATTGGGATCTAGAAAAAAATACCGGAAAGGTGAGTGGGGGAAGGGAGAGGGACGACACATGGTTGTAACTGCAGGGCCGTAACTAGGTGTGTGCCAGCAAAGCACATATGCACTGTGTGCATAGGACTGCCGGCAAAAACCCCAGGTCCACGCTACCCTGTGTGTCAGCGCGAATTAGCTGCAGCGCCGGCTACTTGTTATAGTGTTACAAAGAACGGTAGCTGGGTAGTGCTGCAACTTGTATCCACATGCTCTGTCCATCCTGGTTTCCCGCTGTGTGATTGTATCGTCGTAAGGTAAAGGTGTGTGATCCTGGGGGAGGGGGGTCAGACAAAACACACACACTCTCTCCATCTCTCTCCCTAGCACAATGTGAGCTGGCATAATGTGTATCAGGTGCTCTACTTGGCTTAATGTTTATCAGGGGCTTTACCTGGCATAATGTGGGCTCTACCTAATATAATGTCTATCTGGGGCTCTGCCTGGTATAATGTAAGCTATACCTGGCATAATGTAGGCTCTACCTGGCATAATGTATATTAGGGTCTCTGCCTAGGATAATGTGGGCTCTACCTGGCATAGTGTGTATCAGGGGCTCTACCTGGCATAATGTATATCAGGGGCTCTGCCTGGCATAATGTGGGCTCTACCTGGCATAATGTGTATTAGGGTCTCTGCCTAGGATAATGTGGGCTATACCTGGCATAATGTGTATCAGGGGATCTACCTGGAAAAATGTGAGTTCTACCTGGCATAATGTGTATCAGGGGCTCTGCCTGGCATTATGTGTATCAGGAGCTCTACCTGGCATAATGTGTATCAGGGGCTCTGCCTGACATAATGTGTATCAGGGGCTCTGCCTGGCATAATGTGTATCAGGAGCTCTACCTGGCATAATGTGTATCAGGAGCTCTACCTGGCATAATGTGTATCAGGGGCTCTGTCTGACATAATGTGGGCTGTACCTGGCAAAATGTGTATCAGGAGCTCTGCCTGGCATAATGTGGGCTATACCTGGCATAATGTGTATCAGGGGCTCTGCCCTGCATAATGTAGGCTCTACCTGGCATAATGTGGGATCAAGGGGCTCTACTGTGGTGTAATGTGAATCACGGACACTACTGTGCCATATAATGTGAATTGGTACTAATCTGTGACCACACCCCTTTCCAATAAAGCCACACCCCTATATTATTGGTGCGCACCTTCGGCGTGCACTGTCCCCACTGTATAACTGTATCATATACATTACTTTGAATATGTTTTAGTGGACTGTTCATCAAGTAGTGTGGAATTGTAGTGATAACTGCAATGCATGATGTCTAACCTGCAATTTATAGTATACTACATGGCTGTGTTGTTATGTGACGCACAATGTCCACCTCTCTGTGATATGGAATTATGCCTTTGCTGGTACATATAGTTCATGTTAAAAAATCTATTTGCGCATGTGTAAGAGGTGCGGCTGCCGTGCAGGTGTAAATTCGGTACTCACCAGGCGCCGCTCTCTCTCACCTTCAGGTACCGGAACCGTCAACGGACCTGACAATCTTCAATCGGATCCGGACACGGCGATTCCCTCTCGGAGTTGACCGACGATCGAGCTGAGGAGAGAATAGGTTACCTCAAGGGGGGTATCGACCCTTCTTCCACTGGAAAAGGGGATACGCCAGGGGTGACCGCGACCTTCACCGGTTGGGTGAAAGGTCATCACTGGCACAAAGCCTCAGCCACCCAGATTTCACACACTCGCGCTCTCGCACGTAGTGTGATGAAAAGGATTCTCACGTCCGTGAGCAATCCCGACTCCGGCGCTCGGGGACAGACAAGGGACAAACGTACACGGATGCTACTCACCGTCACAAGTCTTGCACTCCGATCTTCTCCACTTACAGGTCCCTGTAAGGAGGCAAAGAGAAACAGCCGTGCAGGGCCAAGAACTACCCTAGTGTGCGTCCGCTACACTAGCTACATAAACAGAGCCCTCAAACTAGCTCGTGTGGGTGGTGCAACACAACTATGCACAACTTAAACAACGCATACACTTTGCCCTGCACGGTAACAACATACATCACAATATCGGAATACCAGATCACACGGTGCTGTCCCTTTAAATCCCTCCCGCTGGAAAGGGGGTGGGCGCCGCACGGCCTACCCACCTCCTGTACCTTCCCTTATGTGGGCCTCAGGCCTGCCTACCTAAATACCTCAGGGTGGCCTGGGCCTAGCGCCCAGTGCCACCTTTATTCACCTCGGGGGTCTTATTCACTGGGCCTAGCGCCCCCTAGCTGCACACAGGCCGGAGGCCTGACTTCACCCACGGGCCTAGCGCCCGCCTAACTTGTTGCCCGTTGGGTGACCTGGGCCTAGTACCCAGCGTCACCTTAGTATCCCTAGCGGCCGCCAACTGCACTAAGGCCTAATGCCCTCTAATGTTCCCCAGGCCTATTGCCTGCGTTTGCCCCGGGCCTAATGCCCGCCTACTGTGCCGCTTTCTGGTGTCTTGGGCCTAATGCCCAAACCACCTAATCCAATGACGACCCCCAACCTCCTATCTGCGCCCAGGCCTAGTGCCCGAATTGTGCCCTCGGGCCTAATGCCCGTCCCTGGTAGTCGAGTGAGGAAAAGGGAGGGGGTGAAAGTTGCCTCACTGAGGCCTCACCTGCTCCAGGGATCTCCAGCGCCCTCTTCTGCCGCTGACCCGTCCTGGCCAGCGGCGTCGCCGCTGGACATCTTCTTGCAGGAGCCCGACGTCTTCCGGCCTCTTCAGCGGCCACCGGAGCACCTCTTTCCACGGCCGTCTTCTCCTTCTCCTCGCGGCGTCTCCTCCACTCACCCGCGCGGTCTTCTCCCTCCGGGTCCCGGCCGCTTCTCCCTCGCTCTTCGGCGCGCTTCTGCACCTCTTCGGCTCCCGCCCGGCGTCTGACGTCAGACGCCGGGGGCGGTGCCTATGACGCGGCGAGCGCCGATTGGCTCGCCGCGCCCCTCTCTGATTGGCCGCTGCTCCGGGAGCCGCGATTGGCTCCCGGAGGGCGCCAACATTTAAACTCCTCCGCAGCCTCTGGTCCGGTGCAGGGAAAAGGGTAATCCCTGCACCGGACACCCGCCACGCACCCAGCGCTGGGGACAGACAAGCTGCCCCAGCGCTGTCCCCAGTCAGCACCGCTGATGTGCCTACAGGGCACATCTCTACACATGTGCCAGACGGAGAGCCCTCACATGCCCAGCTCATACTTTCCTTCTCTCTCCTGAAAATTATGTGGCACTCGTGGACACCCAGAAGAGACCGCCCCTTGTCCATCCATCTGCCCACTTTCCAAGTAAAATGGGTAGTCCAGGCGCTAAATCGCGTAATGTAGCATCCGCATCCTGCTTCATAATGCTGGTAATTGCAAAGCACTGGGTGGGACAATGAAGACGTGATCATGTATCCCCTTCCACCACCACTTGCTGCACGCCTTCTGCAGCACTGACCCGGCTGGAAAGTATGGCCCAGTTTCATGTTTCTCTGAAATACTAACTCTTTAGAAAATGAGTTTGAGGCATTGGTTTGTATTGGGTACAGTGCACCCACAGATGCACTCCTCCACTGAATTAGAAAGCTTTAGATTTGTTCAGTTAATATGAATGGATGAGACTCAATCTATGTCTCTGAACTCTTTCTTGTAGTGTGGATTGGCAGAGTTCCCTCCACACAGCAAGAAATGACCTCGAAACTGCAACCTCCACTATTTTATCTCATTTTAGAACTTGCGATTGAAAAACAAGACCTTCCAGAGCGTCTACTCCGTACTGTGCAAGAAACGTTCTGACTCTGCCCAACTATTCCCATCAGCTGGTTTACAGGGCTGCTCCTCTGCTAACCTACATAAACCTCTGTGCTTTGGCAGAAATCTATTCACACTTGCACTAATCAAGCACACAGCACTTACAAAAGCAATTAGCACTGAGCCTCAGGCATTTTACTTTTCATGTATGACGCCAAGAGCATAGCCCAGTGTATTGATAGTGATTTGACTCAATGGCAATCATCCCATAAAAACACTGCATTGGTAGGTTACGGAGTTAAAGTTCTCTGGACTGTTGAACTGAAGAAGAGATTATGGGGAGTAATTCAGACCTGATCGCTGCTGTGCGTTTTCATACAGCGAGCTATCAGATCTGAACTGTGCAGGCGTATGTACTGCAGTGCGCCAGCGTGTCAGCCGACTGCATCGGGCATCAGTGCCTATCGAAGGGATGGTGCGAAAAAAAGCGATCGCACGGGCGATTGACAGGAAGAGGCCATTCTTGGGTGGCAACTGACCGTTTTACAGAAGTGTCTGGAAAAACGCAGACGGGACCAGCCGTTTTCAGGCAGGGTGTCTGATGTCAGCTCCGGCCCCGATCAGCAGGATTTTATCGCAGAGGAAGAGTAAGTCCTGGGCTGAGCAGACTGCTCAAACTGATGTTTGTGCAGCTCTGCTACACATGCGATCGCACACCTGCACAGACCTATCCCCCCTCCCCCTGTAGACGGCAACTATCTGATCGCAGGGCTGCAAAAAATGCTCTTTAGTGATCAGGTCTGAATTTCCCCCTATTATCGGTGTTGGTTAGGTTTAATTCCTCAGCACCTGGGACTTTATTCATTGAAGAACATTATCTGGACATACTGTAAATTCCCCATAAATGATGATTTAGTTTGCAGCAAAAAAAACCTCTGAAGTTGTTTACAAACAATTGATAACTTAGTCCAGTGATGTCTAATCTTGACACTCCAGCTGTTGTTGAACTATACTTCCCAGCATGCCCTGCATCAGTTTTAGCATGGCCAAATAACAAAACTGATGCCGGGCATGCTGGGATGTGTAGTTCAACAACAGCTGGAGTGTCAAGGTTAGCCATCACTGACTTAATGAATTAATTGATCATTTACTCTTCACAACCTCACAGCCATCCACTTCTAGCCAAATTCAAAATTGTGGAGCTGAGACGTCGGCTTACGTTCAATGCCAAAAGCAATATTATTTTTGTTCAAAATTCCAGACAGAACAATTAGTTTGGAATAAAAAGAAAATAGTAACAGGACTGGTAAGCTGGCGAGAATCATTCTGCAAGCATTCAGGACAAGGAGTAAATCCGTTTGGAGATATGGGAGCTCCCCATAGGTTAATATTACTCAGCTGGCATGGCGGCAGTGATGTGTTTATGCTAAAACTGCAGATATGTGACCTTTATGACACCAGGGGTGAGAGGGAGAAAAGACCAGCATTGTACCCTTGTTTCTACTGAGGCATGATCGTGTGACAGACATGAATTGACTTGAGAAAGGTCAATTTTAGTAGGACTATTACCAACAGCTGTATTAATGTATCACCTTTAGAAATGTCATGTATGTGACAGAGGTGTTAACATTACACACACACGCCACGCTGTCTATTCTCCTACTCACTGCATGCAGGACAAGGAATGTTACATGTTTGCAATAATTTTAATTTTTTTTGTCTAAAAGTATTGCAAAATACAGACATGACATCAGCACTGAGAAGCTAGATCTGCTGTGGTCCAGGTGTAGTACGGTGATAGGGAACATGCCTGATGCTCTGCATATAAATATCTACAATGAGCATGTTGCATTAGATGTGAGGTAAAACAGACAATGTATGTCCGATTCACTGTCCTTTGTACATATACTATACTAGGTGCTTCATCGCGCCCTACGGGCGCTCTTCACACCCTCGCAAGGGGCTACGCCCCCTTAACCCTTGCATGCCTTTCTGGGGTTCAATATTTGTATTATATGGAGTATTACCTGCATTCCTTTGTTAGTGGTTAAATATTGCACAATGAAAGGGCGTGCAATGGTGAAGGAGGCGCAGCCCCTTGCGACGGCGTGAACAGCACGTGCAGGGCATGATGTACAGAATGTAGCGGGAGCGGCGGGGACTGCGGATGGGGGTGGGTGTCTGTAGATGCTGCGGGTGGAGGGGGCGGAAGCGAGGGGGGGGGGCCCGGATGGGGAAGGGTCGGGAGGTGCTGCGGGTGGGGGAGGGGCAGAGGAGTGGGGCTGCAGATGGGGGAGGGGTCCGGAGGCACTGTAGGTGGGGGACTGGCAGGGGTGCCACGGGTGGGAGAGGGGCAGGTGCGGGGATGTTGCGGATGGGTGTAGGGTATGGGGGGAGACATATATGGGGGGTGGATGGTGGAGGGGGTCTGGAGGTGCTGTGGGTGGTGGAGGGGCGTAGGAGTGGGAGCCATGGGTGGTGTAGGGGGTCTGGAGGCACAGCATGTGGGGGAGGGGTGGAGTGCCGCATGTGGTGGAGGGGAAGGTGCGGAGGTGTGGTGCATTGAGGAGGGGTCTGGAGGCGCTGCGGGTACTGTGCCTGCCAAAAAGGTAGTTGGAGGGCATGCAGTAACAGGGCAAGGACAGGAGTGACAGGATCAGAACAGGGGTGACGGGGTCAGGACAGGGGTGACGGGGCCAGTACAGGGGTGACGGGGCAAGGACAGGGGTGACGAGGCAAAGACAGGGGTGACGGAGCCAGGACAGGGGTGACAGTGTCAGAACAGGGGTAACGGGGCAAGGACAGGGGTGACGGGGCAAGGACAGGGGTGACGGGGCAAGGACAGGGGTGACGGGGCAAGGACAGGGGTGACAGGACCAGGACAGGGGCGACGGGGCTAGGACAGAAATGACAGGGCCAGGGTAGGGGCGGCAGGACCAGGACAGGGGTGACAGGGCTAGTATAGTGTTGACAGGGCAAGCACAGGGGTGACAGGGCCAGGATAGGGGTGACAGGGCCACGATAAGAGTGAAAGGGCCAGGATAAGGGTGACAGGGCAAGGCCAGGGGTGACAGGGACATGACAGAACACAGGGCACGGGAGAGATTGGTATTAGGGACTAAACAGTGGTGACAGATAGATGTGTATTACCGGAGTCACTGCTGCTGGCTGCTGCTGTTCCACTCCAACCTGTTGGGATCTGCTGCTGGTGGAGACTTGGCATGGCTGACTCTCTTAGGCTGGAATCCTGCTTCCTCTGCCCGTCAGCATCCCTCCCCGCTCCTCAGTCACACACCGCAGACCTCGCGCAGCTGCCGGGCACTGTGGTAAGGGGAGACTGGGAGTGACTGGTTAACCCCCAGGAGACGCTGCGGCTGGAGGGAGGAGGGGGTCATAGCATGCACGCGGCGCGGACCTCGCGTCTACTGGGCACTGTGGTAAGGGGAGACTGGGAGTGACTGGTTAGCTCCCAGGAGATGCTGCGGCTGGCTAAAGTGTGTGAAGGAACTGGGCGCACCTCACTGCGGGCGGCAGCAATGCAGCTAGCGGTGGGGTTGCCGGGGCTGGAGATAACAGAGGCAGTACGGAACCTGCACAGCGGCAGGTGCCCCACAAAACTGCAGCTAAGAAGCGTGGAGTGTGCTAGAAAGTGACGCTCCTCCGCGCCAAAGAGTATGCTGAAGTGGGGGGTCAAGCACACAGTGAGCCGGTGCCCGTCTGTCTGTACGGCATACCCCCTCACACACCCCCATACCTCCCAACTGTCCCGGGGTTCCCGGCAGCAGAGCCGGATTAAGGGAGGGGGGCAGGGGGTACGTTCCGTGGGCCCCACAGTTTTAGGGGCCCCCCCCAGCTGGAGTAGCTCTGTCCCAGCTCAGAAGCTCCCCCGTCCTGCCAGCAACAGCGGCAGCATTGTGCTACAGTCAGCACACGCTGCTGCGTGTTGGCAGGTCTGTGGTGTTGCAGGGAGGCAGCAGTCTCCCTGCTTTCTTCTGCCTGTGCGGGTGTGTAGGTGGGAGCGACCACCTCCTCTGGATGTGGCCCTAGATGAGGGGCCAAAATACCATATAAAAAAATATATCCCGGAATTTGCATAAGGGGGCGTGGCCACGCGGCGCTATTAGGCCACGCCCCCAACCCCACGGCAGGCACAGCAATGAGATAGGACTCCCCTGTCTCAAGTGCCCTGGGCCCCCTGGACTCATAATCCACCCCTGGAGGCATGCCAGCAGCTCACAGAGCGCTGGGCATGCCCCCTCACTGACGAAAACGGGGGCCCTCCTGTGAAGCCACGCCCCTTTTTGTTTGCCCCCCCCCCCTTTTCGCCGCTGGGAGGTATGCACCCCTGTCTACCTGATGAAAGCTGGGAGATATGCACCCCTGCCTGTGCCATGCCCATACTATCTGCTTCTGCTCCTAGTCTCCTATAGATTTGCCCAGATCTGCGACTCATTTGACTAACTCCGCCCAGTGTTGTGACTCCGCCCAGCGTTAGCAAATGAGTCACAAAGTCACAGATCTGGGCTATTATATAGGAGATACTTTACAACATTTCTAATGGTTCAAGACATCCATTTTAAGTTAGTGCAAGGGTGATTACACACTGGTGCTGTATTAAAGGCCTGATCACGTCTGACATGCGCTGGTAACTAGCACTTGCAGTTTCAGTCAGGGGAGTTAGTGGAGGATCCTCTCTGATCCTCGTGCATTACCTTGCAGTAACTGGAGCATACAGCATCCATAACACAGCACAGCGATGTTATCAGGCCAACCACAAGTGCATGTATTTACTGACATAAGCAACAAATAAAGCAATGTTGGGTGCCGTGATCCTATTAATGGAATATATATATATATATATATATATATATATATATATATATATATAACATGCAGTCATTTTTCATTCGGAATGAAACCAAAGCTAACTCCCACAAATACCATTTAAATACAGCTACACCCGAGCAAATGTTATAGTCAGGGGTGTTTCTACAGAGGAGGGGACCCGTATGCACCTCCGGGTGGGCCCCCTCCTCTGAACGGCGCTGTAGGCTCCGTCAATGTGCCGGAGTCGACTGCGCATGCGCAGGTCTCCGGTAACATGGCGCCCGCCATGATCCGGAGACCAATTTGGCTACCGTGCATGCGCTGCTGCCATTTTGGCGGTGATTTCCGCCGTGGACGCTGCGCCCGCCGCTGGACTCCGGTTAGGTAAGTATTTAAATGGGTGCAATGTGTGCGGTGTGGGCCCCCCCTGGACCCAGGAGCCCGTGTGAACCGCACACATTGCACCCATTATAGAAACGCCAATGGTTATAGTCACAATTATATATTTGCCATTATTCTTTTCAGTTGTATTTCTCATCAGTATGAAACATTTTCTTGGGAGAGGACATTCTTCTATGTATAATCAGTGAAGATAAGCTCTTAGCGCATGTCGAAATTAAAGACTAACTCATTAGCAAAGATATGGTAATAATATATTGTCCCCAAAGATACTACTATTATTATTATTATTATTATTATTATTATTATCCTTTATTTATATGGTGCCACAAGGGTTCCGCAGCGCCCAATTACAGAGTACATATGCACATAATCAAAACAGGAAAACAGTGACTTACAGTTGAAGACAATATAGGACAAGTACAGGGTAACTAAGCGTAACTACATCAGTAGACGACACTGAGATAAGTATCAAGGTGGCCGAAAACTGCAGGATTTGGGCAGTTGAGGATTATTAAAGTAAGAAAAGGACAATATAACCCACTGTCTTTTTCTCTATACAAATCAAAACTCACCATATTTTTCGGATGGACTGGGTGGAGACTATGTTTAACAAAGAAAAATACGTAGGTAGATTCTTTGATGTGTGGGAAAGCTATGTTGCCCAGTTGCCTCTCTCAACGCGTTGAGCCATGTATAATAGCTTACACTTAACTAATTAGTATTGCCTGAGAATACTTGATGGTGATCCCCCGATCACTCTGACAGTGTCCTGATTCTACGGAAATTGCCAAGATATGAATAGCGGGTGTTGCATATTCTACCTCATGCAATATTAATGTATACTTTGTACCTTTTGGCTTACTGCGTTACCATATGTTACTTTTATTGGTAATGGTGGAAATCAAACATGAGTCGGACACGGACTCTGGCAAACGTTTTACTTTTATTTAGAAAATTGATACAACATCCACAACCATTCACTGTATATGCCTGCTACTGATACAGCTGTTATCTGATGCATGTTCCAACTTAAACGCAATTGTTATGTTTTGTAGTGATGTCAACTCCATTACAATGTACAAATTCATACTGTACATTGGCCCTCATTCCGAGTTGATCGCTCGCAAGCGGATTTTAGCAGATTTGCTCATGCTAAGCCGCCGCCTACTGGGAGTGAATCTTAGCATCTTAAAATTGCGAACGATGTATTCGCAATATTGCGATTACACACCTCGTAGCAGTTTCTGAGTAGCTCCAGACTTACTCGGCATCTGCGATCAGTTCAGTGCTTGTCGTTCCTGGTTTGACGTCACAAACACACCCAGCGTTCGCCCAGACACTCCTCCGTTCCTCCGGCCACTCCTGCGTTTTTTCCGGAAACGGTAGCGTTTTTTCCCACACGCCCATAAAACAGCCTGTTTCCGCCCAGTAACACCCATTTCCTGTCAATCACATTACGATCGCCAGAACGATGAAAAAGCCGTGAGTAAAAATCCTAACTACATAGCAAATTTACTTGGCGCAGTCGCAGTGCGGACATTGCGCATGCGCATTAAGCGGAAAATCGCTGCGATGCGAAGATTTTTACCGAGCGAACAACTCGGAATGAGGGCCCTTATATGATGTGATATGCTTCAAAAAAAGAAAAAAAAAGAAAAGGGTAAGCACATGAGGGAAGAGGGCCCTACTCGTGAGAGCTTACATTCTAAAGGGGAGGGGCAGACGGGTAACACAGATGGGGTAGACCGAGCGTGGGACAGAGGGTTAGGATGAGATTTGGCTGGGTTTGGTAAAGAAGTGGGTCTTAAGAGCCTGTTTGAAGTTTTGTGGAGAGGTGGAGAATTCCAGAGAAAGGGAGCAGCATGTGAAAAATCTTGGGAGATAGGAGTGGGAGGAAGTAATCAGAAGACAAGAGAGTTGGCATGCATTAGCAGAGCGAAGAGGACGAGCGGGAGAGTAAAGGGAGATAAGGTCAGAGATGTAGTGGCAGAGGAGTGGGTGAGGGCTTTGTAAGTGAGTGTGAGAAGTTTGAATTGGATTCTGAAAGGGAAGGGAAGCCAGTGAAGGGCTTGTAGGAGAGAGGAGATAGACGCAGTGCGTTTGGTGAGGAAGATGAGCAGGGCTGCAGCATTGAGGATACATTGGAGTGGAGAGAGGTAATTGTCAGGAATGCCAGTTAGGAGGAGATTACAGTAATCCAGTCTGTAAATCATGGGTCTTCAACCTGCGGCCCTCCTGCTGCTGTGGAACTACACATCCCAGCATGCCCTGCCTCAGTTTTAGCATACCTTAATAGCAAAACTGTGGCAGGGCATGCTGGGATGTGTAGTTTCACAGCAGCTGGAGGGCCACAGGATGAAGACCCATGCTGTAAATGATCAGTGATTGGATAATGGTCTTGGTGGCATCCTGGGTGAGAAAGGGTCTGATCCTGGAAATATTTTTGAGATGAAAATGACAGGTTTGTGAGAGGTGCTGAATGTGTAGTTTGAAGGAGAGAGAGGAGTCAAGGATTACGCCAAGACAGCGTACTTGGGGGCTAGAGGAGATAGTTGTGCCATCAATGGATAATGAGATTGTGGGAGGTGAGGTTGTGCGGGAGCGTGGGAAGATGATCAGCTCAGTCTTGGACATGTTGAGTTGAAGAAAGCGCTGGGACATCCAGGAAGAGATAGCAGAGAGACAGTTGGAGGTACGAGTGAGGAGAGCATGGGAGAGATCAGGGGAGGATAGGTAGATTTGAGTGTTATCAGCATAGAGGGGATATTGGAAGTTAAAAGAACTAATGAGTTCACCTAAAGAGGATGTATAGAGAGAGAGAAAAGGGGAGGACAAAGAACAGAACCTTGGGGGACACCAACAGTTAGTGGAAGTGGGGGTGAGGTAGCGTCATGAGAGGAGACAGAGAAGGAATGATCAGAACGGTAGGAGGACAGCCAGGAGAGGGCAGTATCACGCAGACCAAGAGAGTGAAGGATTTGCAGAAGGAGAGGGTGATCCACAGTGTCAAAAGCAGCAGAGAGGTCAAGAAGAATAAGCAGAGAGTAGTGGCCCTTAGATTTGGCTGCATGGAGGTCATTGCAGACTTTTGTGAGGGCAGTTTCAGTAGAGTGGAGAGAACGGAAACCAGACTGGAGTGGGTCAAGCAGTGAGTGGGAGGACAGAAAGGCAGTGAGGCGGTTATAGACAGTACGCTCAAGGAGTTTGGAGGCAAAAGGGAGGAGAGAGATGGGTCGATAGTTGGAGAGGGTGTTTGGATCAAGGGTAGGGTTTTTTTAAGAATAGGGGTGACGAGCATGCTTGAAGGCAGAGGGGACAGTGCTTGATGAGAGGGAGAGATTGAGAAGGTGGGCAAGATTGGAGCAGGCAGAAGGAGAGAGGTAGCGGAGGAGGTGGGAGGGGATATGGTCAAAGGTGGTGGGGGGGAGGAACGGATGAGGGCCATGACTTCCTCACCAGATACATGGGAGAAAGATTTGTAAGGATATACAACAACAGTATTTTGCGCAATAAAAAGGTTGAAGCAGCCTTGTTATTCCACAAAAAAAGGAAAAACACACATTCCCTATAGATCAAATTGCAAAAAGGTTTTTAGTGGAACACACTGGCACTAGAACCTTAAGATTAACCCCTCAATTTAATGGGAGTCGGTGAATTCACTGATAAGGAAGTACTAGTGGAATAAATTCTAAGAATAAAGTGCATTTATTTACACAGATACAGACAAAATTACACAAATTAAAAACACATGAATTTCATACAAATCAGGACGTGGCAGGTAGGGCTGCTCAGAATAAAGTGACTTGTGCAATATATTGTAGGGAGAACTCTCACCATATATAAGCCCTGCGGTGGGCTAGCTTTTTGTGAAGCAAGTTGGAACCAAGGCTGATTAGCCCGGCACCACAGCAGAAAGTGTTACTCAGCATACAAGTCCTTCCACTCATGTCACTGCTCCCCGTCCAGCAAATCCTCTTTCCAAGCAACGCGTTTCGGTCAACTAAAGTGACCATTTTCAAGATAAGATCCAATCTTTCCTCCACTGTCGCTCAGCAGTACGTGAGCATTTTTGAAGATATCTGGTGCATTTGGTGTGCCAGGGTTGAGGTGTTGATCTGCGAGGGTGTATAGTGGTTGGTGGAGCAACAGAGTCGAGAGCAGAAGTAAGAGATGCATTGTATAGGGATGTGGCTTGTTCAGGGCATGAGAGAGAATAAGAGGGAGATGTGAGTTGAACAGGGATGATAGGGATGAGGTGTCAACCTCAATGTTACGCTTAGTGATGGTAGCCTTAGGAGGGAGAGATGGGGAAGCGGAAATAGATAAGTTGAAAGAGAGCAGGTGGTGGTCAGAGAGGGGAAAAGGGGATTGGAGAAATCAGAAATATCGCAGCATTGAGTGAAAATCAGATCCAGTGAGCACCCGTTCACATGGGAGGGTGAGGAGGTCCACTGGGAGAGACCAAGTGAAAAGATGAGGTTAAGGCGTTTAGAGGCAGGTGATTTTGTGGAGTTATCGATATGGATGTTGAAACCACCTAGGATAATGGAGGGAATGTCAGAAGAGAGGAAGTGAGGTACCCAGGAAGCAAAGTTGTCAAGGAATTTGGAGGAATTGCCAGGGGGATGGTAAATGACAGCAACTCGAAGATTAGTAGGTTGGTAGAGGTGTATCGCATGGACCTCAAATGTAGAGAATGTAAGGGACGGTTCTGGAGGTATAAGTTGGTATGTGTAGCTAGAGGGTAAAAGGACCCCAACACCACCCCCATGGCGACCCCCGCGTTGGGATGTGTGTGATAGTGACAAGGTATAATATCACATACCGGTAGTGTAAATAAATAAATTAAAAGAATACAGGTTGAGTATCCCTTATCCAAAATGCTTGGGACCAGAGGTATTTTCGATATCGGATTTTTCCGTATTTTGGAATAATTGCATGCCATAATGAGATATCATGGTGATGGGACCTAAATCTAAGCACAGAATGCATTTATGTTTCATATACACCTTATACACACAGCCTGAAGGTCATTTTAGCCAATATTTTTTATGACTTTGTACACTAAACAAAGTGTGTCTACATTCACACAAATCATTTATGTTTCATATACACCTTATACACACAGCCTGAAGGTCATTTAATACAATATTTTTAATAACTTTGTGTATTAAACAAAGGTTGTGTACATTGAGTCATCAAAAAACAAAGGTTTCACTATCTCACTCTCACCCAAAAAAAGTCCGTAATTCGGAATATTCCGTATTTCGGAAATATTTGGATATGGGATACTTAACCTGTATATACCACTCAGGAGACCCCTGGATGAGTTTTGCAGATTTTGGGGCATTGCACTCAGTAAGGATGATGATAACCAATTGATGGTAAATTCTGTATAAGTCCCATTAGTGGAGATCTGTTAATTAAAGATGAAAGTTCTCCATAAAAGGTAATTTAGCTGTGAGTCCTTTCAATGCAAAGGGGGTGGTTCAATCACAGATTGGTAGCCGGTTTTTCATATTGCAGCCATCTCCATAGGGTAGTTGAAAAAGTCCTTACAATATAGGTGCAATATGGAGCAAACTGGATGATGATGGGGGTAAATCCAAGTTGATTGCAGCAGGAATTTTTTTTGCAGTTGGCCAAAACCATGTGCACTGCATGGGGGGCAGATATAACATGTGCAGAGAGAGTTAGATTTGGGTGTGGTGTGCTCAATCTGCAATCTAAATTGCAGTGTAAAAATAAAGCAGCCAGTAGTTACTCTGCACAGAAATAAAATAACCCACCCAAATCTAACTCTCTCTGCAAATGTTATATCTGCCCCCCCCCCCCCTGCAGTGCACATGGTTTTGTCCAACTGCTAAAAAATTTCCTGCTGCGATCAACTTGGAATTACCCCCGATGTCCAAAAAAGATTCCTCCCAAAGATGCCAGAAATAATTACCAGGGTCCTGGTGGTGTGAAAAGAAGCTCAACGCGTTTCGCTGGTGGTACTCAGCTTCCTCAGGAGCAATGCTGGGCATACAGCTGTGTCTCCATTCCTGCGCCTCGGCCTTTCTGCATAATTACCATGCACCTGGCAAGACTTGAACCTGTATGCATGTGTATGTCAGGTCCTGACCCTCACCATTGGCTACCAGATTCAGACTAGTGAGACCCTGCCCTAAATTTGCATGAATGGAATATTGCTATGCTGAACAGAAAATAGTGACATAACTACTCGCAGCAAAGTGACATCTAGCTATGGATAATGTCTATACTTATTGCCAAACCCAATGTTTTTTTATTTTTTGTGTACTTGCAGTATGGAGCTGTGTTAAAAGCGGAATAAACAAGTAACTGCATATTCTGCCCTACGCCCGGGTCATCATACCAGAAGGACTCTGAGCGTGCGTTTGTGCACATATTTGCGTAGCAGATCGTCAGCTTGCAGGCAGGACCTCCCTAGCTCTATAAATATTAAACCATGCTTGTACCCTCACAAACGCACATATGCGTACACATAAACGTATCCATATACTTATCCTGGTAGCCAAAAGCAATATTTTGGCTACCATTGCCAGGCACCACTTCATACTGCCTTGTACCAAGCATTGCAGCCAACGTCCGGGAATAGCAATGATGTATGGGTGTTCTTGGCTTGCTAACTTAATAACTACTGACAAGCAAAAAATATTTCTGAAGTGCGCAATAAATGTTACCCTAGGCAGCCGTCACACATCACTAAGGGAACACCACGTCCCTAATTACAAGATACAAGTCACAGGAAAATGGATGTGTGCATGGGCGCCCTTGTAACAAAGATGATTGTTATGACAAGGTGGTTTGTATAAAAACACAGTACTTTAATACATATAAAATCGATACATACAGGCCATATATTCATAAAAAACAACAATGTGCCAATCCCAAATAAGATCTCACCCTCTATAGGATTTGCGGTGGGCAGAGAGCCTCTTAATAAAAAGGGCAATCCGGTCCCGGTGGAATAGTCGTCGCACCACCGCAAAAAGGCTTATTCCATTTGGAGGTTTGAGTAGGGAATCAGGCAGTGCAGATGGAAAAGATGTCCGTGTCGTCCAAACGACGCGTTTCGGAGAATGTTCTCCTTTTTCAAGCTTGGATGACATGGACCATCACATTACATATATTTATACCCCCTTCAATTGAAGTAATTAGCCAATTAGGCTACCCTGACTTCCGGACTGTATTTACCGGAAGTGACACATGCGGTTCATGATGCACTTCCGTTTGCGTTCCATACACAAAAAACCCTCTAAGCTAGGGGTGGGCAACATACGGCCCGCTGGCCGGATGCGGCCCGCAAACCGATCCTGTCCGGCCCACTGCCTCCCACCAGCGAGCAATGACAAGCGGCCCGACCGGCTGAGCTGCTTGTCATTGCTCTGCACTGCAGTACCTCCAAGCTGCCAGCGGCGCCTCTCTCCCCTGCTGCTGTGTTGTAGCAGCCTCCTCCAGAGTCCCCAGTGACAACGGCTGTGTTCAGCCGAGAAGGGGGCGGGGCTACGTGCCGATGAGGGGCGGGGCTACACGGGACCTCAGGGGGCGGAGCTACACGGGACAAGAGCCAGACTGCTGCAGATCCATCCTTCCTGCCACTGCCAGCCAGATCAGTAAGTTACTGGGAAAAGTGAAAGAAAGTGTGTGTGTGTGTGTGTGTGTGTGTAGTGGCGTCAGACTGTTTTTAGGTTTGGGGGAGAGATCTTTAGCTCTTGCTGTACCAACCCCTCCCGTGTTCTGTCACCATGTCACCCCCATGTTCTGTCACTGTGTCACCCCCCCACCCGTGTTCTGTCACTGTGTCACCCCCCCTTGTTCTGTCACTGTCACCCCCCCGTGTTCTGTCACTGTGTCACCCCCCCCGTGTTCTGTCACTGCCACCCCCCCCCCGTGTTCTGTCACTGTGTCACCCCCCCCCCGTGTTCTGTCACTGTCACCCCCCCACGTTCTGTCACTGTCACCCCCCCGTGTTCTGTCACTGTGTCACACCCCCCGTGTTCTGTCACTGTGTCACCCCCCCGTGTTCTGTCACTGTCACCCCCCCCCGTGTTCTGTCACTGTGTCACCTCCCCGTGTTCTGTCACTGTGTCACCCCCCCCGTGTTCTGTCACTGTGTCACCCCCCCCACCGTGTTCTGTCACTGTGTTAAACCCCCCGTGTTCTGTCACTGTGTCACCTCCCCGTGTTCTGTCACTGTCACCCCCCCCGTGTTCTGTCACTGTGTCACACCCCCCCGTGTTGTCACTGTGTCACCTCCCCGTGTTCTGTCACTGTGTCACCCCCCCGTGTTCTGTCACCATGTCACCCCCCCATGTTCTGTCACCGTGTCACCTGCACCGTGTTCTGTCACTGTGTCACCCCCCCGTGTTCTGTCACCCCCACCGTGTTCTGTCACCGTGTCACCCCCACCGTGTTCTGTCACCGTGTCACACACCCGTGTTCTGTCACTGTCACACCCCCCCTCCCCGTGTTCTGTCACTGTGTCACCCCCACCGTTTTCTGTCACTGTGTCACACACCCATGTTCTGTCACTGTCACCCCCCCCTCCCCGTGTTCTGTCACCGTGTCACCCCCACCGTGTTCTGTCACCGTGTCACACACCCGTGTTCTGTCACTGTCACCCCCATCCCCGTGTTCTGTCACCGCGTCACCCCCCCCCATGTTCTGTCACCGTGTCACCCCCACCGTGTTCTGTCACTGTGTCACACCCCCCGTGTTCTGTCACCCCCACCGTGTTCTGTCACCGTGTCACCCCCACCGTGTTCTGTCACCGTGTCACACCTTTCCCCAGGGGCCATAAGACACTGGATAATTTGCTTGCTGCACAATAATTATCCTAAATAAAATGTTAGTGTAAAAAGGCTCTCTACCTGCCGTAATGTGTGTAAAAGAGGCTCTACCTGGTGTAATGTGTGTAAGTGGCGCTGTGTGGCGCAATTTGAATAATGGAGACTATTGTGCAGCCTAATATGAATCTGTATTATTTTTTGCCCACACCCCTTCCACATGAAGCCACGTCCCTGTATTTTTGGCAAGTGGGGCGAGCTGCTATTTTGTATGTGGCCCTCGGATACTGACAGGAAATGTCAAGTGGCCCCTCAGCTGAAATAATTGCCCACCCCTGCTCTAAGCTAACACCCATTAAGGAGCATACAGTTATTAATATATCACATTATGTCCAAAGATAAAAAAGAGCACAGGCAGGAGACCTTTCCCATTCCTTCTCTCTTTCCTTTTTCAAGGGGGATACCTTTCTTTTTGTTTTTGTGTATTATAAGAAAATACACAAGAACAAAAAGAAAGGTATCCCCCTTGAAAAAGGAAAGAGAGAAGGGATAGGAAAGGTATTCAATCTTAGTGATTACCCCCTAACGGAGTCAGAACAATCTATCTTGGAGAAGGGGCTGAAATTTGCCCCTACATCTCAAGTTAATCCCTTCGAGATGTTTTTAGATCTTCAAAAATTTATAAGAAAAGTCAGTATAAAAAAGTTTAAACAAAAAGGCTCTGAAAATCAAGAAACTCCAATAACTGATACTCTGACCCCTTTTAAGCCAAGATCGAAGTTTTATCCTAAATATGTTAAAAGTGGGAACATTGACTGTTTTAATTCCATTGTTACCAAAGAGCTTAAAAAGCTCACGAATGTTAGAAAGAAAAATCTTTCTAAAAAGGAATTTGCTGCCATAGAGTCATTAAGAAAGAATGATGATGTAATAATCAAGCCGGCAGATAAGGGGGGAGGGGTTGTTATTATGAATAAAGTAGATTACCTACAAGAAGTAAATAGACAGTTGGGAGACCAACATACGTATAAAACATTACGAAGTGACCCCACCCCCGTTATTACAAAACAACTCCATGAGCTTACAAATAAGGCCTTTGGTAAAGGTTTATTATCTAAGAATGAAGTATATTTCATATGTATTCAGGATCCAACTATTCCAACTATTTATGTACTTCCAAAAGTACACAAACACCCCACAAAGCCAACGGAGACCTATCATCGCTAGGGTGAATAGTATCACCTCCAATCTCTCGGCGATGATAGATTTCTTCCTACAACCTCTGGTTTTTAAAACAACCTCTTTCTTGAAAGATACGGGGGATGTGCTAAGAAAGTTGGAAGACATAACATGGAATGAAAATTGCACTTTAGTTAGTGCGGATGTCACTAGTTTATATACGATCATTGAATTGGAAAAGGGGAAAGAAGCAATTACCCACTTTTTAAATACTAGTGGACTACTCAGAAGATTTGAAAGAATTTATTTTGGAATCTATAGATTTCATTCTTAAAAACAATTATTTTTATTTCAATGGATCTTACTACCTCCAGATAAGAGGAACCGCCATGGGCACCAAGTTTGCCCCCAGTTATGCCAATTTATTTATGTCTAATTGGGAGTTGAGTGCAATCCATACCATGGGGGCAAGCCTGGTTTGCTGGTGGCGGTTCATCGACGATATTTTCTTTATCTGGCAAGAGGGAGAAGTGTCCTTAAATACGTTTTGTGAGGATCTTAATCAGAATTCTTTTAATATTTCATTGACCTTTGATATTAATAAAGAACTTTTAGCCTTTTTAGATTTGGTTATTTATATAGAAAACAATAAAATTTGCACAAAAACACATAGAAAACCCACGGATTCCAACTCATATATCGAAATATCCAGTCAACATCATAAAAGATGGTTGGAAAATATTCCGTTGGGTCAATTTATGAGGCTAAAAAGGAACTGCACTAATGAGAGCACTTTAGAAGAACAAACGGAGGAAATGACCACACGTTTCCAACAGAAGGGTTATCCGAAACATCTTTTGGAAACAGCAAGACAAAAAGTACGCACCCTAGATAGAATGGAACTTCTGAAAGAGAAATCTAAACCTACTGAAAAAGATAAGCGTTATGAATGGGCATATATTACTAAATATGGGGCCCATCATAAGAAGGTTGAGGGTATCATTAGAAAGAATTGGAGAATCTTAAAAGAATCTTAAAAGACGACCCTATTCTATGTGATATCATACCAGATCAACCTAGGTTTATCTATAAGAAAGCCTCCTCTCTTAAAAACATCTTGGTTAAAAGCACATTGCAAAAGGAAAAAGGAGCAAGCGAATGGAGCATTGGATTTCATCGCTGTGGAACGTGCCTCATGTGCAGATCCACTACAAAGAATGGGATAGAAAGGAAAATCACAGAGTTCGAAGTACAGGGCAAGAAATATAGAATAAAATAATTTATTACTTGCCATTCACGCAACATAATCTACCTCATAGAGTGCCATTGTGGAAAATTGTATATAGGCAAAACCACCAGATGCCTAAAAACAAGAATGGCAGAGCATATCTATAATATAAAAAAGGGCCTCAATACTCATCCACTATCCGAACATTTCTCATTGGTCCATGATAAATGTGACAAAGGTATAAAAAGATTTTTAGGCATCCAACAAATTAGAGGCAACTGGAAATGCAGGAACATAGAAACCAAATTGGCACAGAGTGAAATGAGGTGGATTTTTAATCTTAACACTCTCATACCAGAAGGGCATAATTCAGACTTTGAACTGAAATGGTTTTTAGAATGAATTTTTATTGTACTATATATTATATACATTTATTATAGCTCTTTTAGGGGTGTCTTATAGTTTTAATATTTTTAATATATTGTTACTAATTATCGCATTTTTACCTCCCCCCCCCCCCTCCTTTTTTCCGAGTTGAAATACTGGAATAAGGACATATATTCCCATTAAAATGCCTATCTCCCGGTAATAGGGATGGACTGGCCTGGAATATAAAGTACAGCTAAGATGGGTTGAGGAGATATGGCATCATCTATACACATGTTCTAAATGACGTCATCTTCAAGTAAAACTGAATGGTCAAGAATATCATTCTCTATATTAAGAATATTATGGACGTTTGCCCTATATTGTAAATGGAAGTTCTTTCTTTGAAATGGCGGCTGTATGGAACACAGCTGTGAAACGCATCCGTCACTTCCGGCTATAAAAAGCGGAAGTAAAAGGCAGGCTTCTTTGTATTTGTGATGCTTTACTGTTGAAAAAAGTGGACGGAGTTCATTCTCAAAGATGGCCGCTGCATGGGACGTAGTGGTGAAACGCATTTGTCACTTCCGGCTACGGAAAGCGGAAGTAAAAAACTGTTTTCTCTGTCTATGTAAATTTTTTTGTTTTGAGGTCTCCTGCCTGTGCTCTTTTTTATCTTTGGACATAATGTGATATATTAATAACTGTATGCTCCTTAATGGATGTTAGCTTAGAGGGTTTTTTGTGTATGGAACGCAAACGGAAGTGCATCATGAACCGCATGTGTCACTTCCGGTAAATACAGTCCGGAAGTCAGGGTAGCCTAATTGGCTAATTACTTCAATTGAAGGGGGTATAAATATATGTAATGTGATGGTCCATGTCATCCAAGCTTGAAAAAGGAGAACATTCTCCGAAACGCGTCGTTTGGACGACACGGACATCTTTTCCATCTGCACTGCCTGATTCCCTACTCAAACCTCCAAATGGAATAAGCCTTTTTGCGGTGGTGCGACGACTATTCCACCGGGACCATATTGCTCTTTTTATTAAATCCTATAGAGGGTGAGATCTTATTTGGGATTGGCACATTGTTGTTTTTTATGAATATATGGCCTGTATGTATCGATTTTATATGTATTAAAGTACTGTGTTTTTATACAAACCACCTTGTCATAACAATCATCTTTGTTACAAGGGCGCCCATGCACACATCCATTTTCCTGTGACTTGTAACTTAATAACTACTATAATCCACATGATGATTCCTACTGTACTTAGAACAGTGGGCGCGATGTATGCTCATTTCCTCGTGCCATAATGACCTGCTATGCCGGCCTATTGTGGGGCCTCTCCATGAGCTCTGCTTGCCAGCTGAGCTGTAGCTCGGTGCATGCGCCTGTGCTATGTATGAGGGTGACATTGACTGTCTACTTAAGTGTTGGAGCTCCTGTGAATGCTGTTTGCTGTTGCGTGTGTTGCAGCACCCCATGGTGTGATACCAAATGATTAGACCAACAGGTATGGTGGAGGGTCCCTCCATCTGCAAAAGATGCCCTGCTATACTGACGTGCTCTGGGGCTCTTCACACCCTTTGGGTTGTAACCTGCTGCATGTGCTGTGTATAAAGATGCTCTGGACCAGCCCTTCTGTGTTGCTGTGCATTCAATGCTGGCTGCTGCTTTATATGCCACCGCCACTCCCTGGATCAGTAGGTGCTGGGTGCCTGGGGTGATACAGAAAGACCAAAACAATAGAGACTGTAAGATAAATATATAATGGTGGTTCCCCCCTCCCCACCCCCCGATTATAATGCGCCTGCTTTCATGGCTACTCATGGTACTTGCTGCAAACCCTCCCTGAATGTAAGCTTTCACGGGCAGGATTCTCTTTCCTCATGTGCTTTTACGTCTCTTACTTATCCTATATTCTTTCCAATACTCCCTTTGATGGCACCAAATCCCTCAGTTTTCTGCAGCCCTGATACTTATGTCAGTGCTGTTTACTGACGCAGCTATGTTTATATACCCTGTACTTGTCCTATTGATGTAAGTTTCTATATAATATAAACCCTGGAAAACTTGTACAGCTGGGGGTGCCTGTTTGCATGAGGACTACATGTGTTGTTGGAAGTGAGGTGTCTGCAGGTGTTGATATTGCAGAGTTACACAGGCACACACCAACGGATGACTCAAACTATGAACAGCCCACTTTACTTAACCAGTGCTGTTGGATTACTGATAGCTAGCAGGTTCAGCCGTTCTTACTGTTAAACACTGGTGATGGAGCGTAGTTCATACTTGCTGATATCCTGGCTTCCCCCTCTGAGAGGCAATATATGGGTGGCATGGGGGCATGACCGCATGATCAGGTCATTGCAGTCCGGCTCCTGCTACACAATGCTGAGATTGTGAGGCAGGCGGCGGGGCAACAATGATGCGATTAAGCACAAATTGTGTCATCAGTCCCCCAGACCGCCCATTTTGCCCAGCGGTGGGAGGGGAGGAGATTTTTGCTGGGAGATGTGGGTGGGATGCAGGTGGTGACGGCTGGGAGACTTGCTTACTCTTCCAGGAGGCCGGGAGTGCCACCCGATTTTCGAGAGCCTCCCGGGTGTTCTGGGAGAGTAGGCAAGCATGGCATTGTTTGAACGGAGTGGGTTTCATACAGTTCACCAGACGGTGGGTGCATACTGCAAACTAGTAGAGTGCAGGGATGCTAAACACATTGTGGCTTGCAGATATTGATCAGGTCTCTCATAACAGCAAAGTAGGAAACTTTTTCTCTCCTACAGAGTCACACTACACAGTTTCAGTATGGCTCCTGCGCATGCTCAGTAGAGATCTCTGTGGCCATCCTGGGATAGGACATAAGGCCTTCCTGAAGAACAGGAAGACTGGAGTTTGAGCTAGCGCACTCCTCTTTCCGGATCTGTCCTACCTGCAGTTAGGCCTACATCCAGTGCCCCCCAGAGCTTTCAAGTGAGGGGAGGCATGCCCCATCCCCCCAAAAAAACAACCCTTATTCAAATGTATGGCTCGCTATTTGAATCTTGTGCTCTCAGAACGTGTGTGGGGTTGGTGGCATGCTTTCAAGCTCAATTTTGTGTTTTTCAGTAACATTTCTAAATAATTAATGTTTTATTTTATTTTTTAACTTGAACTGCGACCAACGCTGTAATTTGGATTTGCTGTTCACATTCAGTGTTCATTATTCACAAGTAAAAACAGTGGAACCTACAGATGCATCCCCATACACCTTGCCTCAATACGCCATGCAGCGTGAGACACCGGTGTGACTGAGCCATTCTGAGCGGTGTAGAGTAGCAACTTTTCCTTTAAATTCTGTCGCCCAAAGGCAAGTTACATTGTGGTACCCCTACCCCTTGAAAATAATTTGGGGCTAGGACAAAGATGTCAGGACCAGGAGGGACGGTGACAGGGCCAATACTGAGATGAAAGGGACAGTCCGGTGGGGCCAGAACAGACTAGGACAGCGGAAACAGGACAGTGGTGAAAGTGCCAGGACATAACAGAGGGGGCAGGAGAGATGGGTGACTGGATCAGAACAGGGAGAGGACAGGAGTGACAGGGCCAGGACATAACAGAGGGGGCAGGAGAGATGGGTGACCGGATCAGGACAGGGAGAGGACAGGAGTGACAGGGCCAGGACATAACAGAGGGGGCAGGAGAGATGGGTGACCGGATCAGGACAGGGAGAGGACAGGAGTGACAGGGCCAGGACAGAGGGGACAAGGAGAGGACAGGACAGAACAGAGGACAGGTGTAACAGGGCCAGGACATAACAGATGGGACAGGAGAGATGCGTGACAAGACCAGGACATGGGGTGACAGGGCCATGACAGAACAGAGTGGACAGGTAAGAGGGGTGTCAGGGACAGTACAGTGGGGAAGAACAGAAATGACAGGGCCAACATAGAGAACCAAAATAGAGGTGTCAGGGACAAGATAGAAGTGACATGGACAGGGCAGGGGTGACAAGGACAGTACAGAACAGAGGGGAGTGGGGTGACAGGGCCACAAAAGAGATGACAGGGACAAAATATGGGTGACAGGGGCAGAACCAGGACAGAGGTACCAGGACAGAGGCGACAGGGACAGAACCAAAGGGATAGGAGAGAGGATTAACAGGGACTGGACAGAGGTGTGTCATGACTGAGGTTTTGTGAACCCGGTGTTAGTGAAGTCTGTGCGGGCGACTGGAGGACTATGTGAATACTTTCACTGACCTGGTTTGGGGGCGCTGTGGGCTCGGGGCTTCCTCCGGTGACCAGGAAGAGGGACCGCAGCGGAGATGACCGAATCTAGGCTTTCCTCATGCAGGATTTGGTCGGCAGACAGGAAGCAGGTATGGATGCTGGAGGTCTCCTGAAAGACAGAACTTGAAAAGGTGCTGAGGAAAGAACTAAGGAGTACCGGATGCTGGAGACACCAACTACGCTCGTGAGCACTGGGTTTTTGGAGGCACTGAGGTGCTTGGAGGCACTGAGGTGCAGAAGTGCCTGGATGCACTGAGGTGCTTGGAGGCACTGAGGTGCTTGGAGGCACTGAGGTGCAGAAGTGCCTGGAGGCACGGAGGTGCTTGGAAGCACGGAGATACTTGAAGGCACGGAGGTGCTTGGAAGCACGGAGATACTTGAAGGCACGGAGATACTTGAAGGCACGGAGGTGCTGAGGCACGGAGGTTCTTGGAGGCACGGAAGTACGGAGGCACGGAGGTGCTGAGGCACAGAGATGCTGAGGCACAGAGATGCTGAGGCACGGAGGTTCTTGGAGGCACGGAAGTGCGGAGGCACAGAGGTGCTGAGGCACGGAGATGCTGAGGCACAGAGATGCTGAGGCACAGAGGTGCTGAGGCACGGAGATGCTGAGGCACGGAGATGCTGAGGCACGGAGGTTCTTGGAGGCACGGAAGCCACAGGGATACGGGAGCTCTGGAGATCACAACTACAACAGCAGTAAAACTGAAACACGGCAGCTGTGGTTTTCAATGGAGACTATGGAATTCAGTACTGTGCCTTTAAGACGAACCACTGCAGCTGTGCCTTTACATTGAGACTCATGGAAATAGTGAAATCAGTGGCAACACAAAAGTAAACCAAACGGTAACAAGGGAACAGAGTTTCCACAGGAACTTGAGTATAAAGGTTACCTTTAGGGAGCTCAGCTTTAAGACTCACACAAGGCTGTGTGTGACACGAGGAACTGGCCCAGTTTCCAACTCAGTCTCCCAACTTATACTTCCTGGTCCTTGGTGATTGGTGAGCAGGATTAGGTGATGCAGAGAGTCTCAGGCTGGCAGAGGATTGGACAACTCTGGGTCAGGTGAACAGTCACTGTCATGTGACTACTCTAGCCAAGGCTGTGATGTAGAATGAGGCCTAGCAGGCCGAGAGAACACTGAAGCCTGAATTTCTGCAAAACATAGGATGCTGGCATTTAGGCCCAAACTTCAGATTACTGAATTCAGCCTCACACAGGAGATCACCACAGGTGGAGCTAATTAACTATTACCTTTCAGGCAGAGAACACAGGAAAACTCATAGTGCTGACAAGCTGTTTAACTCAGTGAGAAAAAGACACAGGATCCGGGGCAGATGACAGGGGTAAGTCACCAAATAAGAAACCTACAGTCAGGATTGTGACAGTATCCCCATCTTCAAGGGTGGACTCTGGACACCCATCTTGAATCTTAGAGGAACTTGAGAAATTCATATAGAAGAACTTAGGACCTTCGTTGATGCCTCTTCTTCTTACGGGAACATTTGGTTTTGACCAGGGAGAGCGGAATCTCCTGTAAAGAAAAATCTTCCTTAGAAAACATGGGACCTCCCCTGAAAGAAGTAGCATCATGAACTGGATCAAATTCAGAGTCTGAGTCCAAGTCTATTGGAAGATACCAGTCTTCTTTGGGAGTAACTACATCCGTTTTGTAAGCTGCATTAACAAGTTCAGAACAACACAAGGAATTTGGAGTGGAATCAATGGAAACATAACCAACACTTAAATCAACAGGCTGTTGTCTTTGTACTGTTTTCCAATTCTTGGCATTCCTGAAATTTCTAATGTATTGGTTCATCAAGGCATTATCTTGCTCAGAAAGTGATGGGTCAGAAAACGGAGCATCAGCTGAATGTTCTGAAGACTGAGTGGAGGATGAAATTGGACTCAAGGAAACAGATGCCACTGAAACAACATTAGACTGAGGTACACATTCAGACATTAGGTCAATAGCCTTGGTATTTTTCTTGACTTTAGATGATAGAGCAGAATTATCCAGACATCGAGGAGAAGAGGTATTAGAATTCCCCACGGAAGCTGTGGACTCAGTGCTAGAAGACAAGGAAACAGAATCAGAGACAGACTGAAGCCTAATTTTAGAACTAGATGGTGGAAGTCCTTTACTGGGACCAACTGACAAAAGTTCTTTACTCAGACCAATGCTTGGAATCTGTTTGAGTCCAGATGAGCTTGAACAGACTGAAACTGGAGAAATCTTTGGCTGGACAAGTAGGACTGGATTGGATCCGAGGATACTTGAATTGGCTGGAACCAAAGGAGACGGACCAGGCTGGTCCTGGAGTATCGCTGGACCGGCTGGAACCGGGACGAACTGACCAGGCGGAGCCTGGAGTATTGCTGGACCGTCTGGAACCGGGACGGACTGACCAGGCGGAGCCTGGAGTATTGCTGGACCGGCTGGAACCGGGACGGACTGACCAGGCTGGGCCTGGAGTATTGCTGGACCGGCTGGAACCGGGATGGACTGACCAGGCTGGGCCTGGAGTATTGCTGGACCGGCTGGAACCGGGACGGACTGACCAGGCGGAGCCTGGAGTATTGCTGGACCGGCTGGAACCGGGACGGGCTGAGCCCTTTCTTCACGGGGCTGTACTAAGGCAGGAGCCCCCTCTTCACAGGGCTGTAGACTCTTTGGCTGGGCAGCACTCTGTAGACTCTTTGGCTGGGCAGCACTCTGTAGACTCTTTGGCTGGGCAGCACTCTGTAGTCTCGCTGGGGCTGGACACTCTGAACCCCTCACTGGGGCTGAAGACACGGACGCCCCTCCTTGGGCTGAAGACACGGACGCCCCTCCTTGGGCTGAAGACACGGACGCCCCTCCTTGGGCTGAAGAAACGGACGCCCCTCCTTGGGCTGAAGACACGGACGCCCCTGTGACTCTAAATGGCTTAAACATTCTTCTCTGGACACCTAACTTGGGATAAGGTCTTTTAATCACCGGACCCCAGTCATAAATTTGAGTCTCTTTCAGAGTAGCCATCTTGATACCCCCGTCAGCAGTAGCAGGATCGGCTACTGTGGATGACTTGTAGACATGAGCACTGTGATACTGAGATTTGTCTCAATTCCCTGGCTTACGAAGAATGCAGTCTTTAACAAAGTGACTGGAATTTCCACAGTAAAGACAGAGGTGTAGCTCCCTACGCCGCTGACGTTCAGCTTCAGAGAGTTTGGGCCGTGGATAGCTCTGATGAACAACTTTTCCTTGCACAGAGGAAGAGACTCTATTAACTGGATGGGACAAAACAGGATCAACAACGTTGGTAGTATTCCTGAAGAGATCAGGCATCACAGAAAGAATACTAGACAAAAGTTCTTGTAACTGTAATAACATCTGGTAGAAAAACTGCAGTTGGTCAGGAGTCTTAGTGCAGAAGGTCAGAGAATCTCTGGAGAAAGAATTCCGCTGCAGACACTGTGCTAATTGATGCTGAGTCGACTCCAGACCTTCCAAGCGTCCTGCAATATTGCTTAGGAGGTCCTGCGTCAGACAAACACTTTCGGCCGGGTCCATGTGGCCAGTTCCTACTGTCATGACTGAGGTTTTGTGAACCCGGTGTTAGTGAAGTCTGTGCGGGCGACTGGAGGACTATGTGAATACTTTCACTGACCTGGTTTGGGGGCGCTGTGGGCTCGGGGCTTCCTCCGGTGACCAGGAAGAGGGACCGCAGCGGAGATGACCGAATCTAGGCTTTCCTCATGCAGGATTTGGTCGGCAGACAGGAAGCAGGTATGGATGCTGGAGGTCTCCTGAAAGACAGAACTTGAAAAGGTGCTGAGGAAAGAACTAAGGAGTACCGGATGCTGGAGACACCAACTACGCTCGTGAGCACTGGGTTTTTGGAGGCACTGAGGTGCTAGGAGGCACTGAGGTGCTAGGAGGCACTGAGGTGCTTGGAGGCACTGAGGTGCAGAAGTGCCTGGAGGCACTGAGGTGCTTGGAAGCACGGAGATACTTGAAGGCACGGAGGTGCTTGGAAGCACGGAGATACTTGAAGGCACGGAGATACTTGGAAGCACGGAGATACTTGGAAGCACGAAGGTGCTTAGAAGCACGGAGGTGCTGAGGCACGGAGGTTCTTGGAGGCACGGAAGTGCGGAGGCACAGAGGTGCTGAGGCACGGAGGTGCTGAGGCACAGAGATGCTGAGGCACAGAGATGCTGAGGCACGGGGGTTCTTGGAGGCACGGAAGTGCGAAGGCACGGAAGTGCTGAGGCACAGAGGTGCTGAGGCACAGAGATGCTGAGGCACAGAGATGCTGAGGCACAGAGATGCTGAGGGACGGAGATGCTGAGGCACGGAGATGCTGAGGCACGGAGGTTCTGAGGCACGGAGATGCTGAGGCACGGAGATGCTGAGGCACGGAGATGCTGAGGCACGGAGGTTCTTGGAGGCACGGAAGCCACAGGGATACGGGAGCTCTGGAGATCACAACTACAACAGCAGTAAAACTGAAACACGGCAGCTGTGGTTTTCAATGGAGACTATGGAATTCAGTACTGTGCCTTTAAGACGAACCACTGCAGCTGTGCCTTTACATTGAGACTCATGGAAATAGTGAAATCAGTGGCAACACAAAAGTAAACCAAACGGTAACAAGGGAACAGAGTTTCCACAGGAACTTGAGTATAAAGGTTACCTTTAGGGAGCTCAGCTTTAAGACTCACACAAGGCTGTGTGTGACACGAGGAACTGGCCCAGTTTCCAACTCAGTCTCCCAACTTATACTTCCTGGTCCTTGGTGATTGGTGAGCAGGATTAGGTGATGCAGAGAGTCTCAGGCTGGCAGAGGATTGGACAACTCTGGGTCAGGTGAACAGTCACTGTCATGTGACTACTCTAGCCAAGGCTGTGATGTAGAATGAGGCCTAGCAGGCCGAGAGAACACTGAAGCCTGAATTTCTGCAAAACATAGGATGCTGGCATTTAGGCCCAAACTTCAGATTACTGAATTCAGCCTCACACAGGAGATCACCACAGGTGGAGCTAATTAACGATTACCTTTCAGGCAGAGAACACAGGAAAACTCATAGTGCTGACAAGCTGTTTAACTCAGTGAGAAAAAGACACAGGATCCGGGGCAGATGACAGGGGTAAGTCACCAAATAAGAAACCTACAGTCAGGATTGTGACAGTGTGACAGGAGAGAGGAATGACAGGGGCAGGACAGTGGTGACAGGACAGAATAGACAGGAAAAAGGGATAAATGGGCCAGTATAGAGGTGACAGGCCCAGAATAAAGCGGACAGGGACAGAACAGAGGGGACTGGAAAGAGGGGTGACGGGGCCAAGACAGAGGTGACAAGTACAGGAGAGAGGGGAAACAGGGCCAGCACAGAGGTGACAGGACAGAGGGGAGACGAGGACACTTCCAGGAATTCAGCACTGGTGGGACGAGGTAGTTGGCAGCCCGGCGGTGCTCACTATATGCAGTAACGGACTATGTCTCCACCCCCCCATGCCCCCTCCCCCAATAGGGCTTGCACGTAGCACTGCAGACTGTTATCCTTTTTTGTTTATATAGTATAGTATACAGTTTTGTAGGGTCAATGTATCTGCTGCTTCTGGAGTCCCCAGCCAGCGACAGCCCCACAACGTTCGCCTGTACTGTGTCCTGACCGGCTCATCACACAGGCTTTGGGTCGCGGTCAGATGTCACGTGACGACCGTGACCAGATCAAAGCAGTGAGCACCAAGATAGACAGCAGAGGAGGAGCATGCGCTGCTGCTGCTGATGGACGCTGCGCTCAGTGGCTCCTCTGTTTATAGCAGTGGCACAATGGGTACTGACAGACCAGGGGCCAACAGAGGAAGTGTCCCCTTCAGGGCTGGAGCCCGTCAGTAACAGACTCCGTTGTCTCCGTCAGTTCCTCCCCTGACTCACAGTGTACCAGAGACGCAAGACTACGACTTTAACCGCACTGAAATTAGATTTAAATAAATCACAGATGAAACACAACGGAACTTGGCATGAGACAAAGCCATGGCCGCTGCATCGTAGCACTTCATATTCAATTTCACACTCATTCACAAACAGTTGTACAACTATTGCACATCAAGTTGAAGTAGTTTTGTCACTTCCAGTTGTTTTGTTTGTGCGGATAAGACTCACATTTTGAGCAACAAAGACGCTAGGCATGGCCAAGACGCATAAGACCCGCAGTGCCAATAGGGGCTGTTGATGACAATTGAAGCCACAGAGTATGAGGATACATCTGTAACAATTCAAGTTTCATCGTTAACATGTATAATAACGTATGGATCACACTGTGAAATAATAGTGGTTTACAGTAGAAAGGGCTAATTTATATTGGATTGTTTATATTAGTGGATTGTGACGGGATTATGTGCAAATTGGAGGAGGGGCATTTAGCTACACCACTGACATAGATGAAATAGCCACTAAATGAGGTATTATTGTTACACCGCTATTGTTCTGTAGTGTGTGCTTCTGTCGTTGTGTAAGAGTTCTCAAGTTCAAAGAACACTGAAAAAATTGCTGAAATATGTAAGAAATCACTCTGTCAGTATGTGTGTTCCATGCCAGATATGTATCTAGTAAGTTATCTGATACATTCTGATCTGTTCTTTCTCCAAATGTGCCCAATGGGAACATTACATTTATTTCATATCAACAAATTGATCTGATTGTAGTATATTAAAATTTTGATTTTCATTCCAAAAATGGAGCTGAAGTAGTCACATGAATATCCAGATGATCTTAAGAGTTACATCAACTAAACCAGAAATCTCATATTTAAAATTTGTTGAGAAATAAAGCTAAAATATTTACTTTCATACTTTAATTCTATGGTTGTTTTGTGTAAAGCTCCATACACACGGTGCGATTTTCCATTCGATATGGACTATATAGTCCATAGGCCTGCAAACTCGGTCCTCATTACCCCACACAATGCATGTTTTGCAGGTCTCCTCTCAGAATCACAAGTGAAATAATTAACTCCACCTGCGGACCTTTTAAAATGTGTCTGTGAGTAATTAATACACCTGTGCACCTGCTGGGTTACCTTCAAAACATGCACTGTGTGGGGTAATGAGGACCGAGTTTGCAGTCCTATGATATAATCCATATCGCACCGTGTGTATGCACTTGTGATGCCAATGCGTGGTCCCGCGGGATCGGCATTGCAAGAAAATATAGTGTGTGCAGACGGGGCCGATACTGACTACATGCCTCCGGGCAAAACTTAGTCAGTATCAGCCGTTGGCCTGTACCGGTGTGTGTGTATGCACCTTAAGTACCATGTGGAGCATGTACAGCCGATCAAAGCGTCCTCAGGATGAACTGTGACGTACTTGTTCAGAGCTGGCAAAATAAATATTGGGGCCTGGTACACTGATATCTTTGCGGGCCCCCCTCAACCTTCCACCCTTACCCTCGACCCCAAACTTCACCCTTGACCCTTGCATCACCCCTCCCTCGACAATAGTCCAGTGTCTCCCCCCTGGCTTGCGCACATGCAGAAGGAACTCCAAGGTCATGAACCCGGAAGTCCTCACACCGCACAGGCAGGCTGTTTTTGGAAAAGCTGTCCTTTGAGGTTTAATTGCATATCTTCATGTATACGGCATAAAAAAAAAACTGCTGCTATGCATGAAATTGGATGCGGTTACAATCCTGACTGCCGGGATCTCGTGCGCTGAATTCCCAACACATGACGGAATGTCAATGCCAGAATCCCAAAAGGGCACAGGACACTGACGCCAGAATACTGACTGCCGGGATCCCAATCGTACAGACAGTGGGGTGGGTAAGTACTACGCCAGGATGGGGGGGTTAGATTTAGGCGCCAACTGGGGGGGTTAGGGTTAGGCTGCAGGGGGAGGGTTGTATTGCATTCAAAATAAGATGCTTGATACTTATTGTCTTTTTAGAAGTGAGCTCTAACCCCCAAAAATATCTTATTATCTTGTATCCTCTAGAAATCACATCTTTTCAAACGATAAGCAACAGAAGAAAAAAAATAAAGCAAATATTAAATATATTACTACAAGTTTCTGTTCAGCACATTGCAGGGATGGAAACAGAACTTCTATTCCATGTTGTAAAACCCTGGGCTCCTTTTGCCAGGAGACAGTATTATACATGGTGCTGCCAGATATGTACTGCTGGAAACCAGCAGCGGATACATTCTGATCCATCACACAGCACACAGTTGTTCCAGCTCTAGAACACTTGCCTGCATTTTTCTAAGGCAATCTATTCATTCTGTGAAGGTAAATAATATAGGAGATGCGGAGAGTGGAGAATAAATCTAAATATTTATAAAATAACTTTGGGTGCCACCAGAAGTGTTCCGGAACAGCTAAGTTACTGAACAGAGAGTGCAGATAATACAACGCGCTCTGTACACGTGAATCTTTATAGATCCCTGATGGAAGAGTTCAGGTACAGTATATCTCAGCCCATAACAAACGCTCTAGCTCATGTATTTTAGTTGTACTTTAGATGTTTAGAGTGTGTGCTAAGTTATGATATAGGGATCAAAGGGTATATTCACTAAAGTGTGGGTTCATAGATGTGGAGATGTTGCCCATAGCAACCAATCACATTCTAGCCATTATCTTTTAGAAGGTGGCAGATAAATGATAAGAAGAATCTGATTGGTTGCTATGGGCAACATCTCCATTTCTATAAACCTGCACTTTAGTAAGTATATGCCCTAGAATCCCTAAGGACATCATTTATGTATCAGTATTACTGTGCTGAGCCTCATGTAACACTCCTGTGGCCAGTGCTGTCATCTATACATACAGACATCCAGTAGCAACAACACCATTGTGGACACAATTTGCGCTCGCCCAGCTGTCGGTATACCGGCGCTCGGATTCCAGGCGCCGGTATGCTGTCCGCCGGCATACCATACCACACCCCATTCCAAAGGGTGTGTGACATCTTGTCAGCATTCATTATGTGGACATGCTTGTAATGCCGAGACTGCTTTATGTCTAACCCTAGCGCTAACCCTAAACCTAAAGCTAACCCTATTAGAAATGTTGACATTACAATGTTGATATTTGGGATGTCGACATTATGTCTGTCAGCATTTTGCAGGACAATCTGATTGTAGACATGCTAACTGCATAACTTCCTAATTTTTTATTATTACTTATGTGCCCAAACTCTGTTATTTTTAGAGATGAGCGGGTTCGGTTTTACTCGGATTTACTCGGTTCTCAAAACGGCATCTTATTGGCTCACGGATGTCACGTGTTTTGGATAGCCAATAGGAAAAATCCGGATAAAACCGAACTTGCGTTAATTCTGGCGTTAAATCCGAACCCACTCATCTCTAGTTATTTTATCAGTTTCTATTACACAGTGCTTTACAGAGAATATACAGAGAATGCAGTTCCTCCATCCCATCATTCACAGCGGCGCCGGTCAGCCTATACAGAAGGAGAGGGGGCTGCTGCAGCGGCGCTACTACCAATTACATAGCGCTGCTGCGGCTCCAGTCCCCCTCCCTCCTCCTCCTTCTCCCCTGCCTGCACCGAGGGAGCTGCCAGCACGAGGAGCCTGACTGCCAGTGGGGAGATGGTAAGCATCTCTCTCTCTCTTTCTTTCTTTCTCTCTCTCTTTCTTTCTCTATCCTTTCTGCTGCAATGTGTAAAAAGAGGGACACCGTCTGCCGTAATGTGTAAAAAGGGGGACTGGCTGCCGCAATGTGTTAAAAGGGGGAACTGTCTGCCGTAATGTGTAAAAAGGGGGACTGGCTGCCAGAATGTGTAAAAAGGGTGACGATGTCAGCCGTAATGTGTAAAAAGGGGGATGCTGTCTGCCGTAATGTGTAAAAAAGGAGGACGCTGTCTGCCGTAATGTGTAAAAACGGGGACTTGCTGCCGCAATGTGTAAAAAGGAGGGCGCTGTCTGCCGTAATGTGTAAAAAGGGGGACGCTGTCTGCTGTAATGTGTAAAAAGGGGACGCTGTCTGCCGTAATGTGTAAAAAGGGGGGCGCTGTCTGCCGTACTGTGTAAAAAAGGGGACGCTGTCTGCTGTAATGTGTAAAAAAGGGGGACGCTGTCTGCCGTAATGCGTAAAAAAGGGGACGCTGTCTGCTGTAATGTGTAAAAAAGGGACGCTGTCTGCCGTAATGTGTAAAAAAGGGGACGCTGTCTGTCGTAATGTGTAAAAAGGGGACGCTGTCTGCCGTAATGTGTAAAAAAGGAGACGCTGTCTGCCGTAATGTGTAAAAAAGGAGACGCTGTCTGCCGTAATGTGTAAAAAAGGGGTCGCTGTCTGCCGTAATGTGTAAAAAGGGCACGCTGTTTGCTGTAATGTGTAAAAAAGGGGACGCTGTCTACCGTAATGTGTAAAAAGGGGACGCTGTCTGCCATAATGTGTAAGAAAGGGGACGCTGTCTGCCGTAATGTGTAAAAAGGGGAATCTGTCTGCCATACTGTGAAAAAGGGGCTCTACCTGGTGTAGTGGCGCTACTGTACGGCGTAATTTGAATAATGGAGACTACTGTGCACCATTGTATGAATTGGTATTATTTTGTGGCCACACCCCTTTCCCTTGAAGCCACGCCCCTATATTTTTTGCATGCGCCTATGGCGCGCACTGCCGCCGGTTTACGTTAAGGGGGGGGGGCGCTGATGCCATTTCTTGCACACAGCGCTACAATGTCTAGTTACAGCACTGAAGGCCGGGTATACAGTATTGATGTAAGGCCGGGTATACAGTATTGATGTAAGCCTGGGTATACAGTACTGATGTAATGCTCGGTATACAATATTGATGTAAGGCCGGGTATACAGTACCTGCAAGAAAAGCAACTTAATGGTGTTTAAATAGTTTATGTAGAAGCTGTCATCCGTTTACCACTCTTCCTATTTGGATCTGTAGGGAGATGATATAAAAGTAGTTGGGACTCTGAGGACACTGATTGGTTGCCATGGGCAACTTCTCCACTGACTCACTTCTGCTTCATGAATAGACCCAATCTTTTTTGAAAAGACTATGGAGCCCTCACAAATACTTTGTAACAATTTATTAGTTAATCTTATTAATCAATCACTGTCAAAAGCAGTTTACTGTATTGCCATATATTACTTACATACTGTACAGAAGACGTACGTTATACTGACGCTCGGGATCCTGGCGCCCAGCATACTGACACCGGGATCCCGGCTGCTGGAATAACCCTTGCTATTTTTTCTCCCTCCAGGGATGTCGTGGACACCCCAAGAGGGAGAATAGTTGTTGGTATGCTGGGTGTGGATCAGTGGATCGACAGTGTCTAGGTTGACAATGTTTGGGTCGACCACTATAGATCGACAGTCACTAGGTGGACAGGGTTTGAAGGTCGACAGGGTTTCTAGGTCAGCATGTTCTAGGTCGACCTAGACACTGTCGATCTTCAGACCAGATCCCGGTATGCCGGCTGTCGGGATCCCGGCACCGATATGCTGAGCGTCGGGATCCCGTCAGCCAGCATATCGAATGCCTCTCGAAGAGGAACTTGCAATCATATTCACATCTTGGCCAGGTTGAAATGAAGTCTGAGTTTGGAGGCCATGCGGGATGCCGGCCAAACTGGGACTTTTTTTTTGTGAGGGGCAATTATGTACAAGACTAAACAATTCCCTGTACATGATTGTCACCAAACTCAGACTTTTAGGCTCATGTATCAATGAGTGATAAATTTCAATGTGAGTGATAAATTGCACCAGCGAATCAGCTCCTAACTTCCATGTAACAGGCTGTGTTTGAAAAATGACAGGAGGTGATTGGCTGGTGCAATTTAGCACTCACAGTGAAATTTAACACTCATTGATAAATGAGACAACTTATTACAACCCGACAATTATTTCCTTCCAGCCACTTGCAGAGAGATTCTGCTATACCATTATCCTGTACATGTAGATATATGCTTATATACCAGTCGTTTCCAAACTTTTTTGAATCACGGCGCCCTAGAGTATCAGAATTTTTTTCACGGCACCCCTAGGCCAAAAGTTTCTTATTGAGAAATTTAGAAAGAAATATTAAATTAAGTAGATCACGTTTATATGTCATCCTTATGCTCAATTGTGTGGTGAGGGACAAGATTTGCTTCTGTTTGTCCCCATATTTTATGACTGACAGCTACTATCACTAGTTTTGCCTATTATATTGACCATGAATAATTTGAATTGGTCCTGAACCATCAATCCAAGGCACCCCTGCAAGTGTCCCGAGGCACCCCATGGAGCCACGGCACACAGTTTGGGAACCACTGTTATATACTCATCATAGGAGCAATAATATTTACATCAGGAAAGAATGAATGCAGATTTATCTAAGATATGATATATTCTCATTCTAACGGACATTAATAACTGTGTTACTAAGGGACAGACATCAAACTGTTTACTTTTCTCTAAATTAATTTATATTCCATCACCGTTTTCTAAAAAACATTATAGATACTAGTAAAGCTGCATCAGGCTATACCATACTTGCCGACTTTAAGGCCGCTCTCTCCGGGAGAGAGCAGCCAGGTTGGCTCAGCAGGGGGGCGGTCAGTGACGTGACGTGCAGAGGGGGGCGGGTCAGAGGCGAAACAGGGGCGTGGCGGAGGCAGAATGGGGGTGTGACTGCGAATCGCACCATGTAAGCCATGTAATGCCGCTATTACCGACATTATACAGCAGGGGGTGTGGCTATGTTGATGCAATTCAACAAGAATCGCGTCATCGCCTGCCCGGACCGCCCACTTTACTCGCTTAGTGGGCGACCGGGCAGGGGATGTGCAAAAATATGCTGCAGCCGCCTGGAAATGGATTGAGACACCCACTTGCAAATATCAGCATCTGTGTACAAACACACAGCCGTGCTCACAGGTCCTGCAATAATCCACCATTTGGTTACCCTAGGGCCACTCAGAATGATTGCTGGAATTAAGTAGCTCGCGCCATGTTTTCTAAATACAAGATGTCGGCTTAAACATATCCAAAAACAGTTGCGACACACCACTTTAACCGGCCCCAAACGGTCCCATGCCTGTCAATCACTTTGAGATGGGGACATGTACTAAGCAGTGATAAAAGTGGAGAAATGAGCCAGTGCAGAAGTTGCCCATGGCAACCAATCAGCATTGACGTTAACATTTATAATTTGCATAATATAAAATTGTACAGAGCAGCTGATTGGTTGCCATGGGCAACTTCTCCACTGGCTCACTTCTCCACTTTTATCACTGCTTAGTACATGTCCCCAAAAAACCTCACTGTGAGCTACTTCACTTATGATCTTGGCGTATGCTCAGTGCAATCGCAATGCATGCACAGTTGCCCAGTAATCGCTCAATTGTGTAAATATCTCCATTTCTAACATACTGTACATGAATCAGCCCCACAGGCAGCGCGCATCCCAGACGTTACTGAATTTGTGCGTACCATTAGCAGAGATCCTAAGAACATGTGATTAATAATCATAAAATCAGTTGTATTGCCATAATAATATACACTTAGATAATATGCTATATACGTATATACACATTGGATATCCAGAATCCACTGCAGGAATGCTAGGAAATATGGGATAATGTACAGCTATTTTTACTGTACAGTGCATTGTTTTTATAATAATCATAATTGCGTCTGATCTTTCTCATAAACACATTGTAGAATGCAGCACTATCACTGTTATTTCTTCCCTTGGCTAGTTGAGGAACTGTCCCCATACAATGTCCTTTGTCCTGATCTGAACCCAGCTCCACCTGGTGGCTGATATTCTGCTGGATGCCGGCAAATAGCAGGAGGTAGAGGCTGAGTTTCATCAGACGACACATGAGATATCTCTGCGTAAGGGCAAGCACAGATCATGTATCCTCACACAGGTTCATGTGGTCCTCCAGCTCTTATATTCATCTTAGTAGAATGATTTTTGTTAGCTAAGAATAAAATATACACAAAACAATCAGGTGGGATATTTATTTACTAAACACTTGTGTATTTAAGGTGGTCCTTAATAAATGTTTGTGTACAGTAGATAATAAAACAGTTGACAACTCTGGTATAGCTTAAAAGGGGTCAAATAAAGAACTGATTGGTTTCGGTGGTTGACATAAGATAATCTGGCTATATTGGGCAATAGACACTTAGATCTGTGACAAATAAAAAAGCCCAGATCAGGGACGTAACTGGGTTGAGTGCTACTATTACCACCAGTGGCACCAGTATTTGGCTCCCAGGGTGTCTGGACTGGTACCTGGGGCATGTAGACAGTGTAAAGCCAGCCCGATACTGCCCAGTACTTAGGCCAAGATTTATCAAGCCTTGGAGAGTGATAAATTACACGGTACCAACCAATCAGCTCATAACTGTCATTTTTTTTCCAAAAAACAGCCTGTAACATGACAGTTGGTAGCTGATTGGTTGGTACTTTATCCTCATGCTATTTATCACTCTCCAAGTCTTAATCAATCTGGGCTTTAGCTTCCTGAATATGCGCTAGCATGAGGACCAGCAATTATGATGCTGCCACTAACCGTTTCTAACCAGTCATGTGGAAGGGGGTAACGAGAGCACTCCCAATCGCATTTAAACGTTGTCTCCTAGTGTATGTACAGTAGTGTAAGAACTTGGAATATCCTGCAGGATTATTTATGCAATAGCAAATAAAGCACCAGACCCACACCCATAGCTATGAACTGTAATATTCATAAAATAATAGTTTTATATCCAATGGCACCTGGGCATGGTGTTCTGGCACCAACGGTAAAGGTATGAAATATTGCAGCAGCTGGAGAGAAATATTCTACAAACAGTTTATTGGTCAGTCTGTGCAGGTGGTCACATATACGTCTAGTGCCGCTCTGCCGACTCTAAACTGTGTTCTGTGCACCACAAATCTCCCTGCGCACAATGGGACTGTCTCTCTTATTCATATTATCTTCCCAATATTCCATTTTCTCATTTCCCAACATCACTATTTCTTGAACGTGCAAATGTCGCCGACTGTACATGAATGTGTCCATGCTGCGGTGGTCATTGATCCTGTAAGTGTCAGTGATTGTGCTGTAACCAGGATGGCCTCGTGTGGGGTAGGTGCGTAACTACTAGCAGCAACATCTTGTCAGAGGAAATATCACTAAACTGTATTGATTGCCTGCATGCAGTGAACCTGCTGTGTATTATCCAGAACACGGAGGAATGCACCTGCTACACAGATGTTACCATGCCGTAAAATGTGTTTTACACAATATTGATTACTGGATACTTAGGGATCTCATTAATCATGTTCTGTTTAACGGCTAATTTATGTGTCTGCATTCCACACCCACCGCAAAGATTGCCTCACAAATAACACTGATCACGTGTCAGTGGCCAGAGACATCCCATAATGCTGCCTGGCAATGTGTGTATGTATGGACAGATGCAGTAGATGGGTCAGATTAATACACACACACAAACACCATGTACTCCCTGGTACTCACGCACTCTGGCTAAATGTCACACTCACTTACCATTAGGCTTAGGCAAAATGCATTATATTGTATTCATTCTAAGTCATTATTTGTATAACAACATCTTTGCTATAATGCTTGTTTTAACAAGCCAATGCAATCTGAATGGACATGTGTGTACAGTCTTAGGGGCATATTCAGATAGCCGCTGGTCTTACCGCAGGCTTGTAGCAGGGCCCTGGCTATATACCCTCCTGTGGTATGAACAGAGATCCACAGTAAAAGTGGGGCTTTTACTGCGGCCACCGCAGCTGCGTTACCCATAGCCCCCAGCACTTAACCCAGGATCTGTGGGCTCATGATCATTAACCATGGGCCTATTGCAGCTGGAAATGGGCTTTAAACTGAATAGCTGCGGCCGTTAAAGCTCAAAGCTATCCACCTGCGGTAAGCCCTGCAGCTAATTGAATATGCCCCTAATTACTGTATGTGTACATTTTTCCATCCTTCCTATACAGCCCACTAGTAACTGTGGTTTTCTGTTGAAAGTATTTTCAGGTAACAATAGCCCCCAGATCCTGTCTCACTCAGCAGGATTACAGATGTGTATTTTATATGTATATAATATGCACCATTTATAGGTAAATAATAAGGATTCTCCAAAGACACACCTATTACGTATGTGTCCTGCATTACCCTAGCATGCTTCTATTTTTCAACATCTGATACCCAAAAGGAAATGTATTTTTTTTTTATAGTTACCAAAGGTTACTACAGTTTTGTCCTGGTTTTCTTATAGGAGCCCCAAATATGATTCAGTAAAGATGTCCTGCATCAGTTTAGGTTGTTGAGTTATGCAAACTGTACTCTAGCATATTGTGTAGCAGAGAATGTGGCTTCCCCACAAAAGGGGCCACACAAACTTACTGACCCCATCACACCATTATCCTTGTGCTGTGGCAGTGTGGCATGCGCTGCTGGCAGAGAGCCGATGGAGAGCTTCAGCTCTCCCCTCACCACATTACCCAGTGATGATACACACTGTCACATGATCAGCTCAGCACGGCCATAGGAAAGATGATGTCATTGCTTGGCCAGATGTGGTGGTTATAGTGGTACTTTCAGTATTACATTTGTGACAGTGAATATATTTTCAGGTACAGCATCCTTCATTGTGAAACACGCAGAAGCAACAATAAAAGTAAACTTTGCTTAAAAAGTTAGCCCCGTAGGCATTTTATTGTACACAAAAATAAATAAGTTACAATTTACAAAGCAAAAGCGCAAGTGGCTTTTAAAGTGCAATTCATAAAAAATATTAGCCTTTATTTGGATCTTCATTGGCTTAAAGTAATAGAGACATGGACACTTGCCCATCAGCTGTGTGTCTCTTGTAGTGAAATCATACATGAAAACAGCGCCCCTTAGTGTCTGCAGGGCTAAGCCCATAAAACATTATTAAGTTTACCACAGGGAAGAAAAGTGCAGATACAAAGCACATTTACACAATGCTTTATGATAGACTGGGCTGACGACTCTAAGGTTCTATGAGGCATATTATGAGCCACATCCACAACTATCATCTCCAATATTATCACTGAGTGTCTGTGCACACACACAGAGGAACATTGCGACATCCGTCTATTGATAAACAGCACTTTGTTGGGTATAGAAATACAGTTATAAGGTAAGATTTACACTGTGGCAAAAATGTAATAAACACATGGGGATGTTTTGCTACTTCAGAAATAATTTCCACATTTATACCAAGTCTTAACACAACAGTAACATTGTGAATCCCATGTATGAGTCCACATATTGTCCATGACTTTTCTCTGGTATTTCGTGTGACCAAGCCAGTGCCACTGATCACTTTTCTGAAGCCCTATCTGTGACGTTTCTTTGTCACTTACACCATCATCCAACATTACTCCTCTTTATCGCACAACACGATTCCTCAAAACCTCTCCTCTCATTCCTGTGCTGCCCCTGAGCCAGTAATGTCAAAGTTAATCCAGGTCAGCAACCTCTGAAACTCTCCTGTTAGGAAGACCAAAAAGAACAGCTATCAAGAACGTTCCTCAAACTCAAACAGATGTAGCAGTCCTCACTTTGGCGGACAGGACCTGCTTAAATCGTCTTTTCAGGTCCTGCATGTTCGGAGACTTTGGCCGTGGGATGAGAGAGTTTTTCCTCTTTTCGGGTGTGCTTGCCGTCTGGTGCTTGCTGATTTCCTTACATAGTATCTGAAACGCGTTGTACACATCAATATAGTTCTCGCTGACACTCACTTCGTAGAAAGTGCAGCCCAACATATTGGCCAGCTGAAGTCCATGCTGCGGCTCTACCTGCTTGAGGTGTAAGAGGTCGGCTTTATTGGCCACAATAACAACAGGAACTCGGTTGTCAGGATGTAGGTGGCGCACGTGCTGGTGGAGGTGGTTAATAAGCTCATAGCTCTTACAGTCTGTGATGGAGAAGACGATGACCACAGCATCTGCCCATCTGATAGATCTGTTAAGTTGCTCATTGCACTCCAGACTCTGTTCCTGTATCTGGGGAGGGGGGAAAGAAAACAATAAATGATGTGACTTTAGATGACATGTTAAAACAGTTTGCAAGAAACACAGAATTTCCACCCCAACGCTAAGACGAGAGTGCCAAAAAAAGTCTTCACATAAGTGCTGCAGAAGATGTATGTTATATCAATCTGTCTGCTCCCTCACCTTCCTAACCTAATGTATGTTGATGCAGCTGCAGAATCTGGAATCAGATACAGTGGAGTGTTCTATTCTCAAGTGGAATGTACAGCGAGGAGCAGGGAAAGTCTTTGTAGTGGGGTAGAAAGGGAAATGAGCTGGCTAGACAGCGAGTCTGGAAAGTAAGAAGATATAAGCTGGAAGCATTCACATCTGGACAGCTGCCCATTCCCAACTGCTAGAACTAGACACGTTTCTGTGCGCGCATTTAACCATCTTATGTGTACTAGACTGAGAGCAATTGAAAGGAGCCCATACGTGTACATTGTTCCAGACCATTTAGAGCACTTGGATGCAGTTCAATAGTTCACAGATACACCTACAGTATATTATTCAGCCTGTCTTAATGGGACTTCCATCTGTGTGAAGTTTTTTTTTCTAGGACACAGCTCAACAATGAAAGTAAACTAATGGAAAAATCTCACTTTTATCTGTGCTTTCAAAATAATAAAATATCAACTGTATAATATATGTTAATTACTAATTACTGTCCCTTACACCAGTTAGCAGAGACTGTGACATAATAGAGAAGTGGATTTACCTGTACACCTGGAGTGTCCTGCACTTGGATGGCGAGATTCATTCCATCTATTTGGACTTGTCTGCTGTACAAGTTTCCTGAGAATACAATAAGACGATTCATTACAGAGAGCTCACAGAGGGTGGAATCAGAGAAGTCTGGCACACATATGTGAATACAATCTAGAAATATAATCTACCGCTGTTGCATGCTTTATATAGTGCTAGGTAAGACTGTGGTGCTTGGAGTAATCTATGGTACAGTATGAGTTAGCTGTGGCAGTGACTATAAGAAAGTATATAAGGTGTCCTTACCTGCATTCCTTTCATAGTCGCCAATAAATCGTTTGGTGAGAAATCTGACCACCAGCGCTACAAGAAAGGAAGAGAAGACCGGTCAGCTGCTGGATTGTAAAATGCATTATTCCCCCCCACAACAAGAGATTCCTTCTCGGTAACTGACTATAGAGTGGATGTATGAGCGGTGTGTCTGCAGGTGGCGCGTCTCTCTGTTCAGATGATTTTACTCACTCATACAGAGATTTGCACAATTACAGAGCTGATCATATGCTAGTGGGAAACTAATCATCAGGACACATTTTAAATACGTCAAAAATTAACAAATACTTTATCTGTATATACCAAAGCATGGAACACACTAACGAGCCATGCTGCTGGGTGCTAGCATATAGCAAGCAATACATAAAAAGTCATAGTATAGCAACACACATGCGCTGCGATGAGTTGTTATGCAATAAGCCTATCCTAGCAGCAGAATATGGATCAGCAATTTATAACACTAAACATTTCCTATGCCAGTGCCCACAGACATTTCCTAAATTCACAGTAACCCCATGGTAGCTCACCTGTCTTGCCTACGCCACTGCCTCCAACCACAGCGATCTTTATGACCCTGCTGCTGCCAGTGCCATTGCTTGTGCCTGCAGAGTCGGTGCCAGTTGGGCATTCAGATATAGTGCACATATTCTGGATCAGACGCATGTTTTCCAGGAAATAGTACAAACACACTGGAACAGGGGGAAGAAGAGATGGAAAGTGCAGCGCCACAGATACCCCTGGCTGCAGAGAGAGTGGAGAGGAGGCTGCTCTGCAAGTGTCTGCCACTGCTCTGCAGTCTGTAAGTGCCTGCTGTACCCACTGTCCTGCCAGCTCCTGGTTATGTGAGTGGAAGATGTTCTGCAGTCTGTAAGTGTCTGTACCCACTGTCCTGCCAGCTCCTGGTTATGTGAGTGGAGGATGCTCTGCAGTCTGTAAGTGTCTGTACCCACTGTCCTGCCAGCTCCTGGTTGTATGAGTGGAGGATGCTCTGCAGTCTGCTGTACCCACACTGACTGTCCTGTTCTAAGGAGCAGCTCCCAGCGCCGGCTGTTTTGTTCCAGAGCAGCCAGGGGAGGCACAGCCCCTTTCATCCACTCACCCTATCAGAGTCCCGGGCACATCACATGCAGCCCCCTCCCCTCTGCTGCTACGTTGCTCTTGTGTGTTGTGTAAGAGTGACACACGTTGCCTGTGGGGTACATGAGGAGAATTGTTATTATTATTGTGCTGGCTATACCCTATCTATAGCATGCCTGCCCTGGCAGAATGAATGAGATTCCCTGTCATTCACTCGCCGCTATAAGGAATCAGCAGCCCCCTTACCTATGTACAGTATGTGCTGCATATGCCAGAGTGTGATTAGCATCTCTAATACATTGGCCTCACGTGGGATGGGTCTCTTGCAGAACTACAAGTCCCAGCATGCTCACGACTTGCAAGATGTTGGGACTTGTAGTTCTAAACCAGGGTGCCTAAACCTGTTTACGTATTCCATACAATGATCCCTTCTTATACCCAGCCTGGCACATACTGTATGAGGTATGTGGGAAGGGTTATGTATCAATGGGTCGATCTGAAAGGATACGGTCATTCGGTCGGCACCACTTTGGTCGACAGTCATTAGGTCAACCACTATTGGTTGACATACATTAGATCGACAGGGTCACTAGTTCGACATGGTCATTAGGTCGACATGTACTAGGTTGACAGTTCAAAAGGTCGACATGCGTGTTTTTTTAAAAAAATCCCAATTTTTGGACTTTTTTTATACTTTACAATCCACGTGGACTACGATTGGGAAGAGTAACCTGTGTTGAGCGCAGCGGCAGAGGAGCGAGGCACCTTGCCCGAAGCATGCCAAGCGAAGCGAGCCATGCGAGGTGACATGGTGCACTAATTGGGGTTCCCTGTCACTTTACGAAGAAAACACCAAAAAAAGTTTTTTAAAAACCCTCATGTCGACATTTTGACCGGTCGACCTAGTACCTGTCGACCTAATGGCCATGTCGATCTAGCGACCCTGTTGACCTAATGCATGCCGACCAATAGTGGTCGACCTCATGACTGTCAACCCAACGACCCATACCCGACCTGGATAAGGTCGACAGTCAATAGGTCAACCACTATTTGTTCGACATTGACATGGTGAAAGGGTTGCCGCCGTGAAAAGGTCGACAAGATACTTTTTAATGTTTTTGGTGTCGTTTTTTATGTAACATGACCAGGACCCCCAATTAGTGCACCGTGTACCCTTACATGGCTTGCTTCACTCGCCATGCTGCAGGCAAGGTGCACTCAGCACAAGTTACTATTCCCAATCGTAGTCTATGTGGATGGTAATGTATGAAAAAGTTGAAAATATATGTATATTTTTTAAAGTCATGTCGTCCTTTTCATGTGTAGACCTGCCCCGTGTCAACCTTTTTATTGTATCAACCTTTGTCCTATGTCAACCAATAGTGGTCAACTTATTGGTTGTCGACCTACCATGGAAAGGTGCAGGGAGCAACCACAGGACCTTATATGTGTCAGGGACATAACAATGAGAACATGAGAGCACATCACCATCTACATTCTCCTCAGGCAAAATGTTTAATGTTTCCATAAGTACCATGTGTGTAGTGGAAAATAATAAATGAAAGAACGGAACGTGAAACGTGCATGTACTAACCATGACTAAACACTTTGGGTGGGATTCAATTCTTTTCACCCCTTTCCACACCCTTTCTCTTTCTGCTGTCGAGGGCGTGGTATCATTATTTCAGCACGCTACCCCTGGAGTAGCAAGGCACCCAACCTTTTACACGGCTAAACCTGATTACTGTGGGCGCGATATGCACAATAACGGGGATCACTTTAGACAGAAGATTGGGCGTGATATATCATTTGAATACCACCCATTGTGTTATCAGTAATCTCTTACTCCTGAGTTCTGCATTAAAAAAATAGAACATAAATATATTGCTTAATTATGACACATCCTCAATTTTCTATCTGTTTTTAGTGGTCAGAGATTACAATATACTGTTTTATTACTATTATTATTCCAAGATTTTCAGATATAATAGCTGACAGCCACCACTAGAGGGAGAGTCTTCCATCAGTCACTGTGCTGCCCTAGCTCTGCTCCAGCTATTAGATGAAATGTACTTGGCAGCTGGCTCTTCTGTGTGTACTTATCAGTCAAATATTCCTTTTTTGGCATCCAAGTTTGCTGTGCCCTCAGACAGAGCTTGTATACTTACAGAGAGAGCAGCACAGCGTGCCACCTGGTGGATGCAATGTGCTGTATCACAATGGCAGCAAAGGGGGTGTGGGGGGGTAGATTTATCAAGCCTTGGAGAGATGATTTATGTAGCACAGTCTATGAAACAGAGCTATGTGGTTGTTTTGGGTAACATATATATATTTTTTTCTGTAAGGGGGCCATTTATCATGGATTACATATTGAATGCGGTCTGGGTGGGAAATTACTGCCCAGGATTGCAATGAAATATGCAATACTATCCCCGAATGTATGATCCCGCACATGCAGGTCGGAGCCCGTCCCTGCGATGATCTGTGGCGTCTGCCGGGGATGATGCGCATGCACGGTCACTTTGACTGTACAAACACAGAGGCCACTTCTAGGGAGGGTTCCGGGGAAACCCTTTGCCCATCCAGCAATGCGATCTGTAGCCCATAGGCTACAATGGCCTAATGCCATCTTCAGCTCCCGGGGCCAATATCGGAAGTGCATCGCATTCCGATCATTGGTAAATCGGGCAGCATCGGGTTGCGGCTGCAGACGGCAATACAGAGATTGCAGCAGGTACCTTCTTACATGTAGGGGATACATAATATTTACGGCTAACCCCTGAAAATGGGTGTTTCTGAGGATACAGCCGCAAATAAAGAATGATAAATGGGCTCCTTAAACACTTGATACGTCTCCCCTTTTTTCTACATAGACAACAATACAACGCACATTGGGGGTCATTCTGACCCGGTCGCACGCTGCAGTTTTTCGCAGCATAGCGATCGGGTCAGAACTGCGCATGCGCCGGCGCCGCAGTGTGCTGGCGCATGGCCGCCCGTCGCTGCGCTACGATCGCCTCTGCCTGATTGACAGGCAGAGGCGGTCGATGGGCGGGATGGGGCGAAACGGCGGCGTTTGGCCCCCGTTTCGTGGGCACGGTCCGGCCAACGCAGGCGTGGCCGGACCGTGCGGGGAGTGGCCCGCAGCGGCTGCGTGACATCACACGCCGCCGCTGCGGGCCGGGGTGCGACGAGTAGCTCCCGGCCCGCACGCTAAAGCTGCGCTGGCCGGGAGCTACTCTTAAAGTGCAAAGGCATCGCCGCTGTGCGATGCCTTTGCATTTCTGCGAGGGGGGGGGGGGCGGCGGCATTGACATGCGGGGCAGACTAGCCCTGTGCTGGGCGTCCCCCCGCATGTCTGAGTTGGTGATCGTAGCTGTGCTAAATTTAGCACAGCTGCAATCAACTCGGAATGACCTCCATTGCTCAAATCAAATGGTTTGTTCATGTCCAAAGAACACAGACATATGTGCATGAATATATATATACACACACACACACACAGTACAGGCAAGCACACAGATAGGTCCACATACACCTAAGCTCAGATCGCGTTTAGCACGCTACAGATTTGCGACTTAGCCACACCATGCATTAGTTGCATTGCTAATAGAAATAAATGACAATGTATAGGGACCCTGGACATTGCAGCTGCTGTGTGCGACGCAGATACTAACCTGTGTAACAAGGCAAAAGGCAGAGGTTTGAGGAGCTGCGCCATGCTTCACGCCATGTATTGTGCTTAATCTGCAACTTTCTAGCAATTCCTTTGCAACAAACATACTAACCTTAAATGCGTAGGACACTATGGGGTCTATTTACTAAGCCTTGGATGGAGATAGAGTCGCTGGAGATAAAGTACCAGCCAATCAGCTCCTAACTGCTATGCCACAAGCTGTGTTTGAAAAATGACAGTTAGGAGCCGATTGGCTGGTACTTTATCTCCAGCGACTTTATCTCCTTCCAAGGCTTAGTAAATAGACCCCCATGGGTGATATTCAATTGTTTTCCCTTCGTGATCTCCCATCAAAAGGGGACATCACATCACACCCTCAGACAGACACTATCAGCCATCGCGCACAAACTGAGCTACAATTGAATAGCTCGCTTTGGACACCGTCTAGTGGCTGCCGGTAGACAAACATTTGTATTCCGCCCTATACAAGAAAAAAAGGCATTTGTTTCCCCCAGCACCCTGAATGATAACCGTAACCAGATATAAATTCCACATAATAATAGAATTCAGAGATCTTCGTTACACATATTTGCGCAAATGTGTGAATAAGCCCCAAAGCCGCATCAAGGCATCTCTGTATATTTGGGGTCCCTAGCGCTATATCTAGGTGCAGGGTGTGGCACCCCAAAAAACCAGCATAAGCCAGAAAGCCCAGCGTAGCATACCAGTGAAAAAACTATAGTGTTAATAAATTAGTATTTAGGAAGCCGAAGCTATAGAGAAAGTGATACAAAATGAAATGCAGTTAAAATAGAGAAATAGTGTTAAAAAATTAATAAGTGAAAAGTGTTAGTAGAATGTAAAGGTATGCCACACTAAGGCCATCCAGCTCAGCCAGTCCAGAGGCACCACACCTCACACCTCCAGATTAACCAGCAAGGAGCCACATGATAATGGCTCCTTACTACATTATGTCTAAGCTAAGAGCTACCTTGGAGCAACCCCATAATGCTCCATGTGGCATGTCAGGGCCTGCACCTCCTCCTAATGCAGGAACCTCTCTGCCTCTCACAACAAACATATATAATGGTAGATGCTCAATTAGCTTAGTGATATCATTCAGGTGCTCGAAAGGGAGGGGTATTTCTGAGCAAGAAAAAAAGCCATTTGTTTCCCCCAGCACCCTGAATGATAACCGTAACCAGATATAAATTCCACATAATAATAGAATTCAGAGATCTTCGTTACACATATTTGCGCAACATTTGTATTCCGCCCTATAAGCAGCAGGTTTGTTCTCAGCTATTCCTGAGCTAGATAGATAGATAGATAGATAGATAGAGTAGGCAATTATCTGTAGGATGCAAACTTAAATGTGACATATTATGCACATTAAAATTATATTTTTAAAGCCTCAAAATTGTACTGATTTATTGGGTCTTAATTTGAGTCTGATGAAGACTATTCAGTGCTGAAGAAGCACACAGACCTCTGACCTCTAGCTCACTCTCACAAACCATGGTTCTCTCTAAGCGCTGACTGATGTTGCATACATGGAATTGTCTGACCGTTACCTACTATAACGGGGGAATCCAGTAAGGGAAATCTAAATGCCTCCAGCTTGCAATTTCAGAAACATAATAAAGTAATTGTAGATAAGGGTAACTGTGGAAGTTAAGGTAAGATCTGGAAGGGCATACATTACTGCTAACAGGACAGTTTATATATCGATCAAAGTCACTGGCTAGTGGTGTGGAACAGCCTTTCCCATACATTTCACCATGCAGCGGATAGTGCGTGTGCAGGACGGCTCCCAGCTGTGAAAGGATCGCATTAGCTTTTTTTTTTTTAAATCAAGTATTTTTTTATTGAGGTTTTATAAGATGAAGATACAAACCCAAAAACAGAAAATGAGAAAACAAATGATAATGGTAGACATAGGTGTGCGCAGGGGGGGTTCCTGGTGCGCACAGGCACCCCCTAATGTCCGGCACCCCTATCTCACATGCCTGATGCAGCGATCGCCGAGCAGGCTGATTACTGTCCCCTCTGCGCTGCACCCTATCAGGACTGTATTACTGACCGGATGCCTGGTTAATCAAGGGTGCCACTGCCACCGGCTTTCAAACTCTTGGCTCCACTTCCATGTACAAAAGCAGCGTGATGTGATGTGATTATGTCATGCTGCTTGCACTCCCACCCGCCACATGCCCACCTCTCTCATTCTATGCTATGCCAACGCCAGCCACTGATGAGGATCAGCATGCAGCCAGCGTTCCTCTTAGGAAGACAAATTCAATACTGGCAGGCGGTCGGCAGCAGCATTGACACATCACTCGTTTTTCCAGCAGCAGCAGTACTAGTCTGCGACTGTCAGTGTCAGTGAGTTACTGCAGCTTGCAGGGGAAAGAGAGGGTGAGCCAGACCAGGCTGAGGAGGAGCACTGTAATTGCAGTGAGTGCCATCAGGGGTGTTTGTTTGGTGCACACCACAATATCTGACAATGTATCTGCTTTATTAGGATTGGTACAAGGGTGGTATTTTATATTGAGTTGACCGTCAATAGATGGTGTAGACACGCCCAAAAGGTGGTGCTAGACACACCCCTACGACGGTGCACCCCCTAATAAAATGTGCTGCGCACGCCTATGATGGTAGATATATTAAAGCATACAAGTTACAAATAAAGAGGTACAATCAAGGACTATAGACAAATAAGAAACATATGAAAGATGCATCAGGATATACAGATCACCCCACAGCATAACAGCAAGCAATAAGAGCCCACAGGCGCCATATGGGCTCGCATTAAGGTAAGGTGACTGATATATGGAGCATATAGGTACAGATATATCCTGCATAAAAGACCTAAGTAAAGTATTCACACTTCAGGATAGATTAATAAATCCCAAATGATCTGCCAGATATCGAAACAAGACAAAAACCCCTCCAAAACAAACCACCCAGAACCCCTCACCCTCTATGGCCTAACCCCAACCCAGGCATACTTGGATCCCAGTTCCCCCTAAACCAATCTACCACTACCCAACTAAACACCTGAATTAGGATATTAAAGACACATGTCTGAAGAGGGCAATAAAACAAATGACTTTAAGCTGGGTCTAGCCAGCCCCGGCCCTCCCGCTATATACGAAAAATGGACCACCATCCAAAATCAGTCATATTCTCAAATTTCCTTTCCCCCCACCCAATTAACTGTAACTTGACTAGCTAACCTCCTCCTCCTCACCTAAACAAAGGCTATCAAGGACTCGTACGACCTTAATAACTATTAGAACGATTAAACTAATCCCAACACTCCCGCTACACAGAAAACATCAGTGATATATGAAAAAGGAGTGTAAAAGTAACAGGATAATACCCAGACATACTAAATCACAGCTGTATGAAAAACAAGAAATAATATAAAGAGATGGAAGCTATCCCCACCATCAAAGCTTAGCAATAAATGTTGACACAGTGTTACGTTAGCCCGTCCAAGTCTCAGCACCTCGATAGGATAGGCCGAAAGGGATAAACCTGGTCCAGCAAATACAACGAACAATAGGGTAATATCCAGAGAATGCAAGTGCCATGTCCCATAGCACTGGCGCAGACACAGGAGATAGAGTCTGGATTTGTAGAGAGGACGCAGTTAGCTCCATCCATCCAAAGTATGCCAAGTTCCACAGTGTCGGCTTAGCGACAGGAGAAATAGAACCAATATTTATAAAGGACACAGCAGGTTCGGAGCAGTCAGAAGTGAGATGACAGAGGACATTAGGAGCAACGAATCATGACAAAAAATCCAAAGCACGCTCAGAAATAGATGATATAACGAAATGGGTCTTTGGATGGACTGCAAGAGAATCGAGGCACACAGGGATTGGATCGGCATCCAGTACAATTGAATCCACAACGTCTGAACAGGATGTATCTGGAAGGTGTTCCAACGCAGGAAGCACATTGACGGGAACTATGGAGCCTGGAGATATAGCCACCATTTTGTTAAACTGAGTCTCTCAGTGGAATGATTGATGGCCTGAAATATGTGCTGCAGAGAACTGACCATCTTAAAGGTACACAGACGCCAAGGCAGGAGATTGAGCACAGTAGACAAATCTGAACACCAGATGGACTGGCCCCAAACGTTACAGAACAGCAGGAGTCTCAAGGCACCAGGTAGTAAAAACCTCCAGGGGTAAGATGGTGGCGACTAGCACACAACCAAGTATCACCCAGCAGGGAGCACAGAAAAAGCAACCAGCTAACGGCAGCAGACCCACTAAACGGGAGCAATGGAAACAGGCAGCCGGCGCTCCTCTCACCACCAGAATGCGCCGAGCAGGAGTTACATCCGGTGGGTCGTCAGGGGAGAAGTCAGCAGCAAAATAGCGGCTATTGGGTCACACAACCGCAAGCACCAGGGCACCGGGAACAAGACACAGCAGGAGCTGGACGGAGGATCCTCGGCGACACAGCTGAAGAATGGGAGAGAGCAGCAGGTAAGCACCACACACCGCGCTGTAGCCGATGGGACCGGAGACCGAGGCACCGGGACTCTGTGCAGAGGCTGGGCCGGCGGGCTGATCTCTAGGATGCACACGTGGAGACCCTGAATTTTCAACACTCCAAGGAGCCCCGCAGCAGCAGGAGAGGATGCAGCAGAGATACAAGATGTTTGGGGGAAAGAGAAAGCCACTAGCAGGATAGTTGCAGGATATCAGCGGGAGAGCCGGAAATATGCTGCCTGTCCCCAGCTGCTCTGGGCCACGCCCCCAGGATCGCATTAGCTTACCCAATTTATGGACCATTTGTCCCTGCCAATGTTTCTTCATACATCTCGGCGGCCTAACATTTGTGATTGGCGAGAATAGTGGCAATAAGAAATAAAAATAATCAGGTTGAAAGCTGGATACACACTATAAGATTATCTTTCCAATCTTTCTGGTTGGAATGAAAATCCGGTAATGTATGGGAACAAACAACAATTGACCATTTGCCGTTTACCGTTTTTGTCTGTTTTCCAGTGTTTGGGAGCAAATGGTCAATTGTCATTTGCTCCCATACATTACCGGATTTTCTTTTCATCCTGCCAGACAGGACAAATAATCTTATAATGTGCATCCAGCTAAAGACCCACCCTATTATTAATCGATATGCTCCCAATTTTTATTTTTTACTGTCAACGTCCGGAGTCTTACCGGTACGCTGGGGCCGCGGGGCTGGCTTCCTTGGCGATGTGCGGGCAGCGGCGGAGGTGGGCTGCTGCGCCGGATCCATGGGCAGCAGTAGCGGCGGTGAGGGGGTCCGCTCGTGGCGGTGGGAAACCGCTAGAGCGGGTCGCTCTTGCTGAGTCGTTGCTAGGAGACCAGGGGCAGTGAGCAATGTGGCTTTGCAAAAAGGTCTGCATTACTGGGCGACCGCCATGTTGGAGACCAAGTTTTAAGCATAGTTCCTGTTTCCTCCAGCCAATCCAGGGGAAGCTCTCCCTATAAAAGGGGGCTGGTTTAGGACAGGGGCGCCAGTGCTTCAAGTTACAACCCTGTTGTAGGTGCTTTAGCCTGTGCTCCCAGGATTCTGGTTCTTCCTGATCCTGCTTGGTCGGTTCTCTGTTGCTGCTGCAGCCCTGCCGTTACTAGCCTGCTACTGCCTGTGGAAGCGCTCCTGGAAAACCCGGTCCAGTAAGACTCTTTGGGCACAGTCGGCCCCGGGTCTTCTGCCTCGTCTTTCAAGCCACACTCCACAGATCTCCTTCACCAGCGACGCCTTTGTACCACCGACCACAGCCTGCAGATTATTATCTTCAGCCTCATTTTCCAAGCCACAGCCCACAGTCCTTGTCTCCAGCCACGTCTTCAACCACCATCTACATTTCCACAGTTCATCATCTACAGTCTCGTCTTTCAAATCACAGTCCACAGTTCTTCGCCTCCAGCCACCTCTTTAACCACTATCCACAGTTCCGCAGTTCATTAATCACAACCTCGTCTTTCAAGCCACAACCCGCAGTTCTTTTTCCACAATTACGTTCCTTAACCATCGTGCTCCAGCCTCGGTTCTCTACCTCAGCCCTGTACATAATAAATACTTTCCATTGACTCTCAAACCCCGCCTACGTTCTTCATTGCTCCGTGTCCCATGCGAAGGAACTATATCCAACCCCCTCATCTTGTTCATTCACAGCCTGCTACCTCCTCGGGCAAATCTCAGCTGCCGGATCCTCAAACTTTGCTAGACGTGACATTTACAAGTGTAGATCCATGATTATGGTTGAGTCAATTCAGGTGGAGGTTCCATTAAACCCTTGTGCACTCTGCAGCTGAATCACTCTTGTATTTTGCTCATGTTTATGAGGTGAGAGCTGCTGCAAAACAAACGAGAGTTCTGGATATGCAGCAGTATATTCACCTGAATGGTTGAGTTATTGAATCTCCCCTTAACAATAAAGAGAGACCCCCTCAACTTTCTCTGAAAAGCAATGTACTGATGAACAGATCACGTACAGTATTCGAGCTGTACTGATATTACACTACTCTTACAGGGTGGTCAGCTGGGGGATACAGATCAGCTCTGGAACCACTGGGTAACATTAATCACATGTGTGGCATGTTATCTGCTCCCCGTCACCTCTCAACTCATAGCATTTTACCATTTTGCTGCTAGGCACCTCTCACACTGCGTAAACCACAAACACTCAGCTTAGGTGCTTACATACAGAACTGTACAGTTGGACTGAAGAATGTTGTAGACCCTTTCACCTATAATCCATTATGTCTCAGCAAAACTAATGAAAATGACTTGATCAAGAACCATAACTGCCCGCGCTCATCTCCAGCACTCTCATATAAATTCTACGGTTTTAAATGAGGTTTTCAATAATTTCATTCTTTTCAGACACAATGAACCTGACAATCTGTCTTACACTCCCCTTCCCTTATCCTGCCTATTTTTAGATTTGGCACTGTACTTGAGATATAATCATAACAATCCTCCCAGTTATATAAAAAAAGCATTGCAGAAACATCCAGAGCTTTCAGTTACTGCCACATTATTATACATTATGAATGGATATAAAACAATTCACATTACAGTGTAGGCAGGGCCGGCAACAGAAATCTTCGGGCCCGGTGGTACATTGATTTCTCTGGTGCCCCCTCGGATCATTCATATTATATATATATATATATATATATATATACAGACAGAAATTGGCGGCACTCCCGGACTTTTCAAAAGCTAAAGGACCACAGAAGCCTTCTAGCGCTTGACGTTTCGGTTTATTCCAACCGTCATCAGAAACAATACACATCTAACAAATGAACATACCTTTATACACACACATATCACCACACGTGCACGATCCCCAGAGCCCCGGGGGCGGACATCCGGTTGCGTCATCTCACACTGACAAGCCTGCCCAGCCGATGACGCTGCCCGGTTTCTGTGTACACCATCACCATGGAAACATCTACAGAATATATGAAGAGATCCGGCCTCAATGTTACAAACTAACTACATGTGTAACAATATGACATAAACAACTGTAACAACTTCATGATACTTATATTCAACAATCAGATACTTCTTGATCCAGTTTTAACAAGATATAAACGATGCATTACTAACAGTGTCATGTCTGCCAGATGATAATAACACCTTGCAACTAGAGATGAGCGGGTTCGGTTTCTCTGAATCCGAACCCGCCCGAACTTCATGTTTTTTTACACGGGTCCGAGCGACTCGGATCTTCCCGCCTTGCTCGGTTAACCCGAGCGCGCCCGAACGTCATCATCACGCTGTCGGATTATCGCGAGGCTCGGATTCTATCGCGAGACTCGGATTCTATATAAGGAGCCGCGCGTCGCGGCCATTTTCACACGTGCATTGAGATTGATAGGGAGAGGACGTGGCTGGCGTCCTCTCCGTTTAGAAATTAAAATAGATAGGAGAGTGAGAGTGAGACACTTCATTTACTTACTGGAGCTTAGGAGGAGTTATACTAGTGACTGATGACCACTGACCAGTGACCTGACCACCAGTGCAGTTTTATAATTTATTATTATTTAATAATCCGTTCTGTTCTTGTTCTCTGCCTGAAAAAAACGATACACAGTGACTCAGTCACACTCACATACCATATCTGTGCTCAGCCCAGTGTGCTGCATCATCTATGAATAATATCTGACTGTGCTCACACAGCTTAATTGTGGGGGAGACTGGGGAGCAGTTATAGGTTATAGCAGGAGCCAGGAGTACATATTAAACAGTGCACACTTTTGCTGCCAGAGTGCCACTGCCAGTGTGACTGACCACTGACCACTGTGACCAGTGACCTGACCACACTGACCACCAGTATAGTATATTGTGATTGAATGTCTGCCTGAAAAAGTACACTCGTCGTGTGACTTGTGTGGTGTTTTTTTATAATTGTATACCACCTACCCGTGGTTTTTTCTTTCTTTCTTCTTTATACATACTACATCTCATTATCATCCAGTCTATATTAGCAGCAGACACAGTACAGTACGGTAGTCCACGGCTGTAGCTACCTCTGTGTCGGCACTCGGCAGTCCATCCATAATTGTATACCACCTACCCGTGGTTTTTTTTTCTTTCTTCTTTATACATACTACATCTCATTATCAACCAGTCTATATTAGCAGCAGACACAGTACAGTACGGTAGTCCACGGCTGTAGCTACCTCTGTGTCGGCACTCGGCAGTCCATCCATAATTGTATACCACCTACCCGTGGTTTTTTTTTTCTTTCTTCTTTATACATACTACATCTCATTATCATCCAGTCTATATTAGCAGCAGACACAGTACAGTACGGTAGTCCACGGCTGTAGCTACCTCTGTGTCGGCACTCGGCAGTCCATCCATAATTGTATACCACCTACCCGTGGTTTTTTTTTTCTTTCTTCTTTATACATACTACATCTCATTATCATCCAGTCTATATTAGCAGCAGACACAGTACAGTACGGTAGTCCACGGCTGTAGCTATCTCTGTGTCGGCACACGGCAGTCCATCCATAATTGTATACCACCTACCCATGGTTTTTTTTTCTTTCTTCTTTATACATACTACATCTCATTATCAACCAGTCTATATTAGCAGCAGACACAGTACAGTACGGTAGTCCACGGCTGTAGCTACCTCTGTGTCGGCACTCGGCAGTCCATCCATAATTGTATACCACCTACCCGTGGTTTTTTTTTCTTTCTTCTTTATACATACTACATCTCATTATCAACCAGTCTATATTAGCAGCAGACACAGTACGGTAGTTCACGGCTGTAGCTACCTCTGTGTCGGCACTCGGCAGTCCATCCATAATTGTATACCACCTACCCGTGGTTTTTTTTTTCTTTCTTCTTTATACATACTACATCTCATTATCAACCAGTCTATATTAGCAGCAGACACAGTACAGTACGGTAGTCCACGGCTGTAGCTACCTCTGTGTCGGCACTCGGCAGTCCATCCATAATTGTATACTAGTATCCATCCATCTCCATTGTTTACCTGAGGTGCCTTTTAGTTGTGCCTATTAAAATATGGAGAACAAAAATGTTGAGGTTCCAAAATTAGGGAAAGATCAAGATCCACTTCCACCTCGTGCTGAAGCTGCTGCCACTAGTCATGGCCGAGACGATGAAATGCCAGCAACGTCGTCTGCCAAGGCCGATGCCCAATGTCATAGTACAGAGCATGTCAAATCCAAAACACCAAATATCAGTAAAAAAAGGACTCCAAAACCTGAAATAAAATTGTCGGAGGAGAAGCGTAAACTTGCCAATATGCCATTTACCACACGGAGTGGCAAGGAACGGCTGAGGCCCTGGCCTATGTTCATGGGCTAGTGGTTCAGCTTCACATGAGGATGGAAGCACTCAGCCTCTCGCTAGAAAACTGAAAAGACTCAAGCTGGCAAAAGCACCGCAAAGAACTGTGCGTTCTTCGAAATCCCAAATCCACAAGGAGAATCCAATTGTGTCGGTTGCGATGCCTGACCTTCCCAACACTGGACGTGAAGAGCATGCGCCTTCCACCATTTGCACGCCCCCTGCAAGTGCTGGAAGGAGCACCCGCAGTCCAGTTCCTGATAGTCAGATTGAAGATGTCAGTGTTGAAGTACACCAGGATGAGGAGGATATGGGTGTTGCTGGCGCTGGGGAGGAAATTGACCAGGAGGATTCTGATGGTGAGGTGGTTTGTTTAAGTCAGGCACCCGGGGAGACACCTGTTGTCCGTGGGAGGAATATGGCCGTTGACATGCCTAGTGAAAATACCAGAAAAATCAGCTCTTCAGTGTGGAGGTATTTCAACAGAAAAGCGGACAACAGGTGTCAAGCCGTGTGTTGCCTTTGTCAAGCTGTAATAAGTAGGGGTAAGGACGTTAACCACCTCGGAACATCCTCCCTTATACGTCACCTGCAGCGCATTCATAATAAGTCAGTGACAAGTTCAAAAACTTTGGGCGACAGCGGAAGCAGTCCACTGACCAGTAAATCCCTTCCTCTTGTAACCAAGCTCACGCAAACCACCCCACCAACTCCCTCAGTGTCAATTTCCTCCTTCCCCAGGAATGCCAATAGTCCTGCAGGCCATGTCACTGGCAATTCTGACGAGTCCTCTCCTGCCTGGGATTCCTCCGATGCATCCTTGCGTGTAACGCCTACTGCTGCTGGCGCTGCTGTTGTTGCTGCTGGGAGTCGATGGTCATCCCAGAGGGGAAGTCGTAAGCCCACTTGTACTACTTCCAGTAAGCAATTGACTGTTCAACAGTCCTTTGCGAGGAAGATGAAATATCACAGCAGTCATCCTGCTGCAAAGCGGATAACTGAGGCCTTGACAACTATGTTGGTGTTAGACGTGCGTCCGGTATCCGCCGTTAGTTCACAGGGAACTAGACAATTTATTGAGGCAGTGTGCCCCCGTTACCAAATACCATCTAGGTTCCACTTCTCTAGGCAGGCGATACCGAGAATGTACACGGACGTCAGAAAAAGACTCACCAGTGTCCTAAAAAATGCAGTTGTACCCAATGTCCACTTAACCACGGACATGTGGACAAGTGGAGCAGGGCAGGGTCAGGACTATATGACTGTGACAGCCCACTGGGTAGATGTATGGACTCCCGCCGCAAGAACAGCAGCGGCGGCACCAGTAGCAGCATCTCGCAAACGCCAACTCTTTCCTAGGCAGGCTACGCTTTGTATCACCGCTTTCCAGAATACGCACACAGCTGAAAACCTCTTACGGCAACTGAGGAAGATCATCGCGGAATGGCTTACCCCAATTGGACTCTCCTGTGGATTTGTGGCATCGGACAACGCCAGCAATATTGTGTGTGCATTAAATATGGGCAAATTCCAGCACGTCCCATGTTTTGCACATACCTTGAATTTGGTGGTGCAGAATTTTTTAAAAAACGACAGGGGCGTGCAAGAGATGCTGTCGGTGGCCAGAAGAATTGCGGGACACTTTCGGCGTACAGGCACCACGTACAGAAGACTGGAGCACCACCAAAAACTACTGAACCTGCCCTGCCATCATCTGAAGCAAGAAGTGGTAACGAGGTGGAATTCAACCCTCTATATGCTTCAGAGGTTGGAGGAGCAGCAAAAGGCCATTCAAGCCTATACAATTGAGCACGATATAGGAGGTGGAATGCACCTGTCTCAAGCGCAGTGGAGAATGATTTCAACGTTGTGCAAGGTTCTGATGCCCTTTGAACTTGCCACACGTGAAGTCAGTTCAGACACTGCCAGCCTGAGTCAGGTCATTCCCCTCATCAGGCTTTTGCAGAAGAAGCTGGAGACATTGAAGGAGGAGCTAACACGGAGCGATTCCGCTAGGCATGTGGGACTTGTGGATGGAGCCCTTAATTCGCTTAACAAGGATTCACGGGTGGTCAATCTGTTGAAATCAGAGCACTACATTTTGGCCACCGTGCTCGATCCTAGATTTAAAGCCTACCTTGGATCTCTCTTTCCGGCAGACACAAGTCTGCTGGGGTTGAAAGACCTGCTGGTGAGAAAATTGTCAAGTCAAGCGGAACGCGACCTGTCAACATCTCCTCCTTCACATTCTCCCGCAACTGGGGGTGCGAGGAAAAGGCTCAGAATTCCGAGCCCACCCGCTGGCGGTGATGCAGGGCAGTCTGGAGCGACTGCTGATGCTGACATCTGGTCCGGACTGAAGGACCTGACAACGATTACGGATACGGACATGTCGTCTACTGGCACTGCATATGATTCTCTCCCCATTGAAAGAATGGTGGAGGATTATATGAGTGACCGCATCCAAGTAGGCACGTCAGACAGTCCGTACTTATACTGGCAGGAAAAAGAGGCAATTTGGAGGCCCTTGCACAAACTGGCTTTATTCTACCTAAGTTGCCCTCCCACAAGTGTGTACTCCGAAAGAGTGTTTAGTGCCGCCGCTCACCTTGTCAGCAATCGGCGTACGAGGTTACATCCAGTAAATGTGGAGAAGATGATGTTCATTAAAATGAATTATAATCAATTCCTCCGCGGAGACATTGACCAGCAGCAATTGCCTCCACAAAGTACACAGGGAGCTGAGATGGTGGATTCCAGTGGGGACGAATTGATAATCTGTGAGGAGGGGGATGTACACGGTGATATATCGGAGGATGATGATGAAGTGGACATCTTGCCTCTGTAGAGCCAGTTTGTGCAAGGAGAGATTAATTGCTTCTTTTTTGGTGGGGGTCCAAACCAACCCGTCATATCAGTCACAGTCGTGTGGCAGACCCTGTCACTGAAATGATGGGTTGGTTAAAGTGTGCATGTCCTGTTTATACAACATAAGGGTGGGTGGGAGGGCCCAAGGACAATTCCATCTTGCACCTCTTTTTTCTTTAATTTTTCTTTGCGTCATGTGCTGTTTGGGGAGGGTTTTTTGGAAGGGACATCCTGCGTGACACTGCAGTGACACTCCTAGATGGGCCCGGTGTTTGTGTCGGCCACTAGGGTCGCTTATCTTACTCACACAGCTACCTCATTGCGCCTCTTTTTTTCTTTGCGTCATGTGCTGTTTGGGGAGGGTTTTTTGGAAGGGACATCCTGCGTGACACTGCAGTGACACTCCTAGATGGGCCCGGTGTTTGTGTCGGCCACTAGGGTCGCTTATCTTACTCACACAGCTACCTCATTGCGCCTCTTTTTTTCTTTGCGTCATGTGCTGTTTGGGTAGGGTTTTTTGGAAGGGACATCCTGCGTGACACTGCAGTGACACTCCTAGATGGGCCCGGTGTTTGTGTCGGCCACTAGGGTCGCTTATCTTACTCACACAGCTACCTCATTGCGCCTCTTTTTTTCTTTGCGTCATGTGCTGTTTGGGGAGGGTTTTTTGGAAGGGACATCCTGCGTGACACTGCAGTGACACTCCTAGATGGGCCCGGTGTTTGTGTCGGCCACTAGGGTCGCTTATCTTACTCACACAGCTACCTCATTGCGCCTCTTTTTTTCTTTGCGTCATGTGCTGTTTGGGGAGGGTTTTTTGGAAGGGACATCCTGCGTGACACTGCAGTGACACTCCTAGATGGGCCCGGTGTTTGTGTCGGCCACTAGGGTCGCTTATCTTACTCACACAGCTACCTCATTGCGCCTCTTTTTTTCTTTGCGTCATGTGCTGTTTGGGGAGGGTTTTTTGGAAGGGACATCCTGCGTGACACTGCAGTGACACTCCTAGATGGGCCCGGTGTTTGTGTCGGCCACTAGGGTCGCTTATCTTACTCACACAGCTACCTCATTGCGCCTCTTTTTTTCTTTGCGTCATGTGCTGTTTGGGGAGGGTTTTTTGGAAGGGACATCCTGCGTGACACTGCAGTGACACTCCTAGATGGGCCCGGTGTTTGTGTCGGCCACTAGGGTCGCTTATCTTACTCACACAGCTACCTCATTGCGCCTCTTTTTTTCTTTGCGTCATGTGCTGTTTGGGGAGGGTTTTTTGGAAGGGACATCCTGCGTGACACTGCAGTGCCACTCCTAGATGGGCCAGGTGTTTGTGTCGGCCACTAGGGTCGCTTAGCTTAGTCATCCAGCGACCTCGGTGCAAATTTTAGGACTAAAAATAATATTGTGAGGTGTGAGGTATTCAGAATAGACTGAAAATGAGTGGAAATGATGGTTTTTGAGGTTAATAATACTTTGGGATCAAAATGACCCCCAAATTCTATGATTTAAGCTGTTTTTTAGGTTTTTTGGAAAAAAACACCCGAATCCAAAACACACCCGAATCCGACAAAAAAAATTTGGTTAGGTTTTGCCAAAACGCGGTCGAACCCAAAACACGGCCGCGGAACCGAACCCAAAACCAAAACACAAAACCCGAAAAATTTCCGGCGCTCATCTCTACTTGCAACCCCCATTATCCATGGGGTAATCGAGCATATATTTTGGTAAAATGTTATTATAAATAATTTGTACAAACAGTCATAGAAAACAGGAGAGAGATAAAGTCTCATTAAGGCCAAAGGGAGACACCGTATTTAAACGTGTGTCTCCATCGCGCTTCCCTTTGAAGTAACTGCCTTGCTCTATCCCCCCCTCGTTTGGAAAACGGCACATGGTCCAGCATTTTGTACCTCAAGGATGACAGATTATGCCTATGTTCCTTGAAATGCTTAGCAACAGGCTGATCTATCTGTTTGCCTTCTAAGATTTGTTTGATGGCACTCCTATGCTGGGTCATTCTCTCTTTAAATTGGCAGGTAGTTTTGCCAATATAATACAACCCGCAGGGACATCGTAGACAGTAAACTACATATCTGCTTGTACAAGTTAATACATGTGAAATCATGATGCGCTGACCTGATTGCGGATGTAAAATGTAATCACCCGTTTCTAAGTAAAGACAAGTGGTGCAGCCTGTGCATTTATAATTGCCAGGTTTTTTCGTTAGAAATGTGGTATTGATCTTGGAGGAAAACTGTGAGATGTCTGCATGACAACCATGTCTCGGATATTGTGACCACGCTTGTAACATGGTAACAATCTATGCGTCGACAAGCTGGACAGATCTGGATCTGTTTGTATGATAGGTCAGATTCTTTTTGCCGTGCCCATTAATTTGTGACTTGAGTTGGTATATTCAGTAACACAGATCATAGCTTGATCGGTTCTTTTTTTCGGTTTCGTAGAAACCGAAACAGACGGTTCTTTCAACGCCCGTGTCATCGCATGCTGCAATAGTTTATTTGAATACCCCCTCTCTAAAAATCTGTGGGTCAGCTTCTGCATTTGTTCTCTCTTACCATCCGCATCACTGCAAATGCGGTGAATGCGGAGATATTGTGAATATGGAAGACCATTTTTTAATGGTCTTGGGTGATGGCTAGATGACCGTAAAAGACAGTTGACATCAGTGGGCTTACTGTACACTGAGGTGACAAATGTATCTTTGTTTTTAGTAATATTCACATCTAAGAAATGTATACTTTCCAATTGTATGTTAAAGGTAAGCTTTATTGAATCATCTATGGAATTAGCATACTGCATCATTGAAATAAACTCCTCTAAACAAAGATAAATTTGTCACCTCAGTGTACAGTAAGCCCACTGATGTCAACTGTCTTTTACTGTCATCTAGCCATCACCCAAGACCATTAAAAAATGGTCTTCCATATTCACAATATCTCATGCAGATTTTTAGAGAGGGGGTATTCAAATAAACTATTGCAGCATGCGATGACACGGGCGTTGAAAGAACCGTCTGTTTCGGTTTCTACGAAACCGAAAAAAAGAACTGATCAAGCTATGATCTGTGTTACTGAATATACCAACTCAAGTCACAAATTAATGGGCACGGCAAAAAGAATCTGACCTATCATACAAACAGATCCAGATCTGTCCAGCTTGTCGACGCATAGATTGTTACCATGTTACAAGCGTGGTCGCAATATCCGAGACATGGTTGTTCATGCAGACATCTCACAGTTTTCCTCCAAGATCAATACCACATTTCTAACGAAAAAACCTGGCAATTATAAATGCACAGGCTGCACCACTTGTCTTTACTTAGAAACGGGTGATTACATTTTACATCCGCAATCAGGTCAGCGCATCATGATTTCACATGTATTAACTTGTACAAGCAGATATGTAGTTTACTGTCTACGATGTCCCTGCGGGTTGTATTATATTGGCAAAACTACCTGCCAATTTAAAGAGAGAATGACCCAGCATAGGAGTGCCATCAAACAAATCTTAGAAGGCAAACAGATAGATCAGCCTGTTGCTAAGCATTTCAAGGAACATAGGCATAATCTGTCATCCTTGAGGTACAAAATGCTGGACCATGTGCCGTTTTCCAAACGAGGGGGGGATAGAGCAAGGCAGTACCTTCAAAGGGAAGCGCGATGGATACACCGTTTAAATACGGTGTCTCCCTTTGGCCTTAATGAGACTTTATCTCTCTCCTGTTTTCTATGACTGTTTGTACAAATTATTTATAATAATATTTTACCAAAATATATGCTCGATTACCCCATGGATAATGGGGGTTGCAAGGTGTTATTATCATCTGGCAGACATGACACTGTTAGTAATGCATCGTTTATATCTTGTTAAAACTGGATCAAGAAGTATCTGATTGTTGAATATAAGTATCATGAAGTTGTTACAGTTGTTTATGTCATATTGTTACACATGTAGTTAGTTTGTAACATTGAGGCCGGATCTCTTCATGTATTCTGTAGATGTTTCCATGGTGATGGTGTACACAGAAACCGGGCAGCGTCATCGGCTGGGCAGGCTTGTCAGGGTGAGATGACGCAACCGGATGTCCGCCCCCGGGGCTCCGGGGATCGTGCACGTGTGGTGATATGTGTGTGTATAAAGGTATGTTCATTTGTTAGATGTGTATTGCTTCTGATGACGGTTGAAATAAACTGAAACGTTAAGCGCTAGAAGGCTTCTGTGGTCCTTTAGCTTTTGAAAAGTCCGGGAGTGCCGCCAATTTCTGTCTGTGTATGCTGTGGAGTTTCACTATGGATGGCACTGGATGGCACCAGGCAAGCTGTTTCTTCTTGATAGTGAGTGCCGAATATCCATTACATATATATATATATATATATATATCAGAGGTTCCGAAACTGTGTGCCGTGTCTCCCTGGGGTGCTTTGGGACACCTGCAGGGGTGCCCTGGGTTGGTGGTCCAGGACCAATTCAAATTATTCATGGTCAATATAATAGGCAAAACCAGTGCTGGTGGCTGCCAGTCATAAAATATGTGGCCAAACAGAAGCAAATCTCGTCCCTCACCACACAGCTGACCCTAAGGATGACATATAAACGAGATCTACTTAATGTAATATTTCTTTCTAAATTTCTCAATAAGAAATTTTTGGCCTAGGGGTGACGTGAAAAAAATTCTGATATTCTAGGGCGCCGTGATTCAAAAAAGTTTGGAAACCACTGATATATATATATATATATATATATATATATAAAATCTCAAAGCGCAACGGAATTTGCTGTCCTATATAAGAAATGGTTAATATATATGTATATATATATATATCTATACAAATATATAAATATGTATATCTCTCCTTCCTCCCCCACACACCCCACAGTCCGTGCCTCCCTCTCTCCTTCCTCCCCCACACCCCAGAGTCTGTCTCTCCCTCTCTCCTTCCTCCCCCACACCCCACAGTCTGTCTCTCCCTCTCTCCTTCCTCCCACACACCCCACAGTCTGTCTCTCCCAAATGATTCCATGCTGCATTCCTAGCTCCCCCACCCCATCCCAAAGCCCTGTATCCCCTCACCAATCCACTCTCACCCTGGGAAGAGACTAACCTGCGCTGCACTCCCCAGTATCCAGACCCGAACACCACACAGCAGGTACCATGCAGCCCTCACACCCCACCAGAAGAGGTCAGTGTAGAGCACATGAATCCTGGCCAGGGGAGCTGCTGCCATGTCCTGTAACTGCCTGCAACAGAGCTGGACCCGGAAGGGCAGGTACACACTTGTGCCGCACAGTTACTATGTGTGAGAGGCTCCTGTCGCTCTGAGGCTGCGCCCACACAGCCTACAGCTCGCTGCTCTATTTGGACAAGATGGCTCACATCCCTCCCAGACAATAAGTGTCCTATCCTTGGGGCCCGGTACAGGTGTCCCCTTTGTCCGCTCCTTGTCGCCGGCCCTGATAACTGGAGCAGGATCAAATAATCGGCCGTCTGCTTCTCCCCATATACCCTTCTATCTCCTGTGGTCTACATAAAGGACAGAGGTCGCCTTTCAGATATCTATTCTGCGTGTGACCATGAGTAGTGCTGTTCCATATTGTATAATTACTGATGCTTGGACATCTCGGAGGGAACCAGGGCAAGTACAGTAATTGGAAGAATGGAGTGCTGGACTTTTTCTCATTCTCCCCACAGGGGGCGAGTGGTTTGACCCTATGGGGTTACTCGAAGTCCGATGGTGCGACTGTTTGGACAGTGCAGTGGGTTACAGTTGCAGCTGGTGGGCATCTCAGTAGACAACCCATCGCCTGCCTCTTTAGTGCCCCAGTCATAATCAGGCCTTATGTACTTATCCAAATTAGGACAATATAATAAATATATCATAATGTATTGCTACAATACAAATAATACTCTACCGCCCTTTAAAACCCATAAGGGACTTTGGACGGGATGTACTAAAGTGGTTCCCATATGTACCAAGCTCTGGGAAGAGATACTTTCCAGAGCTTGGACCCAGTAGGCAATGCCATCTGTAGGTAGCCTTGCCTAATAGAAGCCTATGGGCTTCTTATTGATTCCTGAGAGGGATCTAAATGGATCCCTCCCAGTGTCCCCTGCGGTGCGAGCATCATTCTGTGCGTGAGCAGAAGGACTCCTGGGTCCTACACTCGGAATTCCAATCATTGCACTTACTGAATGTACATAATGATCTTGTGCAGAATCACCCTATTTCTTTACTGGATCCATTATATCTGCAGGTACCCCCAAAAAACACACATTAATAAGTATATCACTTACAACCCTCTGACTCAGGCTGCAGGATTGTTTCACCCCCCTCTCTGTGAGAATAGATTAAGGAGCATTGTACAAAACCCCTTTAATCCCATTTATAGCTGTAGTCTTTGCTGATACTACCAATTATAACTATCTGCATATCTGGGGATGATTTATGAAACATCAGTGCTTAAGGGGATTTCTTATTATGAATGCCTTCTGTTATTTTGTCAACGCAGTTCACCCTAAAAGAGATTTAAGGATTCATTTACTGCTTTGCCCAGAAAGTAAACCCGGTGTGTACATACATCTCTGATGTTTCTAGATATACGCATGTGCAGATCAGGGAGTGCGATTCTGCGGCGACAGGCAGCGTTGCAGAAAATGGGTCTAATCACCGCTGCTCTACAGCAGAGCAGCGATTGATAAAAGCCTCCCAACTATCCCCCCCCCTTCCTTCCCCCCCTCCCCACACACCACCACCACTGCGGGACACTGCGGCCCTTGGGTGGGACAGTCCCAAAAAGAATGGGGCTGCCCCACAAAAAGCGGGACAGTTGGGCGGTATATGTGTGTATATATATATATATATATATATATATATATATATATATAATGTCCCAGATGTCCGGCACTCCTAGTGGGGTCTGGTGTAGCTTGCTGCGGTGCCAACCGTGAGCTTGCACGCTCTAAACATGTGAAATTGGTATCGGCGTCACTCAGCAGTCTTGTATAACGGTTTAAAAGATGCCTTTATTTACACCTACGTTTCTGGCATACACCCGTCGTCAGGGCAGGACTCACAAACACTGAACAAGTAAGATACAAAATATATACACTCAAAACAACACAGAATTAAAACATAAGTGTGCTCACCTGTTCAGCGGTGCTCGGCTTCACCAGGTCCACGCGTCTGTGAAAGCCGTCGCGGGACTCTGACGTCACTCCACCCCGCCGAGCAGGCCAGCCCCTGGATACACAGTTGCTACAACAAATGATCACGTTAAAAACAGATCACAATCCTAGGCATGGTAACATCCATCTGCTGCATTCTACTCATTTCTTAAACTACATAGTACAGATCCTTCATGTAGTTATCTCCCATACAGTGCTGCATAGTGCGGATATCATTAGGATATTAGGTTTATACACATTTACTACATGTTGGATCTGTAACCACCAGTAATATAGTAACTGAAATAGAAGCTGTATATAGAGCTAAAGCTATAAATAACATTGAAGCCCCAATGTTTCGTTTAAGCCCCTAGGGCAGTGGTTCCCAAACTGTGTGCCGTGGCTCCCTGGGGTGCCTCGGGACACTTGCAGGGGTGCCCTGGGTTGGTGGTCCAGGACCAATTCAAATTATTTATGGTCAATATAAAAGGAAAAACTAGTGCTGGTGGCTGCCAGTCATAAAATATGGGGACAAACAGAAGCAAATCTTGTCCCTCACCACAAAATTGAGCCTAAGGATGACCTATAAACACAATCTACTTAATTTAATATTTCTTTCTAAATTTCTCAATAAGAAATTATTGGCCGTGAAAAAAATTCTGATACTCTAGGGCGCCGTGATTCAAAAAAGTTTGGGAACCACTGCCCTAGGGGCTATGGTATCCAAGGTGAAAATCCACTGACTCTCACGTTTCAGTAGCATTTTGGCCCTATCTCCTCCACGCCTTGGGGCCGGTACATGGTCTATTATAATAGATCTCAATGAGGCTACGCTGTGTTTAAGCTTCAGACAGTGTAGTGCGACCGGTTGGTCACTACGACCTGATTCCAACGCTTGCCTAATGGACATCCTATGCATGGCCATCCGTTCACGGAACTGGCGCTGGGTTTTCCCCACATAGGATAGTCCACAAGGACATGTCAACATATAAACTATATATGTTGTAGTACATGTGACAGGGAATTTAATCTGAAATTTTTTGCCAGTATGTGGATGATTAAATGTGCTATTGGCTATCAGTGAGCTGCACGTTGTGCAGCCCAAGCACTTAAAACATCCTGGCTTGCGTGTCAAAAAGTGAGCTGGGCGCTCGTTATCCATGCCTGTAATATCTAACTTGACGATTTTATCTTTCAAATTTTTGTTACGCATGTAACTGGGCATTAAACGAGTGTTTTTAAATCTAGGGAGATCCTTATCTGAATTAATCATAGGCCACCACTGCTTAGCCTTCCTAGTAAGTTCACTACTATAGGTGGTATACCTATTAACCCATGGAATAACAGTGTTTGACAATTCTTTTTTAACTTTAGGAATTAATAAGGCTTCCCGTGTCAATCCCATCACTTTTTGTTTATGCTTGGCTAGTTCCCTCTTGTCATAACCCCGTTCATAAAATCTTTGTATCATCTGATCCAAAGCTGGTTCCACTTGTGACGGGTCTGACGTTATGCGTTTTACTCTCAATAATTGGGAATAAGGTAAGCTTTTGCGTAAGGGTAGCGGGTGGAAGCTTTCATTACGTAACAAATTGTTTCTATCAGTACTTTTTCTGTATAAGCTAGTCTGTATTTGCTGATTGCTTAGCTGAATATTCACATCTAGGTATTGTATATTATCCTTACTGATGTTAAATGTAAGTTTAGCCGGACTGGAGGAGGCATTGTGGGATTCTAATAGGTGAATTAATTCTGACTCTGTGCCTACCCAAATGATCAGGAGGTCATCAATGAACCTCCGATATAGCAGGACTTTCGGATTAATTACGCCTTCTATATTAAACAGGTGTTTTTCTACCACGTACATAAAGGCGTTAGCGTATGATGGGGCCACTGAGGACCCCATCGCACACCCAGAGCATTGCAAGTAATACTGGCCATTGTGGAGAAAGTAATTTCTGGTAAGGATTAGTGTCAACAATTGCAGTACAAAGTTTACATCTGGCCCCTGATACATGGAATTATCAACAATCAATTCCCTGACTGCCTGTACACCTGCACCATGAGGTATGCAAGTGTACAGGCTAGTCACATCCACACTACATAGCAATGCATGATCTGGGATGTTCTGCAAATCACATAAAGATGTTAACAGCATGTTCGTATCTTTAAGGTACGATGGAATTCCTTGTATACAAGGGTTAATCAGGGAGTCAATGTAAATAGATGCTGGCTGATATAGTGACCCACATGACGAAACAATCGGTCGACCCGGAGGGGGGTTCAAACCTTTATGTATTTTGGGTACAACATAAAATAACGGTGTTATAGGATGTTCAACTGTCAGAGCCCCACATAGGTCTGATGAAATTACTGAATTAATTTTTGCCTGGTTCAAAATACTATCTAATTCAGCCTTATATCTGTTAGTCGGATCACTAACTAGATGTTGATACGTGGTCACATCCTGCAGTTGTCTATCACACTCCTTTTTATAATCCACTAGGTCTTGAACCACCACTGCGCCGCCTTTGTCCGCCGGCCGTATTATTATGTCCTTACGTTTGCTTAAAGCTTCCACAGCCAGACGTTCCTCTCTTGACATGTTGTTGTGATGGTCAGTTCGTTTGGCCATGTTGAATCCTTCAGTTTCCATTAGCCTGGTAAAAGTTCTAATAGACGGATTGTGGTTAGGGGGATCAAATCTTGACCTTGGAAGAATCCTGGATAGTTGGTACGGTATATCATCACTCTTGTTATTTTTATAGTTCTCATGTGGTACTCGTGAGAAGTAATCCTTGACACGTAGTGATCTATTAAGACGATATGTATCCAATTTCCATTGAAAGGGATCCATTCTAGTCGAAGGCACAAATGATAAGCCTTTAGATAAAACTTGAGTTTCTGTGGTCGTGAGGGGGGTCGATGATAAATTAAACACTAGGTGTTCTACTTTCTTGGAGGTCTTGTTGTAGATCCTCTCGTTCTGCCGCGACCGCCTCGTCGGCCTCTTCCTCTGGTTGGAGGGGCATATAATGTGGATCGTGTTTGTAACCCCAAAGGGTGAGAGGCTTCGGATGTAACCTGATTATCAGTGTCGCTCTGTGATGTACTGGATTCACCTGTGTTACTAAACTTTGTATAATGTCCCCGTCTCCTGGAATATTTGGGTCTGTCCCTGTTGAAGCTGTTGCTGGACAGCCACGGATATACCCGTCTCAGTTCATAGTCCTGCTGGACTTTCTGGAGTTTTTCTTTTTTAAAAGCTATCAGTTCTTTTTTATATCGATCCATTTGTGTGGTTAATTTGGTGCGCCATGCTCCATCTTCACCTTCTAATAGGATTGTTTTGTTGGTCTCTTCAAAGACGGTGATTTTCTGTTTGATCACTCCTAACTCCCTCGTGGATTCTTCTATTACTAGCAGTAATAGATCCATTGAGCACTTGTTCAATATAGAAATCCACCTTCTGCAGAACGCTGTATTATATCTGCCGATAGTGGGCATGTTGTGGATTCTAAATCCTCTCGGTATATGCTTATTTTTATAATAATCAGATAGACTTATCCCATGATAAAGAAAATCACGTTCTTTTTGCTTCAGCCTTAACCAGTGCTTAAATAATAACTCTGGGTCTGCTGAATGTGGATCATCCTCCAGGCCTTCTTTATAAAGGATAGCTTCAGCTTCAGCGTCTGAAAAGCTAAAAGATTCCTTGGCCTCCAGATAGGATAAGTCCTGTATCTGTTCCAAATCCACTGCAGATGTAGCCATAGTTCACTTATACAACTGCAGCTTTAGTAAATGATGGTGCTGCTAATGCCTTTAGTATGTGATCCGGTAATGCCTCAATTAAAAACATGCACACAATGAATAATTCATGTCCTGCCTTTAGTGCATATTAATCCCTGGGTGCCTTGACTGTACCTTTAAGTCCAATAGCATGTGCTTGTGCTAGTTTCAAAAAGGTACCTTATAATGTCCCAGATGTCCGGCACTCCTAGTGGGGTCTGGTGTAGCTTGCTGCGGTGCCAACCGTGAGCTTGCACGCTCTAAACATGTGAAATTGGTATCGGCGTCACTCAGCAGTCTTGTATAACGGTTTAAAAGATGCCTTTATTTACACCTACGTTTCGGGCATACACCCGTCGTCAGGGCAGGACTCACAAACACTGAACAAGTAAGATACAAAATATATACACTCAAAACAACACAGAATTAAAACATAAGTGTGCTCACCTGTTCAGCTGTGCTCGGCTTCACCAGGTCCACGCGTCTGTGAAAGCCGTCGCGGGACTCTGACGTCACTCCACCCCGCCGAGCAGGCCAGCCCCTGGATACACAGTTGCTACAACAAATGATCACGTTAAAAACAGATCACAATCCTAGGCATGGTAACATCCATCTGCTGCATTCTACTCATTTCTTAAACTACATAGTACAGATCCTTCATGTAGTTATCTCCCATACAGTGCTGCATAGTGCGGATATCATTAGGATATTAGGTTTATACACATTTACTACATGTTGGATCTGTAACCACCAGTAATATAGTAACTGAAATAGAAGCTGTATATAGAGCTAAAGCTATAAATAACATAGAAGCCCCAATGTTTCGTTTAAGCCCCTAGGGGCTATGGTATCCAAGGTGAAAATCCACTGACTCTCACGTTTCAGTAGCATTTTGGCCCTATCTCCTCCACGCCTTGGGGCCGGTACATGGTCTATTATAATAGATCTCAATGAGGCTACGCTGTGTTTAAGCTTCAGACAGTGTCGTGCGACCGGTTGGTCACTACGACCTGATTCCAACGCTTGCCTAATGGACATCCTATGCATGGCCATCCGTTCACGGAACTGGCGCTGGGTTTTCCCCACATAGGATAGTCCACAAGGACATGTCAACATATAAACTATATATGTTGTAGTACATGTGACAGGGAATTTAATCTGAAATTTTTTGCCAGTATGTGGATGATTAAATGTGCTATTGGCTATCAGTGAGCTGCACGTTGTGCAGCCCAAGCACTTAAAACATCCTGGCTTGCTTGTCAAAAAGTGAGCTGGGCGCTCGTTATCCATGCCTGTAATATCTAACTTGACGATTTTATCTTTCAAATTTTTGTTACGCATGTAACTGGGCATTAAACGAGTGTTTTTAAATCTAGGGAGATCCTTATCTGAATTAATCATAGGCCACCACTGCTTAGCCTTCCTAGTAAGTTCACTACTATAGGTGGTGTACCTATTAACCCATGGAATAACAGTGTTTGACAATTCTTTTTTAACTTTAGGAATTAATAAGGCTTCCCGTGTCAATCCCATCACTTTTTGTTTATGCTTGGCTAGTTCCCTCTTGTCATAACCCCGTTCATAAAATCTTTGTATCATCTGATCCAAAGCTGGTTCCACTTGTGACGGGTCTGACGTTATGCGTTTTACTCTCAATAATTGGGAATAAGGTAAGCTTTTGCGTAAGGGTAGCGGGTGGAAGCTTTCATTACGTAACAAATTGTTTCTATCAGTACTTTTTCTGTATAAGCTAGTCTGTATTTGCTGATTGCTTAGCTGAACATTCACATCTAGGTATTGTATATTATCCTTACTGATGTTAAATGTAAGTTTAGCCGGACTGGAGGAGGCATTGTGGGATTCTAATAGGTGAATTAATTCTGACTCTGTGCCTACCCAAATGATCAGGAGGTCATCAATGAACCTCCGATATAGCAGGACTTTCGGATTAATTACGCCTTCTATATTAAACAGGTGTTTTTCTACCACGTACATAAAGGCGTTAGCGTACGATGGGGCCACCGCACAGCAAAGGTCCTCTCCACGAAGGGAAACTAGACGCGTCTAGTTCCCTTCGTGGAGAGGACCTTTGCTGTGCGGTGCGCGATGACGTCATCGCGCACCGCACAGTAAAGGACCTCTCCACGAAAGGAAACTCTAGTTTCCCTTCACAGCGGCCAGCGGCAGCGGGGGACACAGCAGCAGCGGATCTTGCCCTGGTGCGGCGCCCTCCGGAAGGCGGCGCCCCGGGCAAAAGTCCTGCTTGCCCATGGCAAGATCCGCTACTGTACAAAACATAGACTATGGTGGTGGAGAGCGGACAATACAAAACAGGCAGATGGAGGCAGCTCAGTATAGGACACAGGCAGATGGAGGCAGCTCAGTATGGTGTGGGGGCAGCGGCGGTGCTAGGGTGTTCGCCGCCCCCTTGCAAACTATAAATTTGAGCCCTCCCATACTTTGTAAAGTGACAGAAAGCAAACTGAAAAGGGGGTGTGGCCACACAATAGTACTCCCATTTAAAATTACACCACACAAAAGCACAGTCTTATTCACATTACACCGCACGTAGTGCCCCTGATACATAGTACTCCACGTAGTAGTATCCTTATTGACAGTACATCACACAGTAGCACCAACTAGTCAGATTATGCTACACAGTAGTGTCCATTATACACATAATGCCTACAGTAGTAATGCCCCTTACAAAAAATGCCCACAGTAGTAGTGCTGCTTCTACACATTATGCCCACAGTAGTGCCCCTTATATGTATAATGTCAACAGCAGTAATGCCCCTTACACACATAATGCGCTTAGTAGTTGTGCCACTTATACACATAATGCCCTCAGTAGTACTGCCGCTTATACACATAATGTCCACAGTATTAGTGCCTCTTATATACATAACCCCCACAGTAGTAGTACCCCCTGTACACATTATGCACACAGTAATAGTGCCCCTATACACATAATGCCCACAGTAGTAGCGCCCCTATACATATAATGTCCACAGTAGTAATGTCCTTGTACACCTAATGCCACATAGTAGTGCCCTTTATACATAATGCTTTATACATAATGCCCATAGTAGTGCCCCTTATACATAATGACCACACTAGTGCCCCTATACACATAATGCCCACTGTAGTAGTGCCCCTATACACATAATGCCCACAGTAGTAGTGCCCCTTACACATAATGCCCACAGTAGTAGTGCCCCTTATACACATAATGCCCACAGCAGTAGTGCCCCTTACACATAATGCCCACATAAGTAGTGCCCCTTATACACATAATGTTATTTCTAGTATAAAGGATAGTTACAGTAGCTCTAAAATTATGACTGTAACCTGCACACTGTGGGTATTGTATGATACTAACATGGTCCTAGCACTAGGGAAGATAAAACCTGGAGCAGATAACTTGGGTCTCTATGAGACAGGATCTTGGTTTTGGAGGAAAAAGTCAATAAAATAGATAAATTGCAAATTAATAAAATTGAAAGTACGTAACAAAATGTAGTAGAAAAATTATACACATAGTATGTCTGACCAAGAAATTATGGTTGTTTAGATTATCATCTGGCAAAGTTCTGGGAAAGAGATATGCAGAGTGTCGGGTGACCGGCAAAGAGATCTGTAAGTGTCAGTTGAAGACGACGGGAGGGGTCGCAGAGGCAGTAAGGACTGGAGGATAACATGCAGGAGGTAAGTTACCATACTTATATCATTGTGTGTGTGGTGGGGAGTATTGAGAGCACAGTACAAAACAGAGACTATGGTGGGAGAGATTGGACAATACAAATCATGCAGAAGGGGGCAGCTCAGCATGGGACATACAGATGGTGTGGGGGCAGGGGCGGTGCTAAGGTGTTTGGTGCTCCCCTGCAAATTATAAATTTGAGCCCTCCCATAAAGTGAAAGCTAGCTGGCTGAAAATAGCAGTGTGGTCTCACAAAGAAGGAGCATCACCACACAATAGTACTCCAAATTCAAATTACGTCACACAAAATCACAATCTTATTTATATTACATAACACGTAGTGCCCCTGATTCATAGTACGCCACATAGTAGTGTCCCTTATTCACATTACATCACACAGTAGTGCCCCTAGTCACATTATACTACACAGTAGTGCCCATTATACACATAATGCCCACAGTAGCAATGCCCCTTACAAATAATGCCCACAGTAGTAGTGCTGCTTATACACATTATGTACACAATAGTGCCCCTTATATGCATAATGTCAACAGTAGTAATGCCCCTTATACACATTATGCGCACAGTAGTAGTGCCACTTATACACATAATACCCACAGTAGTACTGCTGCTTATATGCCTAATGTCCACAGTAGTAGAGCCCCTTATATGCATAATCCCCACAGTAATATTGCCCCCTTATATACACATAATGCCCACAGTAGTAGTGCCCCCTATACACATAATATCAACAGGTGTAATGCACCTACAGTAGTAGTACTGCTTATACACATGGGTGGTTATTCCGAGTTGTTCGCTCGGTAATTTTCTTCGCATCGCAGCGATTTTCCGCTAATTGCGCATGCACAATGTTCGCACTGCGACTGCGCCAAGTATATTTGCTATGAAGTTTGGTATTTTACTGACGACATTACGAGGTTTTTTCTTCGTTCTGGAGATCGGAGTGTGATTGACAGGAAGTGGGTGTTTCTGGGCGGAAACTGGCCGTTTTATGGGAGTGTGTGAAAAAACGCTACCGTTTCTGGGAAAAACGCGGGAGTGGCTGGAGAAACGGAGGAGTGTCTGGGCGAACGCTGGGTGTGTTTGTGATGTCAAACCAGGAACGACAAGCACTGAACTGATCGCACTGGAAGAGTAAGTCTCGAGCTACTCAGAAACTGCACAGAGAAGTCTTTTTGCAATATTGCGAATCTTTCGTTCGCAATTTTGCTAAGCTAAGATTCACTCCCAGTAGGCGGCGGCTTAGCGTGTGCAATGCTGCTAAAAGCAGCTTGCGAACGAACAACTCGGAATGAGGGCCATTATGTCCACAGTAGTGCCCCTTATATGTATAATGTCAACGGTAGTAATACCTCTTATACACATGATGCGCACAATAATAGTGCCACTTATACACATAATGCCCACAGTAGTAGTGTGGAGCCTATTTTTCTCTGTTCGTTTCCTCTAATGTCAAAACTGGAAGAGCTGCTCCTCTGGAGATAGTGAGCTGGGTGACCTTTTTATCAATGAACTGGGGGCAGATATATTAACTCACATAGAATATCCCATTGCAAAGTGACTGACAGGAAGTCGGCATTTGGGTTGGTAATAGGGGTGGCTAACTGTACACAGGCGTGTATTTTCTGTTCAAACACCATTCCATGTACGTGTATAAATTACTCATTACGGCCTGTGTTGATGCTGTAGAGCCCTCAGTGTCCAGGAGACTTGCTCAGCCTACGACTGCTCAGATTCACTCAGGGTGGACTGCGATGCAATTGCGAACGGCAAAATATTGCAGCAACGATCGCTTTAACTACAACAACTGAATCAGGCTCACAATTACACCATTATATTTTACTTTGTTATCACATTTAACAACTAAGGGGTCAATTTAACTAGGTGCGAGTTTGTCTAAGAACCGCCGCACGTTCCGACAGCCTAAACTCACTCAAAAGTGCCCGCAGCCCTATCTGTCCACAAAGAGAGCCAGTTTGGGTGCCGTTGCCGATGTTGAAACATTGTAGCAATGGCGACTTGTACCTAACTGGATTGACCCCTAAATGTTAGCAATTTATAGCTTTTATTATTTACTGGTCAAATTTCTATTTTAAAGATACCCACTTATTATTATAAGAAAGAATTTACCCCCCCTCCTCAATGTGTGTACTTTATAAAAACAACTGGCCCTTTGGGTTAATTGTCCTTAATTTAGGCATTTTCCATGTCCTCAATAGTTAGAGTAGCATATTTACATAAAGAGATTTGTCTCTCTATACAACCACACCACTATTTGCAGTTTGTCTCTCTGCTTGTTCATCCACTAACAATGTTTTTTCATCTTTTCCTCTTAGTCTACACAGCAGTTGACCTTTGGCAAGTATAGGCAGGTATAGGTAAGTATTCTACCTCTCCCATTACCCATATCTGCCAGGGGGGTAAGATTTAGGCTGCAGGTGGGGAGAGGTTGGGGTTAGGCTGCAGGTAGGGTGGGTTAGGCAGTGGGGACAGAGGTTAGGATTAGGCACCTTCGCGGGAGGGTTATAGTTAGGCACAAAGGGGGAAGTCAGTTTTAGGCTGCGGGTTGGGAGCGTTAAGGGGCTGGGGAGAGGGGAAAACACCCCTTACCCGTGCCGGCCTTTTTTGCACCGCACTCCCGTCGTTGGTATTATGACCAATAGGTTCCCGTGCGCCGGGATATCATACTGACCCCCTATTAGTACACCGCTTAATGCCCAGAGGGAAGGGCAATCCTGAGGCCATGGTTCCCCAGAGGTTTCCCCCCAAGGGGATTTTTCCTCTCCTGAGTGCTGAAGGGTGACTCCTTGTGAGTCCAGAGGTGTAGCTTTTATGCCATAATGAGTACCAATCTCATGCCCGTCCCTGCAATGTATAAGAAGTAAAATAATCGCTAATGCGATTACTTTACTTCTGGGTTTAGACCCCGGCTGCGCTACTTCACATGTGCATTCGTCAGACTGCGTATGTGAGATAAGACAGTAATGCAGAGAGATCCCAAGGATCCTTCTCCTGGGAAGAATTGCATAATGTAGCCCACAGGATACAAACGCTATTTAGAAATGGCATTCGCTGCCGGGCCAAGCTCAGAAATGCTTTGCATTCTGGAGCTTGGTGAGTTTCACAGTTTACCATCTGCCGTAGAAACTTTTGGTGGCTGCTTTGCAATCACAATAGGAGGAATGCAGCAGATATCTTCAATATTTATTGCAGCCCCCAATACATACATTCAGGGTGAGACATTGTACTGGTAGGCAGAGTCAGCACACCAGGGGGACAAGTAGACACATTAAATGATTATTACTACTTAATCCAACAGCAGAGAATTCCAAAGATTAGCACCGACTTGGTAAAAGATCACTATTAAATAGATCATTCTGACTGGGGTCTCATCCATTGTTAAACACCCACTGGTCTCACATTTTTCCTTGCAGTGTAGAAGAAAAAATAAATCACAATGTCTCTGTACCATTCCAGTGAGAGATATTCAATACAAGGAGCATCCCAGTGACCACCATACAATGCCCATAGCAACCAACCAGGTTCTAGCTATCATTTTATGGAATATATTTGATAAATGATAGCTAGAAGCTCATTGGTTGCTATGGACAACAAACGCTTTAGAAGGTTTGCTGCATCTCTCCCTTGCCCAGCTGAGCACATATCGGGCACTTATGGTAGTGCCCAAATCTCAGGTTTTCTCACGCACCTCCATGTTGTAATGCCGGTAGGACATGATGTGCCATTGGAGTTCCTACACTGGCATGGCCCTGTCCGGTTCAGATTAGGCCAAAGATAAAAGAAAAAAGTCATGTTACAGAACAGTGTTATTAGCTAATAGGGGGAGATATTTGGTTACACATATAGAGCCTGATTCTGAGATTTACATAAATCTGTGATGTTTAATGATCTGCGCATGAGCAGGCACCGCACTGTACATGTGCAGATCTGGTCCCGCAACATCCTGAGTAACCTCAGGGTTACTAGATGTCCTATGTGCACGCAGATTATCCCGCGCTGCCCCTTCAGATGCCCCTTCAGAATCCTGGGCTACTTTTTTACTTAATACACCTCATGTAGCTTTTGCATAATTCTGCAGAGGTGCCATTAGCGTCCACCTCTGAATCAGCACCATATTTACATAGAGGCAGGGGCGTGATTAGAACTTTTTGGGTCCCATAGCAACATTTTTAAGTGGCCCCCAACTCAGATCTCCAGAGAGAGAATGGCGGCATGGACATAGAGACAGAGTGCTGGCAAAGACATAGGGACATAGTTAGGCAGCAGGGACTTAGGGACAGGAAGAGGCAGCAGGGGCATAAAAAGTAGCCCTTTAAACTGGGACGCTCATGAATTACACAGGTTCTGTGGCTGCTGACTTCAAGCCTGCATGTCACCTGGTTTTAATCAGCCACAGAACCTGTATAATTCATGAGCGTCCCAGTTTAAAGGGCTGGTATGGTCAGCTTACCTTTAAATTTGTGCTAAATCTAGATTGACAACAGGTGACTACTAAATCCTGGCTCCTGAACCTAAGCCACAAGTCTCAGCCACAACTAGACGTCGAAATTGTTCTTTTCTTGCATTATTTTTCTCTTTAGGATTTTGAGCTCTGGGGCTTTCTCAATGCATCTGTTAACAATCATTTCAGTGTATAATGCTAATTCCCATGAACATAATAATGGTCGCAGACCATCACTATAGGAGCATCAGCCAGCAGCTTCACTGGTAAAAAGCGGCTGGCGCTTAGTGAGGGTCGCTACGAGGAAAATAAAAACACTGTATGAGTGACATTAGGCGCCCCCTAAAACCATACATAGAGCCCTAGACATCTCCATAGGTTTGCTGTGGGCCAGTCCTGGACACATGGACCCATGCATCATGGCGTGGATGTGGTCATATCATGATCTGAGTAGAGTCATGTACACTGAGGGTGTAGCTGGCACTACGCTCCTGCCAAACTTATTCCTCACCCTTGAAGCACTATGTGCTGGCAGATGCTTACAGTGCCCAATCATCACCATTGGCGGTACATAGCTCCCGGCATTTCAGGCAGCCATGATGGTAGGCTCTGCCCAGCAGAATATGGACAGTTGGAGGATATGGGTAAGTGCCTGATTCAGGGTTGTACGCTAATGCATTCACAGCTGCGATCCCATAAGCAGCTAATGTGCATAAATATGCTAATGCTGTAGCAACCTGGAAATGTACTGAGACACCCACTGGTGGCTTCATAGAGCCAAGCAACTGCGTACAGATACCCTGCAGTGGTCGCAGATCCTTTGATAATCGTCGCACAGAATGGCAGCAGGGAACTGAGACACTGGTGCCATGTTTTCTGTGTACAGGATCACAGCTATAGGCTGAGACACACGCTCCAGACATGGTCACAACAAGCCTATGTTTCTCTGACGTCCTAGTGGATGCTGGGGACTCCGTAAGGACCATAGGGAATAGCGGGCTCCGCAGGAGACTAGGCACTCTAAAGAAAGATTTAGTACTACTGGTGTGCACTGGCTCCTCCCTCTATGCCCCTCCTCCAGACCTCAGTTAGAATCTGTGCCCGGACAGAGCTGGGTGCTTTTAGTGAGCTCTCCTGAGCTTGCTAATAAGAAAGTATTTTAGTTAGGTTTTTTATTTTCAGAGAGCTTCTGCTGGCAACAGACTCTCTGCTACGTGGGACTGAGGGGAGAGAAGCAAACCTACTAACTGCGGCTAGGTTGCGCTTCTTAAGCTACTGGACACCATTAGCTCCAGAGGGATCGAACACAGGACCTGACCTTGTCGTCCGTTCCCGGAGCCGCGCCGCCGTTCCCCTTGCAGAGCCAGAAGACAGAAGCCGGCAGAAGCGGAGAAGACATCGAAATCGGCGGCAGAAGACTCCTGTCTTCACATGAGGTAGCGCACAGCACTGCAGCTGTGCGCCATTGCGACCACACTAACCCACACACTCCGGTCACTGTAGGGTGCAGGGCGCAGGGGATGGGGGGGGAAGGCGCCCTGGGCAGCAATTGTTACCTCCTGGCGAATGCTGCATAAAACCAGGACTGTTAGTGTGCCTTGAGGACCGTGGTTGGGAAACACTGATTTAGGGCCTAATTCAGATTTGTTAGCAAACCAAAAAAGAACACTAATGGGCAAAACCATGTGCAGTGCAGGGGGGGCAGATATAACGTGCAGAGAGAGTTAGATGTGGGTGGGGTGTGTTTATAACCCACCCAAATCTAACTCTCTCTGCACATGTTATATCAGCTCCCCCTGCAGTGCACATGGTTTTGCCCATTAGTGTTCTTTTTTGGTTTACTAACAAATCTGAATAACCCCCTTGGAGCGTGACACTGCCCTAGTTATATTATGTGTATAGGGCACTAGCGTTTCTATCATGGGTGCAATGTGTGCGGTGCACACGGGCCGCTGGGTCCAGGGGGGGCCCACACCGCACACATTGCACCCATATTTTCATACTTACCTGTCCGAAGTCCACCGCCGGGCGCTGCAGCAGCAGCCGTCGCGGCCAAAGAACACATAAAAAATGGCTGCCGCGCATGCGCAGTTCAATTTTTGTCTCCAAAACATGGCAGGCGCCATGTTTCGGGAGACCTGCGCATGTGCAGTAGACTCCGGCATATTGCCGGAGCCTACGGCGCCATGGAGAGGAGGGGGCCCACCCGGAGTGTGCGCACGGGCCCCCTCCTCTCTTAAGAGAATATCCTTACAAAGAATTAAGGTTCAAAAAGGGTTGAGATTGCCTAAAGGATAAAAAAAAGGGGGCAGACTAGATGGGCCAAGTGGTTCTTATCTGCCGTCAAATTCTATGTTTCTATGTTTCTAAGACGCCCCTGGTATAGGGCAATGTTATTGGGAGCTGCTGTATCAAATGTTTTCAGGTAAATACGGGGTCGGTTATGTTATTCATGTGTTTATGTCGTTTTGTTGATTATCATCTTCTGTAAAATGCACTTATGGACAGAATGTTTTGTACAACTATTTTATTTTACAGCAGTTGATTTCTCCTGCAGCTTTCCAGAACATGGCTATCTGATTAGCAGGTAGTAAGACATAGTTATATTCACAACACTATAGCGACAATACTTTTGCACTATTTACATAGATTTGATTAATGCATATGTAATACAGTATATGGACCACAAGCAGGGGTGCCAAAAAGGGCAGATCAGGTATAAAGTACCCAGGTCTCTCTCTGGGGGCCCCGTCATGCCTGGGAATTGTAATCATGTCCCCAAGATGGTGACTCCATTACCCTCAGCGCTTCTGCAGTGGTAAAGTGACCATATTATCCCTTTTACCTGGGACGCTCATGGATTACACAGGTTCTGTAGCTGATTAAAACCAGCTGAAATGTAGGCTTGAAGTCAGCCAGCCACAGAACCTGTGTAATCCATGAGCGTCCCAGGTGAAAGGGATAATATGGTCACTCCATGCCAGTGATGGCTAACCTTGACACTCCAGCGTTGTTGAACTACACATCCCAGCATGCCCTGCATCAGTTTTAGCATGGCCAAATAGCAAAACTGTAGCAGGGCATGCTGGGATGTGTAGTTCAACAACAGCTGGCGTGTCAAGGTTAGCCATCACTGCTTCTATGCAGTGTGCTCCCAAGGGGGCATAGCAATGGTGAGTGCTTGGCTATGCCACACTAGTACTAATGCCTGGTCAAACTCTTGGCACCCCTACCCACAAGATGGAAATACAGTATACCACTGTCCACTGTTATAGTTTTTACCAGCTCCGCATTGCATACTTACCTACCTGACCCTCTCCATGAGGGAGAAAATGCTCTTTTCCTGGACTTTCCTGGTAATGTATGATTGCCATCACCTGTGGTGAAACACCTTTCTTATCAATTAACTAGCTCACCACAGGTGATGGCAATCATACATTACCAGGAAAGTCCAGGAACAGAGCATTTTCTCCCTCATGGAGAGGATCAGGTAGGCAAGTATGCCGCATTGTTATATAATACAAGTAAGACTTTATAACATATAGTAAAAGTCAAATACTATTGGATGTTTCACACCCATTTAAACTGTGTAATTTCTTTATCACTGTAATAATGTATAGCTGTCAGATTTCAGCATTAAGCAGCCACTCCACCCCGTCCAGTCTGCCTACAAAGGCATGCCTACACAGGCTGCCACATCTTCCCACACTAGTCACTTCCACTTGCCCCTGATTGATCACTGCATATAAGCCCTGTCCTAAGGCTGTTCTTGCAGCTTCCAAGCAGACTTATTTCAGCCCTCAAAGGGCATGTTATACCTCTTGTCTGAAGTATAAGAAGAGTAAGAATATGTATCAGGGGAGAACCTGTCATCATAGTGTTTCTGTGCGGTTTCTGAGACCCATCCGCCACTCAGTCATGTCTGGTATGAATTTATATTCTGCAGATACTGCACAGGAGATTCTGCTGCAGCCACGTAAACATGGGCAACAAATCCAGTTACAGACAGACTGCGTGACGACAAACTCACCTGTAACAGCTCCAACCAAAAAATATATATCTATAATACTGTTTATATTTTTATTTCTTAAGAGCACAACAGATTAATCAGTGTAATATTCCATTGCATTAGTAAGAGCCCAGACTTCCTCACTTCTGGTAATGGTCCATGTGGCTCTATTCAGTGGTGTGAGTCTGTGTGGCATAGTTTTGCTTTTGGGTAACTGGTGACTGTGATTAGATCATAATATAATACTATGACCCTCTCTAATGACATAAAATAAGGTACCTGTCATCGTGACCACTGGACACAGACATAATACATTTTTTATTATACTTACCTGATAGGACTAGAGCAGACATGTCCAAACTGCGGCCCTCCAGCTGTTGAGAAACTACACTTCCCAGCATGCGCTGACACAGCTTTAGCATTCTCTAACAGCAAAACTGTGTCAGGGCATGCTGGGATATGTAGTTTCACAACAGCTGGAGGGCCGCAGTTTGGACATGCCTGGACTAGAGCGACTGAAAAGAAAACAAAGTGTTAAATGTTAAACATTAATTTTTAATTTGTGGAAAAGAACATACATTGAGGATCCCATTTAATGTAAAAAATAGATGAATTAGTAATTGGCAATTGGGAAAAAACAAGGGACAAAACTTTCTATGTGAGTACATCTTGCATAAGGTGATCAGCATACCTGGGCAATGCTTACTGCTAGGTTATAGGCCCATCACGTACTGGGGAGGCATTCAATTTGCCGGTTGTCGGGATCCTGGCTGTCAGGAGACCGACAATGGAATCCCGACACCCAGTGAAATACCGGCGGTCAGAATTCCGACTGCTGGCCGAAATCCCCACTCGGGTGGTGGTCCATGCCACCACGCAAGGGGGAATATAACCCTGTAGCGATCATAGGTTGCCACCGGGCCCGAAGCGTGGCGAACGCAGCGAGCCAGCGAGGGGCCACGATGTGCTCGCCGCTGGTATTCCCTGCTACTGGGATCCCGGCGGTCAAGAGACCATACTGATCCCATGTACTGTTCTACAGGCCTGATTCATGGACACTACTGCACAGCTGCTGAGACTTTGTATGCAGCGGCTGGCAATGATATGATAGTGCCGCAGGAGGTGCCTTGTGTAAATAGACGCCTCCTGCCGGCTTCTCTGATCCGTTGCTGCATCTGAAGGCATAGCATCAGCTCAATTACATGAACATCGGCCATTTCAGCTACCCTCAGGTTACTCAGTTTTCACACTGCCAGGGCAATGAAGCACTGGCCTCAGCTCTCCTGTTTTCTGAAACGCTGGCCGTCGCTGTCCCTTTTCTCACATCCAACCTGCATGCTGCAGCATAGGGGGCATTGCCAGTGTCGGCACAGATGAAGATCTGCACATGCGCATATGTGAAAACATTGGTAAACCCATCTGATTTATGTACGTCTCTGAATTTGTCCCTTTGCAAATTATTTATTTAAAGTCCAGTACTATAAATGGATTTACACAGTGCATACATGAAAACATTATAGCCATGCAGAATAACCCCAGTGGAGTACATTACAACTACCGTATGCCCCGCTGTCTGTGGTTTTACTTTTTGTGCAACCCTGTTTTATTACACAGGAAAAACACAGGACTTTACTGTAACCTGAAAACATTAATTGGAGTTTCTAGTAACAAAATCCCATTCAGCAAACTGACTTGCTGTATACTGTTATTTTTACCTGCTGGCTACTGAGCTGTTCATATCCGTCTATTTATTGCATCCTTTTTACAGTAAAACAATGTTTCCATAGAGGTGACTTGTGCTTGTAGGTGCCCTGGACGGTCGTTGACAAAAAGGTCTATATGTTCTGTTTTAATGATGGCATAAATTTAAGTAAGTCCCAATACAGTGAACTCCATTGCTAAAGTGTGGTGAGCAGCAGCACTCCCCTGGCATTTACTGGCACGACAGCCGCATTTAATTGCGTATCACACCTCACAACTTGCGCTCAGCAGAAAGGTGTTAAAGCTCCTCACCTACTGTATGCAATAACAGCTATTACTGAGGGGAACATTTGTGTGAGGACAGGCTGGAAAACTCCCAGCTTCTCACAGAACCCAGGACTGTGTGCCAAATATAGGGGGTCATTCCGACCCGACTGCACGCTGTACTTCTTTGCAGCCGTGCAATTGGGTTGGAAATGCGCATGCGTGGTGGCGCATGCGTGGTAACTGAGTGTGCTAAAAAACGCAGGCGTGTCAGGGAAAAACGCGGGAGTGTCTGGAGAAACGGGTGAGTGGCTGGCCGAACGCAGGGCGTGTTTGTGACGTCAAACCAGGAACTAAACGGACCGAGCTGATCGCAATCTGTGAGTAGGTCTGGAGCTACTCAGAAACTGCAAAGAATTATTTAGTAGCAGTTCTGCTAATCTTTCGTTCGCTATTCTGCTACGCTAAGATACACTCCCAGAGGGCGGCGGCCTAGCGTGTGCAATGCTGCTAAAAGCAGCTAGCGAGCGAACAACTCGGAATGAGGGCCTAAGGGAAGAGGTTAGGGTTAGGCTGCGGGAAGGGAGGGCTAGGAGGTAGGTGAGAGGTGATAACATACTTACCTCTCCCCTGTCAGGATTTCAACTGTTGCGATGTCGGCATTGGTATTCTGACCGCTGACGTCTCGTCCACCGGTCAATCATACTGAATCCGCTCATAGGCCCTCATTCCGAGTTGTTCGCTCGGAGATTTTCATCGCATCGCAGTGAGAATTCTCTTAGTGCGCATGCGCAATGTTCACACTGCGACTGCGCCAAGTAACTTTACTATGAAGAAAGTAAGTTTACTCACGGCTTTTTCATCGCTCCGACGATCGCATTGTGATTGACAGGAAATGGGTGTTACTGGGCGGAAACACGGCGTTTTAGGGGCGTGTGGCTGGAAACGCTACCGTTTCCGGAAAAAACGCAGGAGTGGCCGGGGAAACGGTGGGTGTGCCTGGCCGAACGCTGGGTGTGTTTATGACGTCAGCCAGGACCGAAAAGCACTGAACTGATCGCACAGGCAGAGTAAGTCTGAAGCTACTCTAAAACTGCTAACTCGTTTGTGATCGCAATATTGCGCATACATCGGTCGCACATTTAAGAAGCTAAGATTCACTCCCAGTAGGCGGCGGCTTAGCGTGTGTAACTCTGCTACATTCGCCTTGCGAGCGAACAACTCGGAATGAGGGCCATAATGTGTTGTACAGGACCGATAAACTCATTGCAGTTATGGATATATAATTTTGCCCAGGTTCATAGCTGTGCATTCATAATAACTATTCAGAAAACTGTAATAAGGGAGACAACAGATCTGTATAGTCCATGCTACATGAGCAATTGATATGTAGATTCAATACAGCATTGATTGCTGTGAAAAAATTCAGATGGAAATATGGAATGACTTTTCAAACATTGGGGTGGATGTATTAACATGTGGAAGGCAGACAGAAGTGATAAACCAGTGATAAGTGCAACTTAGGTGATAAACGCACCAGCCAATCAGCTCCAATATGTAAATTAACAGAAGCTGATTGGCTGGTGTGTTTATCACCTTGCACTTATCACTGGTTTATTACTTCCTTATGCCGTCTCCAGGCTTAATACATCTGCCCCAATGAACGTTAAAAGCTAAATAATGGCGATTGTAACACAGAAACAGAATTTTACAGCATATAAGAACCACTTGGCCCATCTAGTCTGCCTATGTACATGCACACACTTATAAAACAGGTAGAGAGCTTTATGTGGCACAGCAGCTGCTGTAGAACTGCACATCCCAACCATAGTTTTAGCATGCTGTAGCAGCAAAACTGTTGCAAGGCATGCTGGGATGTGCAATTTTACAGCAGCTGGAGTGCGACACCTTGCCTACCCCTGAATTACAGCATGATATCCATTCATGCTGGGTGCAGGAGCACACAAAGGGGCTGAATCTGAGCTGGGAAATAAAGGAAAGCTAGTACTGTAAACTTTGTACCTGGAACAAACCATGCTGCAATGCAGGGGAGTGCCAAAACTTATATTCTTTGCATGCAGGGTAAATATTGGTTGTTTTTGCATGTAGTCCATAAAAGCTGGGCAGATTTAGTTGTACATTGCAATTTACATTTCAGTTTGGACTCACCCCTCCCAAATCTAAATATTTTTCTGCATATTTATATCTGTAACATTGTGTGTCAAGGGGTAAAGTTACCCTTTGTTTTTGCTGTGCTCCCGACCAGGGCCTGAGGGTGCGGCTGCAGACATCACACCGGTGCACACCCAACACTAGCCAGCCAGCCCAAGCCCGTCACCAACCAGCCCCCCCCCGCCACCAGCCCAGACGGGGAAGGAAAGATGCACGCTGCGCTCTCCTTCCTCCAGACACAGGCAACCCAGTAGCATCAGCCCAACAGCAGCAGCACGACAGAAGACTCAAGGAGAAGGAGACCCAGGGCCGTGAGCCCTAATGAGGAGGGGCAGTATGTGCAACTAGCACTATGAAAGGGGCATTATGTGTAACTAGCACTACAAAGGGGGCATTATGTGTAACTGGCACTATACTGGGGGCAGTATATGTATCTGGCACTATACAGGTGGCAGTATGTGTAATTGGAGCTATACAGGGGCGATATGTGTAACTGCCACTATACTGGGGGCAGTATGTGTAACTAGCACTATAGGGGGGAATTATGTGTAACTAGCACTATACTGGGGGCAGTAATTGTATATGGCACTATGCTGGCAGTATGTATCTGGCACTACGGTGTGTGAAATAACGTAATGGGCATTACGGTGTGTGGCATAATGTGTAATGGGCATTACGATGTGTGTCATAATATATAATTGGCATTACGGTGTGTGGCATAAGTTGTAATATGCATTACAGTGTGTGGCAAAATGTGTAACTCGCGTTACGGTGTTTGGCATAATGTGGAATGGGCATTACGGTGTAAGGCATGATGTGTGGGATAATGCGTAATGAGCATTACGGTATGTGGAATATTGGGGGTCATTCCGAGTTGTTCGCTCGTTATTTTTTTCTCGCAACGGAGCGATTAGTCGCTAATGCGCATGCGCAATGCCCGCAGTGCGACTGCGCCAAGTAAATTTGCTATGCAGTTAGGTATTTTACTCACGGCATTATGAGGTTTTTTCTTCGTTCTGGTGATCGTAATGTGATTGACAGGAAGTGGGTGTTTTTGGGCGGAAACTGGCCGTTTTATGGGTGTGTGCGAAAAAACGCTACAGTTTCTGGGAAAATCGCGGGAGTGGCTGGAGAAACGGAGGAGTGTCTGGGCGAACGCTGGGTGTGTTTGTGACGTCAAACCAGGAACGACAAGCACTGAACTGATCGCAGATGCCGAGTAAGTGTGGAGCTACTCAGAAACTGCTAAGAAGTGTCTATTCTCATTTTTGCTAATCTTTCGTTCGCAATTTTGATAAGCTAAGATTCACTCCCAGTAGGCGGCGGCTTAGCGTGTGCAAAGCTGCTAAAAGCAGCTTGCGAGCGAACAACTCGGAATTACCCCCATTGTGTAATGAGCATTACGGTGTGTGGCATAATGTGTATAAGGAGTTCTACTGTGTGGTGTAATGTGACTGACGGATACTACTGTGCGGTGTAATGTGTACTGGTACTTTTCTGTAGCCAGGCCCCTTCCCCATGAAGCCGCACCCCTATTTCTCGTCACGCACCTTTGGCGTGCACTAACCCTGTTTTCAATGTAGGGGGGGGGGGGGGCGCCAAAGGAAACCTTTGCCCTGGGCACCACAAGGTCTAGAACCAGCCCTACTCCCCACTCGAGATCAGCACAAAAATGCGTGTGATCTAGTTGTTCAATATACTGTACATAACATGCAAGACAAAGATAACTTTGCAGGAATTCCCCCAAAACATACTTGCCTACCCTCCCGGATTTTGCGGGAGATACCCGGTTTCTCGGGTACTCCCCCGCAGCCCCGGAAGAGTGGACACCCCTCTGCATTCTGTCCACTTCCTAGTGAAGTGGGGAGAATGGGGAGATAAATACAGAGAAACCTTGGAGTGCGTGGGGCCTGATGACGCAATTATATGCAAATCGCGTAATTTTAGCTTTGCAAATATGGCTCAATCGCGTCATTTTCTCAATGTGGGGGTGGGACCTAATGACACAATTAGGCTTCACCTCTACAGGCATTTCATGGAGGAGAGATTAGTAATGTAGGTAAGTATGCCCCCAAAACAGCTGTCCCTTCAAAATGTAAGCCCAGGGCCGGTGCAAGGCTTCTCAACATCCTAGGCAAAATTTCAGACTGCTGCACCCCCAAACCACACATCGAGTCTTAATACATACAGGAAATATGGTAAAACCCAGAAAACAGGTTTTATCGCATTTTACTGTTAGTACATCCCATCCAGCTGACTCTTGGTGGGAACTTCAGGACAGATTACTGCTGTAATGCTGTAGGCATTCTACCCAGGGTGCACGAAAACTGCTAGACCAGGGCTGGATTAAGCCTTCAGGGGGCCTATATATTTATCTATGCAGTGGTCGAAGTGGAAATTTTGAAGTGGGTGTATAGAAAAGTAAAGGTTGCAATTATGTGCATGCCTATGGTGCGCTCGCTCCGGAAAAGGGGGAGAGGCCACTCAAAAGGGGGCATGTCCTTCAGTGTAGTATCCCTTATACTATCTAGTACTGGTGCCCCTTTCACATTATACCACACAATATAAGCCGAAATTCACATTATAGCACACGGTATGAGCCGAAATTCACATTATAGCACATGGTATGAGCTGAAATTCACATTATAGGACACGGTATGAGCCGAAATTTACATTATAGCACACGGTATGAGCCGAAATTCACATTAGAGCACACGGTATGAGCCGAAATTCATATTATAGCACACAGAATGAGCTAAAATTCACATTATAGCACAAAGAATGAGCTGAAATTCACATTACACCGCACAGAATGAGCCAAAATTCACATAATACCCCACAGTATGAGCCGAAATTCACATTATAGCACACAGTATGAGTCGAAATTCCATTATAGCACACAGAATGAGCCGAAATTCACATTATAGCACACTGAATGAGCCGAAATTCACATTATAGCACACAGAATGAGCCGAAATTCACATTATAGCATACGGTATGAGCCGAAATTCACATTATAGCACACTGAATGAGCCGAAATTCACATTATAGCACACTGTATGAGCCGAAATTCACATTATAGCACACTGTATGAGCCGAAATTCACATTATAGCACACTGAATGAGCCGAAATTCACATTATAGCACACGGAATGAGCCGAAATTCACATTATAGCATACGGTATGAGCCGAAATTCACATTATAGCACACTGAATGAGCCGAAATTCACATTATAGCACACTGTATGAGCCGAAATTCACATTATAGCACACTGTATGAGCCGAAATTCACATTATAGCACACTGAATGAGCCGAAATTCACATTATAGCACACTGTATGAGCCGAAATTCACATTATAGCACACTGTATGAGCCGAAACACGGAGGACAGGGTATCACACACGCAGGGGGTGTACAAAGCACCATACATGGGCCGGGGGGTCATCACACAGGGCAACAGGGGCAGGGGAGCACTGGGTGACACACACACAGAAAGACAGTGGGGGGGACAGGGGGGCACAAGGTGTCACGCACACAGAGGGAGGGTCCACACACATGGGGAATGGGGGGTAGGAGGGCACAGGGCTCTCCAGCAGACACTCACCGCTGCCATGTCCAGTCAACCTTAGCTTGAGCTGCAGGGTGTCACTGTCAACAAGGGAGTTCCGCAGCGCGGACCCAGGCACAGTCCGAAGAAGAGGCTGGCAGCAGGAGGATCCGAGCGCCAGCGTCTATGCAGCCCCATGGTGATGTAGCCGCCCGGTTGAGTAATTGGTGGCGCCCGGTTGAGTAATTGGAGGAATCGAGGCACTGTGCACGGGCGGCTGCTGGAGGAGGGAGGGGGAGTGTGTGTCCGCCGTAACTGCTGGGGAGTAGTGTGGTTCAGAGCTCCGGCACCGCCGTGACTGGAAGCAGCGGTGGGGGGAACATGAGCATGCTAGGCCATTAAATAAAAACACGACCTATATATATATATATATATATATATACATATATACACACATCATACATACATACATACATACATACATATATATACACATATATATATATATATATATATATACACACACACATACATATATATATATATATATATACACACACACATCATATATATATATATATATATAATGTCATTCCTTTCTGCCTTTTATATATTTAAATATACACCCTCACCCCGCCCTTTACTGTATAGATCTAATGGTCCCCCACCCCCTAAGTATTTCCCCCCTCCCACCCTGACCATTTATATAAGAAAGAGATCTTACAATCACTGGGAGTTTGTGGCAGCTTCTTCTTGGTGCGGGGCGGGAGTATTACGGCAGTTACCGCGGCGAGGAGCGGAAGAAGACAGTTGCTATAGCAACTGTATCAATATCCGGCAGCAGCTGCTTACTCTATGTGCAGAGAGTATTAGAGCCGATGGGTTACACTGACATTGTCCGTGCGGTCAGCCGGCTGATAACAGTTGGGCGGCCGCGTCATCCCTTCAGCGCGGTCAGTGTAATCCATCGGCAGCTGCTCTAATACTCTATGCACATAGAGTAAGCAGCGTGCTGCCGGATATTGTTACAGTTGCTATAGCAACTGTCTTCCGCTCCTTGCCGCACTAACGCCCGTAACATTCCTCTTAAGGAAGAGGAGAATCGCTCACCGGCAGCGTGAGCAGCCGCCTTCACGTGGCCGGCGCCCATAGGCAGCTGCCTAAAGCTGCCTAGTGGTGGCGCCGGCCCTGTGTAAGCCTCTTTAGGATGTAACAAGGAGAAACCAAAGTAAATATCTATGGTTTGGGGCTATGAGCTACTCTAATGCATATTTTTTTTTAAGTGGATCCTCCAGACAGGGGTGTATCTATGGGACTGAGCGCCCCTGGCAAAGTAAGGAACTGACGCCCCCCGCCTCCCCCACCCAGGTACGTACACAGAGGGGAGAGTTACAGATAGACTGAGTTCAGGGACACTGAGGGAGAATTACAGGGAGGGTGCAGGTAGGGACAATGAGGTAGAGGGCTTACAAGGAGGCTGAGGTAAGGGACACGGAAGGGCAATTACAAGGAGGGTGTGGGCAGGGACACTGAGGGGGAATTACAGGAGTGTGCGGGCAGGGACACTGAGAGGGAATTACGGGGAAGGTACGGGCGGAGACACTAAGGGGGAATTATACGGAGGGTTCGGGTAGGAAAAATGAGAGGGAGGGGCTACAGGGAGGCTGAGGTCAAGTACACTGAGGAGCAACTACAGGGAGGGTGCGGGAAGGGACACTAAGAGGGAATTACAGGAGTGTGCGGGCAGGGAGACTGAGGGGGGAGTCACAGGGAGGCTGAGGTCAGGAACACTGAGGGAGAATTACAGGGAGTGTGCAGGCGGGGACACTGAGGAGGAATTACGAAGAGGGTGCGGGCAGGGACACTGAGAGAGAATTACAGGGAGGGTGCGGGCAGGGATACTGAGGGGGAATTATGGGAAGGGTGCAGGCAGGGACACTGAGAGGGAATTACAGGAGTGTATGGACAGAGTCACTGAGAGGGCAGTTACAGGGATGGTGCGGGCAGGGACACTGAGGGAGAATTACAAGGAGGGTGCAGGCAGGGACACCGAGGGGATATATGCACATATACATACAGTTAAAAACCCCTCTCTAGGTGTGATGGCACTACATGTCCCAGCAAATCCAGTTGACAGTGTGCTGAGACTTGTAGTCTCAACACAGCTGGACAAGCAGTCACTGGTCTAGATACCTCTCCATACAGAGCTCTTTGTAACCTGTGATCCAGACTGCCAGGATAGACCATGCAGTGCAGCTACGGTACCGCAAAAAATGTACAGGTATGCTCATGCTGACTGGGCTGATTGTAGTGGCTGGTGTTTGGTGACAGACCGCGTTGGATCAATGAGAAGAGGAGCGGATAAGGAAGAGGAGGTGCCTCGCCCCTCCCCATACCTGGAAGTGCCCCGCTCCCCGGCTATATTCACCATCATTGTGACTGTAGTCACAGAGAGTGTCAGAGTGTAATACGCTTCTGAGAGTCCAGCAGTGGATGAGCACTGCTACGGAATGTACTCAGTGAGAACTACTATGTCATTCTACCCCCTGGCGCGGGTGGAACTGCTGGGTGGCGCCCCTACCTTGGCCGGCGCCCCTGGCAAGTGCCATCCTGGCCAATAGGAAGATACACCCCTGCCTCCAGATCCCTTTCGATTTGTCCCCACCAACGTATGCCCAGGCCAACGGGCATGGAGGTGTAGTGCATGTGGTGGAAGCACAGTGATAGCGTGTCTATTTTCACTTTGCAGACTTAGGTGAGACTATCACAACCCATCTGCGTAAAAAGGAGAATGTGATAAATAGAGCTCCTATGGGCCTACAGTATTCTTTATGTTAATTGTCGGTGGCCAGGTGGCCCCGGACAATGAAGCATCCTACTCACTACGATCAGTAGTGGTGGATACAAACTCACAGGATCAATTAACTATTGCTGCCACAGCTGTCCCCATAGGCCCACCGTAGCAGTGAAACTTCCGCCTGCAGAATCTGACTCGGCAGTGCTAGCGTGCATGCATGAACATCAGTGGAAGGAGCCAGACAGGGAAAGAGGGATCCAATTGTATTCATCTTCGCAACTCCTGACCTCTAGAAAGTAGCGAGGCGCTGGAACAAACACCATCAGAAGATGGGCAGGTTCCCGCTGTCAAGCTACTAAAAGTAGTATTTTCAGAGATTGATGAATTTAGGCCCTCATACTAGTGTGTGGGGACAGCGGGCCGGATCGGTAGTGAAAGGTGATCAGGGGATATCCGTGATATCTATTACATTACCTTTATAATTAATGGCCCTGAAAACTAATTCTACATAATTTTATTTTTCACCTCCAGTACTTTTGTAGAATTATGGGATGAGGAATAAACCCCATAGTGTCACTAGGGCCTGTTATTGAGTTTGGAAGATGAGCAGACACACAGGACAATAACAGTATAATATAGCATATCTGACACCATTACAGGAAACAAAAAACAGGATTTTAATACCTACCGGTAAATCCTTTTCTCCTAGTCCGTAGAGCAGGGGTGGGGAACCTCAGTCCAGCGGGCCATATAAGGCCCGCAAAGCCACTTGATCTGGCCCTCCCAGGCTCACCTAACCAAGGGAGATGCCGGGCGCCCGCTGAGATTTTGTTACTAGCGGGCACCCGTCTTCTTCCCCTCAGCAGCAACCGGAGGTAGGAGCTGACTCCTGAGCTCCGGCTTCCGGCTCTGGCAGTGTGCGTGTGTGCCTGTACGGTGCTATGGGAGAGATGTCATGACGTCTCTCCCATAGTTCTGAGGAGCGGGCAGCCAGGCAGAGGGCAAGGGTCTGGAAGCTGGAGCGGGGCTGGTGAGTATTGTGTTTTTTCTTTCTTTTAATGTGTGTGTGTAAGCGGCGCTACTAGGGGTCATATCTAATGGGGGCAGGCTAATTTTTAAGTTGATAATTTTTGTATGGCCCCCCGAAGGATTTTATAAATATCGAAATGGCCCTTGGTAGAAAAAAGGTTCCCCACCCCTGCCGTAAAGGATGCTGGGGTCCACTTCAGTACCATGGGGTATAGACGGTTCCGCAGGAGCCATGGGCACTTTAAGACTTTTCAAGGGTGTGAACTGGCTCCTCCCTCTATGCCCCTCCTCCAGACCTCAGTATAGGAACTGTGCCCAGGGAGACGGACATTTTGAGGAAAGGATTTACTTTTAAACTAATGGGGAGATTCATACCAGCTCACACATCAACCATGCCGTACAACATGGCATTCAACTTAACACATTCCAACGGGCATGAACAATTGCAGCAACATGCTGAAAATAATCGTAACACAACACTCCTGTAACTACAAACTAACAACTGCAGGTAAAGTACGCACTGGGGGCCTAATTCTGAGTTGATCGCAGCATCAAGTTTGTTAGCAATTGGGCAAAACCATGAGCACTGCAGGGGGGACAGATATAACATGTGCAGAGAGAGTTAGATTTGGGTGGGGTGTATTCAAACTGAAATCTAAATTGCAGTGTAAAAATAAAGCAGCCAGTATTTACCCTGCACAGAAACAAAATAACCCACCCAAATCTAACTCTCTCTGCAAATGTTATATCTGTCCCCCCTGCAGTGCTCATGGTTTTGCCCAATTGCTAACAAACTTGATGCTGCGATCAACTCAGAATTAGGCCCTGGGCCGGGTGCCCAGCATCCTCTACGGACTAGGAGAAAAGGATTTACCGGTAGGTATTAAAATCCTGTTTTCTCATACGTCCTAGAGGATGCTGGGGTCCACTTCAGTACCATGGGGTTATACCAAAGCTCCAGTACGGGCGGGAGAGTGCGGATGACCCTGCAGCACCGATTGACCAAACTTGAGGTCCTCATCGGCCAAGGTGTCAAACTTGTAAAACTTTGCAAACGTGTTTGCCCCTGACCAAGTAGCTGCTCGGCAAGTTGTAACGCCGAGACCCCCCGGGCAGCTGCCCAGGATGATCCCACCTTTCTAGTAGAATGGGCATTTACCGACTTCGGTATCGGCAATCCTGCCGTGGAATGAGCATGCTGAATCGTCCCTCTGATCCAGCGCGCAATGGTCTGCTTAGAAGCAGGACACCCAATCTTGTTGGGAGCATACAGGATAAACAGAGCCTCTGTTTTCCGAATCCTAGCTGTTCTTGCGACATAAATTTTCAAAGCTCTAACCACATCAAGAGACTTTGACGCAGTGAAGGTGTCAGTAGCCACTGGCACCACAATAGGCTGGTTTATATGGAAAGACAAAACAACCTTCGGAAGAAATTGTTGGCGAGTTTTCAACTCTGCCCTATCTTCATGGAAGATCAGGTAAGGGCTCTCATGAGACAAGGCCCCCAACTCAGACACCCGCCTTGCAGATGCCAAGGCCAATAGCATGACCACTTTCCAAGTGAGAAACTTCAATTCTATCTCCTGTAGAGGTTCAAACCAATCCGATAGAAGGAATTGCAACACCACATTAAGGTCCCATTGGGCCACCGGAGGTACAAATGGAGGTTGGATGTGCAGCACCCCTTTCACGAAGGTATTAACTTCTGGAAGGAAGGCCAATTGTTTTTGAAAGAAAACCGATAAGGCCGAAATCTGGACCTTGATTGAACCCAATCGTAGGCCCGCATCCACACCCGCCTGCAGAAAATTGAGAAAACGTCCCAAATGAAACTCTTCCGTAGGAGCCTTCTTGGATTCACACCAAGACACATATTTTCTCCAGATACGGTGGTAATGTCTAGACGTTACTCCTTTCCTGACCTGAATAAGAGTGGGGGTGACTTCTTTGGGAATACCCTTTCGGGCTAGGATCCGGCGTTCAACAGCCATGCCGTCAAACGTAGCCGCGGTAAGTCTTGATACACGCACGGCCCCTGCAGCAGCAGGTCCTCGCGAAGAGGAAGAGGCCGAGGATCTTCTATGAGCAACTCCTGAAGATCTGGATACCACGCCCTCCTTGGCCAGTCTGGGACAATGAGGATCGCTCGAACCCTTGTTCTTCTTATGAGCTTGAGAACTTTTGGTATCAGTGGAAGTGGAGGGAAGACATACACCGACCGAAACACCCAGTGTGACACCAGTGCTTCCACTGCTATTGCTTGAGGGTCTCTCGACCTGGAACAATATCTCTGAAGCTTCTTGTTGAGACGAGATGCCATCATGTCTACTTGAAGAACTCCCCAAAGACTTGTCACCTCTGTGAAGACTTCTTGGTGGAGGCCCCACTCTCCTGGATGGAGATCGTGTCTGCTGAGGAAGTCTGCTTCCCAGTTGTCCACTCCCGGAATGAAAATTGTTGACAGAGCTCTTGCATGTCTTTCTGCCCAGAGGAGGATCTTTGTCACCTCCCATTGCCGCTCTGCTTTTCGTTCCGCCCTGACGGTTAATGTACGCGACTGCTGTTACATTGTCCGACTGGATCTGCACGGGTTGATCTTGAAGAAGATGCCCTGCTTGTAGAAGGCCGTTGTAAATGGCTCTCAATTCCAGAACATTTATGTAAAGACAGGATTCCTGACTTGACCATTTTCCTTGGAAGCTTTTTCCCTGTGTGACTGCTCCCCAGCCTCAGAGATTTGCATCCGTGGTTACTAGGACCCAGTCCTAAATCCCGAACCTGCATCCCTCTAATAGGTGAGAACTGTGTAGCCACCACAGGAGAGAAATCCTGGCTTTGGAGGACAGGATTATCTTCTGGTGCATGTGTAGGTGGGATCCGGACCACAGGTCCCACTGGAATACTCTGCCATGGAATCGGCCAAACTGTATGGCCTTGTAGGCCGCTACCATATTTCCCAACAACCGAATGCATTGATGGATCGACACTCTTGTTGGCTTCAAAATCTGTTTGACCATTCTCTGGATTTCCAGAGCCTTTTCTACTGGAAGAAATACCCTCTGTACTTCTGTGTCCAGTATCATCCCCAGAAAGGACAATCTTGTCGTCGGTTCCAACTGCGACTTCGGAAAATTCATGATCCAACCATGTTGTTGGAGTACTGACAGGGAGAGTGCAATGTTCTGTACCAACCGTTCCCTGGATCTCGCTTTTATCAGGAGATTGTCCAGGTAAGGAATTATATTGACTCCTTGTTGTCGAAGGAGGACCATCATCTCTGCCATCACCTTGGTGAATACCCTTGGTGCCGTGGAGAGTCCGAACGGCAACGTCTGGAACTAGTCATGGCAATCCTGTACTGCGAATCTCAGATAAGCTTGATGAGGAGGATAAATGGGAACATGCAAGTAAGCATCTTTTATGTCTACTGACACCATGAAGTCCCCTTCCTCCAGACTGGAAATCACTGCCCTCAGAGATTCCATCTTGAACTTGAATGTTTTCAGGTAGAGATTTAGAGATTTCAGGTTTAAAATTGGTCTGACCGAGCCGTCCGGCTTCGGAACTACGAAGAGGCTTGAATAAAAACCTTCTCCCTGTTGTGACAAGGGTACCAGGACAATGACCTGATCCTGACATAATTTTTGAATTGCAGCTGTTACTACTTCTCTGTCCGGAAGAGAAGCTGGCAAGGTCTATTTGAAAAATCGGCATGGGGGGACATCTTGAAACTCCAGTTTGTATCCATGGGACACTATTTGCAAGACCCATGGGTCCAGGCCAGATTGAACCTAGAGGTGACTGAAAAGTTTTAGACGTGCTCCCACCCGAGCGGACTGCAGATTTGGCAGAAGCAGGGGTTGATTTCTGCTCCTGCCTTCCTGGAGACACTGTGGACTTTTTTCCTCTTCCCCTCCCTCTACCTGCAAAGAAAGGGGAACCTTTACCCTTTTTGTATTTGTTGGGCCGAAAGGACTGCATCTGAGAGTGATGTGTCTTTTTTGCCGGCGCAGGAGCAGAAGGCAAGAATGTCAACTTACCTGCGGTAGCCGCAGAGTCTAAAGCATCCAGCCCATCTCCAAACAAGGCCTCACCTTTATACGGGAGAGCCTCCATATTTCTTTTGGAATCTGCGTCAGCATTCTATTGGCGAATCCACAACGCCCTTCCGAGCTGAGACTGCCATGGTAGCGGCTTTTGAACCCAAGAGCCCGATATCTTTCATGGCTTCTAGCATGTATGCAGCAGCGTCTTTAATATGACCTAACGTTAGGAGTATCTCGTCTCTATCTATCGTGTCAATTTCAGATGACAAGTTGTCTGACCATTTTTCGATAGCACTACTCACCCACGCACAAGCAATGGTGGGCCTGAGCAGCGTACCATTGGCCACATAAATAGATTTTAACGTAGTCTCCAACTTGCGGTCTGCAGGCTCCTTTAGTGAAGCCGTCCCAGGTGCAGGGAGAATCACCTTTTTAGTTAAACGTGACAGGGCACTGTCTAGAACGGGGGGTGACTCCCATCTTTTCCTGTCCTCTGCCGGGAAGGGATAAGCAACCTGAATTCTTTTGGGAATCTGAAATTTCTTTTCAGGGTTTGCCCAAACTCCCTCAAAGAGAGTATTTAGCTCGTGAGAAGGAGGGAAAAATACATTAATTTTCTTTTCCTTATAAAAATAAGCCTTCTCCTGAGGTAAAGGAGGGGCTTCCATAACTTCCAAGACTTCCTTTATAGCAACAATAATGTATTGAATGCTTTTTGCCAATTTAGGATCTGTTCCCTGGAATCACTAGTGTCGACACAGGAATCAGAGTCCGTGTCGGTATCAGTTTGTATTATTTGTGTAAATGGTCTCTTATGTGACCCAGAGGGGTCGCCTTTGGATGAAAAGGCAGAACAATGAAAAATCACATCCTCCACTGATTTTCTCCAGTTTTCTGCATGAGACTCAGACTTATCCAATCTCTTACTGATATGATTCACACTATCACGTAATTCTTTCACCCATTCAGGCTCGTGGTGTGCCAGCAGTGCCACCACATTACAACTCTGTGTCCCTAAAATGGCTCCCTCAGGGGAAGAGCTCCCTGCCTCAGACATGTCACACACGTGCACAACCACACCACAGACACTCAGGGACTTATAGGGGACAGACCCACAGTAAAATCTGTCAGAAGGACACAGAAAGGATTTGCCAGCTCACAAGCCAGCTCTAGTGATAAAAACCCTGTGTAACACAAAACTGCCCACAGACCTGTAGCGCTTTTATAATGATAAATTCACAATACAGCACCAATCTATACTGTGCCCCCCCCTGTTTTGCACCCTGATACTTGTTCAGAAGTGGAAGAGGACCAGCGTTCTTCTCTGCAGCTTGCTTGAAGAGAAAATGGCACTGAGCAGTGTGCTGGCTGACTGAGGAGGAAGCCCCGCCCCCGCAATGGCGCGTTTCCCCTCAGCAATGTCAATACAAATTTTTATACTGGCGGGGGTAAGACTGTGCCTCAGCAACTTATGTCCCCTTATTAGCCTGACAAAGCAGAATTCCCTTGTCGTATAAACAACCCTTTATGAAGCTAAGAACACTGTACGCTGTTTACTTAAGAAGTACCGTAATGGTACGCTAGTTGCGTAACGATCGCTCAGCCGTAGGCGAGACGCTCAAGCGTCACGTTCGCTCACGGCCCAGCAATCACAGGACACGTTATTGGCTATGACTAGAGTAATGATTCGCTATGGCGTAGCGGACGCTCGAGACCACGAGGAGATCACCAGCGGCGCAGACGCTCACAATGCTATACCTTTATGTCTAAACCTTATACCAAAGAAATACACAGAATACCTTAATGTGAATACAGGGTGTAAGTGCAACCTTGTGTAACCTGACTAACTACAAAGCTGCTTGAGCGTCACCGACGCTCAAGTGAACACTTAACACTATAGAAAATACACAGATACTGGTTTAGGTTCCAAAGCCTATTAACTGTATTATATCTAGTATACTTGTAAAAGGGGATAACAGTACAAATGATACACTACAATATAACAGAGACTTCCTAACCACAGAACTAAACAATACTATCTAATACAATACAATACTAGTCTAGGGGAGATACGAGAGAAAGAGAAGGGAAAGAGAGAGAGAGAGACGGAGAGAGATGAGAGAAATTGGCTCACAGAAAGACAATGATAACGGAGAAAAACTTACGCACAAGGGTAAACGATCGCATGCGCCTGGACATCCAGCACCCGATTTTCAGCAATGAGAACCGTTGAAGAGTGAGAGCTGGATGTGGTCGGCCTGCCTATTTATGCCCCACACACAATGCAATCCTACAGTCCCTACAATCCCATTGTCCATTGGACGTCGGAATTCGGCCCTGCATCATAACAAAAGGTCATAGGTTGATTCATACAGGTGGGCTGTGACGATTTCAAACAGCTCAGGTGGGTGGGGAACTAGGTTTCCCGCCGCATACCTGAGTATGAGTAAATAGTAGAAATGGACATAAACTTCTTATGTCCATAACTATTCGCACGAGCGATTAATACGCTCCAAACCAACACCGGAATATTGCTAATTAAATACTCTTCCGATGGGTACCAAACACTGCTGTATGATTCCTGTTAGACCCTTCGTACGATACAAAGAGGGATTCCTTAGCTCAGGGACCTTCTATATTAACCAAACTTTCAGAAACTATCAAAGGGACCATGATCTATAAACTACATTAATTGTGAAAATATGTAACGAATGAGTCGCACGCTACGACTACATAAACTCTACCGTAAATACGCATACCGCGCCTGCGAGTGCACGCTATTGCGGGTATGCGCCTTCACGGGAGAGCGTACGCATGCGCAGCACGGACCAGTGTGCGGTGCAAATATGGCAACGTGCATAGAGACATTTTTCTGACTTTGACAGTCCACCCTTTGGCAGTCAATAATAACTGCCACAAAACATTTAAGGAGAAAAATGCAAGTCAGGGGTTAATTGATTTCCATGGTTGGGTAAGGGAGGAGAGAGGAGAAGGTGTGAGGAGGGTATGACCTAGTGAGATAGCAGAAGCATGTGTGTATGAATCCATGTTTGGGGGGTCATGTATCATCGTGCCGTACGTGTTGTACATCAAGCTTCGAGGTATTGCGAAGTATACATTTGAATTCCTTCTTATCCTGTGGTACAGGTCTGTGGATGGGCTGTCAAACTTTACCGAGCTCTTTTCGGATTTTGAACAAAATGGGGAGCACATTTTAGTTGATGATACATGAATGGGGGAGGTATGTGGTTGCTGATATCTGTGCCTGTATTCCCTATCGTCTATGTGTGTCATTACCTGAGGGTTGTAGAGATGAAGATAAAGAACACTTATGGAAAATGCAATGATATTCTATGTCAGGGAAATGTACATCTGTCGTCGAAGTTGTGTTCGGTATCTGTTGAGAGTCGTCTTCTTTGCGCTGTATTGCTCCTTGGGCATGAGCAAATAGCTTTGTCTGAGCCATCAGATTTACAAAAAATGTTGGGCTAGCGTGAGTTTAAAAGTACTAGGGAAACTGGGGATCCATGGCAAAGTTCATCAAGTGTCCATTTCTCAAGTGGTCAAAACTTCATCTTTGGTGCTTGTCTGTTGTCTGTATGGCGTCTCGTCAACTTCCTCGTCCAAGGGGGTCTTTGTATCTTGGAGAAAAGCAGAAAAACAGGTGAAAGAAACGGACCGTATAATCGCATTTTCATCACATCCTGGTTTCTATCATTGGGTCATAAATCAAATCCAGGTTAATTACGGTTTCCTCACTCCTCAAGCTCATCACTCTTGTACTTTGTTTGCACCTCATTAAAGCCTGCCCGCATCTAAATATCAATCCAATCGATATAACGACACCCAAGATACATAGTAGAAACTTTCCAACATCCATTATGACTCCTTGAGCCCAGTCCCCCAAACCGGAGAACCAATTTCGCGGGTTCAACCATGACACCCAACCAGTCAGCTCATTACCTACAGCAGCAAGGGTGAGATTGTGTTTTCGACGAAATTCCCACTTCAATTGGAGAATATCGTCCATCTTTTGGTCTATGACCTCTACCGGATCCTCGGTGCTATTCGTGATATAAGTGCAACACTTTATGCCGTACTGTGTTGCCAATGTAACACAATATCCGCCTGTTACTGCTGTAAGATAATTAAGAACCATCCTATGCTGAACTAGTTCTGTTTTATAAGCTTGAAGTTCTCTTCCAGTGTATCTAAACGTGTCATCATACATTTCAGTGATATTATCTAACAAATTGGCGAGTGCGGAAATGTATCTATAATTCATCACTCCCCGAGCGGTGCGAGTGAAATCTAACGCGACCAGGACCTGAATCCCGGTGGATTCATGGATAAGATCAGAGGCCGGATGCTCTAACCTTTCTGACAGTTGTCTTTTAACTCGGTGCTCGTAATGAGTGTGAGTATAAGGAGCTTGGGCACCACGGTGTATGTCCTTCATTTTGTCATGTGTAACAGTCATCACTTCAGGCAATACTTTTCCAATATAACACAATCCTTCAGAGTTTGGGGCAAGCCACTTGTACGCCTTTCTCCCGCATATGAAATATGCATCATCGGGGAGAACATATGGGACGGAGAAGGACATGACCATGTTACAAACCTTCCAGGTGAAATCTCCTGACCCTAATTCTTCCATCTGTCTAATGCACGTTTCAGTTTGTACGATATGTGCACAGTATCCTGGTGATACCTCTCCAACTCTAGTAATCCTATTTCCTAAGGTATATCGATACCGAAAAGATTTTCCTCTACTGGCTATGTGGCGTACGAGCTCTGTATCTGTAGGCATTCTATCTGCTCTGTGTGAAAAGGTCATGGTAAGGTTGCTCCATGACACTTCCCAATTTCCCGGCTTACGGGGGTTGGAGATATTAAAACATAAGAGGGACCTATCCACATGGTATTGGTGGAGCTTCAAACTAGGAGGGCTGGAGATATTAAACCTCCGGTCCACCGGTCTCCCACCATTTAGCTCAAGTACCTCCCCTAACGTTAAAGGAAATGGTACTAGCCCTGATTTGCTGTGACCCTGAGGTACTTGAGAGCATACCCAACAATCTGTTTGGTTTAACACGTTACCCACTAAAGAGTGATAGTCACTCAATGGATGCCGGTCTATATGGATATTAAAACTAGATTGGCATTTCTTTATGCATCCATCTTCAACCAGATTATCACAGAGCCTACAGATACAATTTTCTTCAGCTAACAATCCATCACAATTTCTTCTATCGGATCGTTTTCTGATACTCGCCTTTGCTTGTTGGTTTGGTTGATCTTGGAAAACTACGCCTCCATCATCATAGTCGGAACCCATTCCAGAACCTCTCTCGACCTCTATGGTACTCTCGCCGGAACAGACTGCTCTGGTCAACATCATGGTTAACATCAAAATCCGGATCACAGTCTCTTGGGGCAAGTCCATCTTTGAGGAGGAAATAGAGAAGAATGAGAAGGGGGAAAAAAAGAAATTTCAAGGAAGAGGGGATGGGAAGTGGAGAAAAACAATAAAAGGGAGAAGGGAGTCGACAACTGCTTTCGGTCTTCAAGGCTCAGGTGCCGCCTCAGTCCTCCTGGAACAGACACTCCAGTGATACAACCTCTACCGTCTGTTCCTTATCACGGGACTTCTCTGGATCAGCAACCTTTTTGCAGTGGGATGAATGGACCCAAGTCTCTCTCTCAGCCACCTTCAATGCTGTGGTGCTAGTCAATAAGACCTGGTATGGTCCTTCCCATCTATCAATAAGACAACCTGAGCGTAGAAAATTTCGTATCATTACATAATCCCCAGGTTCAATGTCATGACAATTACTATCTGGTAAATCAGGAATCATCAACTTCAGATTATCATTTTGATTCCTCAACTGCTTACTCATGTTAATCAAGTACTTTACAGTTACTTCATTGTTACATTTCAAATCATCCTGAGGGTTAATCATGACATGCGGTTGTCGACCAAACAAGATTTCAAAAGGAGACAGATTAAGAGGGGACCTGGGAGTGGTTCTGATGCTATACAAAACAATGGGTAAAGCTTCTGGCCACGTCAATCCTGTCTCTGCCATTACTTTACTCAATTTATTTTTAATAGTGCTGTTCACTCTTTCGACCTTCGCGCTCGCCTGTGGACGGTACGGAGTGTGCAGCTTGCTATCAATTCCCATCAACTTACACATTCCTTGAAAGACATCACCTGTAAAATGGGTACCCCTATCACTTTCAATGATTCTAGGGATACCATATCTACATACAAATTCCTGCACAATTTTCTTAGCTGTAAACATAGCGGTATTTGTAGCTGCTGGGAAAGCTTCGACCCAATTCGAGAAAACATCTATACAAACAAGTACATATTTCAAATTTCGACATGGGGGTAATTGAATGAAGTCAATTTGTATTACCTGGAAAGGGCCGCCGGCAGGTGGGATATGGGATGGTTCTGTAGGTATTGCTTTTCCAATATTCTTTCTCAGACAGGTAAGGCATGACATTGCTCTTTTACTCGCATGAGAGGAGAATCCTGGGGCGCACCAGTATGCTCTTACCAATTTGCACATCCCCTCCTTGCCTAGATGAGTCAGCCCGTGAGCTGCTTCAGCCAGACATGGAAGGTATGCCCTGGGGGCCACTGGTTTACCATGTCCATCCGTCCAGAGCCCTGAGGACTCCTGGCCATATCCCTTTGCCTTCCAGACTGCTCTTTCCTGTGTGGAACACAAATTCTGCATCTCACACAACTTTTGTGTGTTGATGGTATTAAATACCATCAGTTGTGTGGTGTCTGTCTGTATGGGGGTAGCAGCTGCAAGCTTTGCGGCTTCGTCTGCTCGGCTGTTACCAAGGGATACTGGGTCTTGGCTATATGTATGTGCTTTACATTTGATAACAGCCACTCTGTCGGGTTCCTGTATCGCTGTTAGAAGCCTTTTTATGTGAGCTGCATGCGCTATCGGTGTACCAGCCGCCGTCATGAAATTTCTGAGCCGCCATAGGGCTCCGAAATCATGGACTACCCCGAAGGCGTATCTAGAATCGGTGTAGATATTGGCTGACTTACCCTTAGCCAATTCACATGCTCTGGTTAGGGCGACCAGTTCAGCAACCTGGGCTGAGTGAGGTGGGCCTAGCGGTTCCGCTTCTATGGTGTCTTGGTCATCTACGACTGCGTATCCAGTACACAAGTCTCCCGAGTCTGACTGTCTATGACAACTACCGTCCGTGTAGAACGTGAGTTCTGCATCTTCCAGTGGGTTGTCACTGATGTCAGGCCTTGCGGTAAAATTTTGGGTCAAATATTCCATACAATCATGTGTATCCCCCTTTGCATTAAATCCTCCTTCCCCATCACTCTCACCTTCCACCCTTTGTGTCTGACCAGGCACACCTGGGAGAAATGTTGCAGGATTTAATGCACTGCATCTCCTTATGGTGATGTTTACTGGGGCCATTAATGCCAATTCCCATCTTGTAAACCTTGCAGATGAGACGTGTCTGGTTTGGGCAGAATTCAATAAGGCAGATACCGCATGTGGTGTATGGATTGTGAGGTTGTGGCCTAGCACGACATCTTCGCTTTTTGTCACTAGCAATGCTATCGCCGCAACGCTACGCAAGCATGTGGGGAGGGATCGCGCTACCGTGTCTAGCTGGGCGCTGTAGTATGCGACTGGCCTGCTGGCGTCACCGTGTTTTTGGGTTAGTACACCTGCTGCGCACCCAGCACTTTCTGTTCCGTATAGTTCAAAGGGTTTCCCATAGTCTGGCATACCTAGTGCTGGTGCCTGCGTTAGGCACTGTTTGAGTCTCTCAAATGCTGTTTCGGATTCGTCTGTATGCGAAATCCGATCAGGTTTGTTTGAAGAGACCATTTCCTGCAAAGGTAACGCCAATATGGAAAACCCTGGGATCCAGTTACGGCAATACCCACACATTCCTAAAAACGTCCTGATCTGTTGCTGGGTTTGTGGCAGTGTCATGTCTCTAATGGCTTGGATTCTATCAGCGGTCAGGTGTCTCAGTCCTTGTGTTAGACAGTGTCCCAAATATTTTACCTTAGTTTGGCATAATTGTAACTTGTCTTTGGAAACCTTGTGACCTGTGTCTGAAAGATGAAACAGGAGCTGTTTCGTATCCTTCAGAGATGCTTCCAGTGAATCTGAACACAGTAATAAATCGTCCACATACTGTATCAATACTGATCCACTGTCTGGTTGGAAAGACTGTAAACAATCATGCAAAGCCTGAGAAAATATACTTGGACTATCTATGAAACCTTGGGGTAACCGAGTCCACGTGTATTGGACTCCTCTGTATGTGAATGCAAACAAATATTGGCTGTCAGGGTGCAGAGGTACCGAAAAGAAAGCGGAGCAGAGGTCAATAACAGTGAAAAATTTGGCAGTGGGAGGAATTTGCATTAGGATGACAGCTGGATTAGGCACTACGGGGAACTGACTTTCAACTATTTTGTTAATCCCCCTTAGATCCTGCACTAGCCTGTAACCCCTCCCCCCACTCTTTTTAACAGGGAAGATGGGACTATTGGCTGTGCTGGACGTTCTTACTAGAATGCCCTGTTGTAGCAAGCGTTCTATTACTGGGAAAACTCCTAACTCCACCTCTGGCTTCAGAGGATACTGTGGGATTTTTGGAGCTATCCTACCATCTTTTACTTGTACAACTACTGGAGCTACGTTTGCCATTAATCCAGTGTCCTGTCCATCTTTTGTCCAAAGTGACTCTGGTATCTGAGATATCATCTCTTCTACTTGGGATGGATTCCTATTTGTCATAATGGAATGTGACATTAATTTTGATGGGGAGTCTAACATGTCTCGTACCTCCTGAGCGTGATTCTCAGGAATGTCCAAGAATACACCTTCAGGAGTACAATAAATGACGCAACCCATTTTACATAGTAGGTCTCTCCCCAGGAGATTAGTTGGTGCCGATGCAGCCAGCAAAAAGGAATGCTTGGTATGCAAAGGCCCTATTGTAATCTCGGCTGGTTTGCTAACAGGGTAGTGCTGGACTACTCCTGTTACTCCCATGGCTGGAATTGTCCTACCAGTGGTTCTCATGCCCACTGTCGAATTTATCACTGACTTGGCCGCCCCTGTGTCTACAAGAAAGTTTAAAGTTTTACCAGCTACATTGATTGCAATCTCTGGTTCGCTTCCAAGACTGGCAATCAATTTAACTGGCTGCAGATTACAGGTGTGGCCACACCCCTATTGGGTATGCTGACCTCCCTGAATCCCATTGGCAGCAACTACTTGTGGGGGAGTTAGCTGGGAACTACCAGAGGCCTGCCAGTCTCTGTTCGGGGGATATCTTTTTGTTTCCCCTGTATGTGGCTCAAAACTCCGCCTCTGTGGACCCTGCTCCCAATGTCGTGTGTTGTGTTGTTGTCTAGGGGGTTGAAAAGATCTTTGTACATTCTTTGTTCTACATTCTCGTGCAAAGTGTCCCGGTCTGTTACAAGAAAAACATGTTATTACACTTGCCTTACCCACAGGATTCGGTGGTACATACGCAGGCTGCCTTGTGGTCAGCGCCTGTATACTTACGGACATCAACTTATCACTTTGCGACTCCCTGTGTCTAGTGATGTTTTTGTCGTGATCAACAGCAGCCTCTCTCAAGGTGGACACTGACAGACCTCGCCAACATGGTTGTGTGGTCTGTACCCTAGCTTTTAATGTTTCTTTCAAACCATCCATCAGTACAGATACTGCTACTTCTCGATGGTTTGGGTTGGTCTTAATGTCTTCTATACCAGTGTATTTTGCCATTTCTGATAGTGCCCGGTGGAAATATTCTGCTGCCGTTTTTGACTCCTTTTGCTTAATGGAAAATATTTTATTCCATTTAACAACGGCTGGGAAATACTCCTTTAGCTGTAAATTTATCCTTTTTACATTATCCTGGTCGTACACATCTGTAAGCGGTACATCTTTATCTAGTCCACAATCAGCCAAGAATTTAACTGAGTCGACATTGGAAGGTAAGCAAGCTCTTAGCACTATCTGCCAATCCTTATTATTGGGCTCTAAAGTGTTTCCTAGATCCCTGATGTATTTTTGGCTTGCCACTAAATCTTTTCTGGGGTCTGGGAATTCAGACACTATGGTCCTCAATTCCATTCTAGTGAACGGGCAATACATGGCAATGTTCCTGACGGGTGTGGCTCCTGATGCATCTGTTTTCCCATTGGGAACTACTATCACCTTTACAGGAGCAATTCTAACAGCCTCATTCTGCGTAGATTCTACAACTTGTGGTACAATTGTTTCAGTGTAGTGCATGGTGCCGTACTTACCCGTTGACACGACCTCACCTATCCCTCCGCTAGGGGCCTTAACTAATCTCGTGGGTGGTGCAGTTCCTACTGTGGTTTCTGATATGGTGGCCGCTAGAGAGAGCGCTGAAATTGTTGCCGAATCTTCTTCTTGATCACACTCCTGAGGAAGGTTCAAAACAGGGTACATCTTGCACGGGTTAATACTTGCATGAGTTATTTGGTTAACATCATTAACCTTTACAGGGTTACTAAGAGTTTGTGTTTTACAACCCAGTGCGTTTCTCTCCGTAATCAGCTTCTCTCCTGCAATGTATGGTGGAGGTGGAGCTGTGGCTATCAGCTTCCTGACTGCCCCAGATCCCGCCGCCAGAGCCAAACCTCTCTGTATCTCACCTTCCTGGTGCCATAACTGTAAGTAATCATGATGCTGAATTCGTCTCTTTGATGATTTTACGAGACATATCCTCCTCCTTAAATTTTGTAACACGTCTGGACTGAAGCTACCTATTCTTGGGAATTTGTCCCTGTCTTGTACAGTCATTCTCTCCCATTCATCACATAAAGATTCTGTGTGACTTCCGTATTTTTCACACATTACATATCGTGCCGACCCAACTGGTCGGTTCACAGAATCAACCTGAACCAGGGTTGATCGCCCCCTACCTGAGCAACTGGCCCCCATAGTCTGCAGGTGTTGCTTAGTCCTCCTTGGATTTCTGTATCAAGGTTTTCAGCAAGCCTTTACAGACAACCAAATTACTCCACAGTAGGCCGGCGGTGGCGGTTTACCGAGTACCCCACTCACTCGCCCACCTCGACCAATACGACCTGATCACACCGATATGGTGCTGGCGTACTCGATACAGGGCCCCTATGGAACCTTCAGTTTACTGGAACATATGAGGGTTACCCGCAGGACACTTACTCTTTCCAGTAAAGGTGGGGTTGTTAGATAGTTCCTGAGTGACCAGCGAACTTCCCTTCCAAAAATAAAAAATTACACAAATCACGTCAGAATGTACAGATAGCGTTTGTGACCACTTTACTCTAATGGTATTAGGTCAGATTACTAACTACTGCACACAATTACGTGTGGTCCAATCGTTCAGTACACAAGCACTACTTGTCATGTACTGAAAGATCAATGGAATCGATGTTTCCGGCCGCGATTCCTTCAGCAAGAGCTTATGGCCTATATGGGTTCTGCACCAACACCCCAGGCGTTGTGCCACTGGACTTTTATAGCGGACCTCTTAGTACCTTACGACCTCCTGGTCTTGTTACCTTCTGTTAATGACCTCCTGGTCTGTTACCTTATGGTCCGCTATACTCTAATGCTCAAATATTATTTAACCAGGGATGCCTCCCTAGCCACCGTATATGTCACTTACACGTGTGTCCCTTGACGAGTACCCAACTTTCCTTTTGGTTCCACCTTAAAGTTATATAAACTTTTGTATACAAAACCACACTCACTCAACACATGTACACTTTTGTTTCTATATCTATTTCTGCGCAGAAATTGTCTTCAGTCCAACTGTGTTACCAATTAGGAGCAGGATCTGTTAAACTAAATTTCAGATTTTTCCAAAAATAGATTTGCGTTATTTACCGCGTCGCGTTATTTACCGCTGTGCGTTACTTATCGCCTTTGCGCTAATTATCGCTTTGCGCTAATTCAACTTTTCGTGACTTGAGCTACGTTGCGTAACCAGACGCTACGTTGCGTAATGTACGCTGCGTGCGTCTGCCGTTTGGATTGCGTACGCAAGTCTTTTGTTAGGGACACGTGTACGCAAAACAAAGATCCACCGTAACACAATTTCTACCTTTATCAATGTAGATGATCTCTGATCATCTACCGCACACCACACTGACTGTCTTATCTCCCAGACAAGCCGTGTGTTGGTCTATACTTTAACTATTACCTCTACTATGAAATAACAGCAAATCTCTTTTTGCACTTTCTATCAACTATAAAACTTGGCAAACAGGAATAGTGATATACGAAATTTGAAAAAGAAATGCAGATAAATGTATGCGTGCGTGTATACGCAAGACAGAAGAGAAATAAAACAGTTTTAAAAGACACAAGCGTTTTGTTCTTACTTCCGGTTCCCGGATTCCTTCAGCACTCTTTATCTAAGCGAAGCAGACGCTTATCCAATCAGCACTGCAAGGAATATGATCCCGCCCTTTGCTGATGGATAATGTCTGCTGATCTACCTAGTGCAGATATGAGAAGGATAGGACGAGTCCCCAATTGACAAAGCAGAATTCCCTTGTCGTATAAACAACCCTTTATGAAGCTAAGAACACTGTACGCTGTTTACTTAAGAAGTACCGTAATGGTACGCTAGTTGCGTAACGATCGCTCAGCCGTAGGCGAGACGCTCAAGCGTCACGTTCGCTCACGGCCCAGCAATCACAGGACACGTTATTGGCTATGACTAGAGTAATGATTCGCTATGGCGTAGCGGACGCTCGAGACCACGAGGAGATCACCAGCGGCGCAGACGCTCACAATGCTATACCTTTATGTCTAAACCTTATACCAAAGAAATACACAGAATACCTTAATGTGAATACAGGGTGTAAGTGCAACCTTGTGTAACCTGACTAACTACAAAGCTGCTTGAGCGTCACCGACGCTCAAGTGAACACTTAACACTATAGAAAATACACAGATACTGGTTTAGGTTCCAAAGCCTATTAACTGTATTATATCTAGTATACTTGTAAAAGGGGATAACAGTACAAATGATACACTACAATATAACAGAGACTTCCTAACCACAGAACTAAACAATACTATCTAATACAATACAATACTAGTCTAGGGGAGATACGAGAGAAAGAGAAGGGAAAGAGAGAGAGAGAGACGGAGAGAGATGAGAGAAATTGGCTCACAGAAAGACAATGATAACGGAGAAAAACTTACGCACAAGGGTAAACGATCGCATGCGCCTGGACATCCAGCACCCGATTTTCAGCAATGAGAACCGTTGAAGAGTGAGAGCTGGATGTGGTCGGCCTGCCTATTTATGCCCCACACACAATGCAATCCTACAGTCCCTACAATCCCATTGTCCATTGGACGTCGGAATTCGGCCCTGCATCATAACAAAAGGTCATAGGTTGATTCATACAGGTGGGCTGTGACGATTTCAAACAGCTCAGGTGGGTGGGGAACTAGGTTTCCCGCCGCATACCTGAGTATGAGTAAATAGTAGAAATGGACATAAACTTCTTATGTCCATAACTATTCGCACGAGCGATTAATACGCTCCAAACCAACACCGGAATATTGCTAATTAAATACTCTTCCGATGGGTACCAAACACTGCTGTATGATTCCTGTTAGACCCTTCGTACGATACAAAGAGGGATTCCTTAGCTCAGGGACCTTCTATATTAACCAAACTTTCAGAAACTATCAAAGGGACCATGATCTATAAACTACATTAATTGTGAAAATATGTAACGAATGAGTCGCACGCTACGACTACATAAACTCTACCGTAAATACGCATACCGCGCCTGCGAGTGCACGCTATTGCGGGTATGCGCCTTCACGGGAGAGCGTACGCATGCGCAGCACGGACCAGTGTGCGGTGCAAATATGGCAACGTGCATAGAGACATTTTTCTGACTTTGACAAGCCAAATAGTAGAAAGAAGAGAGGGCAAGCAGACTCCTAAAATTAAACAGTTTTAATCATAAGATATGAACAATCATCACATAATAAAATGGTATAGATATACCATATGGAAGTATAGGAAGTTTAGTGCGGATCCTGTTCTAATATTCATTGGCTACAATTTTGTACATTTAGGTATATCTATACCATTTTATTATGTGATGATTGTGCATATCTTATGATTAAAACTGTTTAATTTTAGGAGTCTGCTTGCGCTCTCTTCTTTCTACTATTTGTTTTCTCTTGTTTAGGGATTGCTAATACCCTATTCCCCTGAGAGCAGCGAGCAGCATTTCAACATAAGCTCTGGGAGGCGCCTTTTTCCCCCTTTCCCCCCCCCTTATTAGCCAGTTTTGATTAGGTTTCATGCTGCCCAGGGCGCCCCCCTGCGCCCTGCACCCTGCAGTGCCTGTGTTGAAGGGTAGCATGGCGCGCAGCGTTCCCGCCCGCTGCGCGGTACCTTTTAGCCGTCACGATGACTGAAGATCCTCTTCTGTACACTCACCTGTCTTCTGACTTCTGGCTCTATAAGGGGGGTGACGGCGGGCTGTGGGAGTGAGTGCATAGCCGCAGCTAGTGTTCAGTTCCCTTCAGGAGCTAATGGTGTCCTGTCAGCCAGAAGCAGAGCCATGAAACTATTCAGGAAGTTGGTTCCTACTTCTGCCCCCTAAGTCCCACCGAGCAGGGAGACTGTTGCCAGCAGTCCTCCCTGAAAAGAAAAAAACCTAACATAAAGTCTTTCAGAAAAACTCAGTAGAGCTCCGCCGGAGTGCATCCAGTCTGCCTGGGCACATTTTCTAAACTGAGGTCTGGAGGAGGGGCATAGAGGGAGGAGCCAGTTCACACCCTTGAAAAGTCTTAAAGTGCCCATGGCTCCTGCGGAACTGTCTATACCCCTTAGTACTGAAGTGGACCCCAGCATCCTCTAAGACGTATGAGAAATGACAGGTCTACATTAAATGGGTTTTCCTATTTCAATGTACATTTTCTAAGATTCCCTCTTCTCCCAGTAATAGTGGATGGGAATACCCATACCTATCTGTGTATTTTTAGTAGGGTTCTGCGCGACTTTCTCTAGTGGTTGGAAGCCTTACAGACGATGTACTCTACAATAAGATAAAAAGATACAATATGACATTAAAGCTGCAAATAATGAGGATTTCGAGTTACTGACAGATGTATGTATGCAGCGAATGATGCATAAACAACATATACTGAATAAGTTCTATGTTTATTCAGTCTGCAGATAATTTATTAAATATAACATATACTTATGCATAAAGCCCTCTGCTTAGTGTATGAAACACACCACTGTCCATACATAGCTTCCCTGCCCTGGTGTCACTGATCTGCAGCACTGAGCAAGCCAGCTGCATATACACACACAGGTTCCAGCTACACTTCAGCCTATTTTACAGACGTGCTGTGAATGTGGAGGATTTTTACAAGATCTTTATGTTCACCATGTGTTGACTTGTCCAGATTTACCAGACACAGAAATCTGTAGCAGTGTCTGTGACAATGAATAGGACCTCTCTGTTATTTGTACCTGTTCATCTCATGGCGGGTGTGCCTGGATGTCAGGGCAGAGCCATACGTTACTCTGTATTTATGGCCCTATGTGCACTTTTACAGCACTTTGTAGACAGGTGTAGCAGCGTCTGCTGAATATGCCTATTGCTAGGATAGAGGTGTTAGACTGAGTAATATATGAGTGTAGGAGCAGAGTAACAGAGTGTGTTTGGGATCATGGGTCGGTATTTTCAGCCCTGGTAATTAGGGGACAAATTGATTGGAATTTTGTTGTTATTCATAATACCCTCACAGTGCTGTCACTTTGAGACCCCCGTTCCAAACTCAAGGGCTAATACAAGAGGTAAAAACACGTGTTTTTCACTTCTCTGGTGTTTATTTTAGTACAAACGTTATATCTCATACAACAATATAATAAAAAAATGTAAGTATGCATACTCATTAGGGGCACATTCTAAAAAATTATTTTATAATAATAAAAATGATGATATTTCTCTGTTTTAGACATCCAGTGCTCAAATCTATCAGAGACAATTAATAGTTACACTCCTGGATTAAAATGCAACATAATTTATGTATCCACAACGTTTAAACGGTGATTTTCCAAGGTGAAAACTCAGTTCTCTGTTTAAAGACACAGTTTCCACAACATTGAATATTGCTTATCTTCGTTGTATTAGAACTCAGTCTTTAGCATAGGACCACAGTTCTCATTCATATAATTGCAAAGTCCATAGACTGACAGTTTCTAAATTGAGCCGCTTACCACCGTGTCCGTGGATGCAGACGTGATGGGGAGATCCTCGCCGTGCACAGCGATGCTGGTTTGCTTTCCTTCTCCCCATCCGTCCTCCGTGGTGGTAGCGGTGCTGGATGGTTTCTAACCCTCAACGTGAGTGGGGCCGCTTGTATGTGGACAATTTTCAGAATAGACTCTCCACCTTGCTAGCCGCGTCTCCTTTGATTGCAGTTCAGCTGGAGCGGCAGGTGTGTAGGAGGTCTCGTTGGTTGTCCTTAGCTCCCAATCCGGCAGGGTTGATCCCAAACAATGTCGCTGATCACTTGGCAGGGTAAAAGGCAATTCTCTAACGCGTTTCGCACACAGGTGCTTCCTCAAAGACCTGCCGGATTGGGAGCTAAGGACAACCAACGAGACCTCCTACACACCTGCCGCTCCAGCTGAACTGCAATCAAAGGAGACGCGGCTAGCAAGGTGGAGAGTCTATTCTGAAAATTGTCCACATACAAGCGGCCCCACTCACGTTGAGGGTTAGAAACCATCCAGCACCGCTACCACCACGGAGGACGGACGGGGAGAAGGAAAGCAAACCAGCATCGCTGTGCACGGCGAGGATCTCCCCATCACGTCTGCATCCACGGACACGGTGGTAAGCGGCTCAATTTAGAAACTGTCAGTCTATGGACTTTGCAATTATATGAATGAAAACTGTGGTCCTATGCTAAAGACTGAGTTCTAATACAACGAAGATAAGCAATATTTAATGTTGTGGAAACTGTGTCTTTAAACAGAGAACTGAGTTTTCACTAGAGATGAGCGCCGGAAATTTTTCGGGTTTTGTGTTTTGGTTTTGGGTTCGGTTCCGCGGCCGTGTTTTGGGTTCGACCGCGTTTTGGCAAAACCTCACCGAATTTTTTTTGTCGGATTCGGGTGTGTTTTGGATTCGGGTGTTTTTTTCCAAAAAACCCTAAAAAACAGCTTAAATCATAGAATTTGGGGGTCATTTTGATCCCAAAGTATTATTAACCTCAAAAACCATAATTTACACTCATTTTCAGTCTATTCTGAATACCTCACACCTCACAATATTATTTTTAGTCCTAAAATTTGCACCGAGGTCGCTGTGTGAGTAAGATAAGCGACCCTAGTGGCCGACACAAACACCGGGCCCATCTAGGAGTGGCACTGCAGTGTCACGCAGGATGTCCCTTCCAAAAGACCCTCCCCAAACAGCACATGACGCAAAGAAAAAAAGAGGCGCAATGAGGTAGCTGTGTGAGTAAGATAAGCGACCCTAGTGGCCGACACAAACACCGGGCCCATCTAGGAGTGGCACTGCAGTGTCACGCAGGATGTCCCTTCCAAAAAACCCTCCCCAAACAGCACATGACGCAAAGAAAAAAAGAGGCGCAATGAGGTAGCTGACTGTGTGAGTAAGATAAGCGACCCTAGTGGCCGACACAAACACCGGGCCCATCTAGGAGTGGCACTGCAGTGTCACGCAGGATGGCCCTTCCAAAAAACCCTCCCCAAACAGCACATGACGCAAAGAAAAAAAGAGGCGCAATGAGGTAGCTGACTGTGTGAGTAAGATAAGCGACCCTAGTGGCCGACACAAACACCGGGCCCATCTAGGAGTGGCACTGCAGTGTCACGCAGGATGGCCCTTCCAAAAAACCCTCCCCAAACAGCACATGACGCAAAGAAAAAGAAAAGAAAAAAGAGGTGCAAGATGGAATTGTCCTTGGGCCCTCCCACCCACCCTTATGTTGTATAAACAGGACATGCACACTTTAACCAACCCATCATTTCAGTGACAGGGTCTGCCACACGACTGTGACTGATATGACGGGTTGGTTTGGACCCCCCCCAAAAAAGAAGCAATTAATCTCTCCTTGCACAAACTGGCTCTACAGAGGCAAGATGTCCACCTCATCATCATCCTCCGATATATCACCGTGTACATCCCCCTCCTCACAGATTATCAATTCGTCCCCACTGGAATCCACCATCTCAGCTCCCTGTGTACTTTGTGGAGGCAATTGCTGCTGGTCAATGTCTCCGCGGAGGAATTGATTATAATTCATTTTAATGAACATCATCTTCTCCACATTTTCTGGATGTAACCTCGTACGCCGATTGCTGACAAGGTGAGCGGCGGCACTAAACACTCTTTCGGAGTACACACTTGTGGGAGGGCAACTTAGGTAGAATAAAGCCAGTTTGTGCAAGGGCCTCCAAATTGCCTCTTTTTCCTGCCAGTATAAGTACGGACTGTGTGACGTGCCTACTTGGATGCGGTCACTCATATAATCCTCCACCATTCTTTCAATGTTGAGAGAATCATATGCAGTGACAGTAGACGACATGTCCGTAATCGTTGTCAGGTCCTTCAGTCCGGACCAGATGTCAGCATCAGCAGTCGCTCCAGACTGCCCTGCATCACCGCCAGCGGGTGGGCTCGGAATTCTGAGCCTTTTCCTCGCACCCCCAGTTGCGGGAGAATGTGAAGGAGGAGATGTTGACAGGTCGCGTTCCGCTTGACTTGACAATTTTCTCACCAGCAGGTCTTTCAACCCCAGCAGACTTGTGTCTGCCGGAAAGAGAGATCCAAGGTAGGTTTTAAATCTAGGATCGAGCACGGTGGCCAAAATGTAGTGCTCTGATTTCAACAGATTGACCACCCGTGAATCCTTGTTAAGCGAATTAAGGGCTCCATCCACAAGTCCCACATGCCTAGCGGAATCGCTCCGTGTTAGCTCCTCCTTCAATGTCTCCAGCTTCTTCTGCAAAAGCCTGATGAGGGGAATGACCTGACTCAGGCTGGCAGTGTCTGAACTGACTTCACGTGTGGCAAGTTCAAAGGGCATCAGAACCTTGCACAACGTTGAAATCATTCTCCACTGCACTTGAGACAGGTGCATTCCACCTCCTATATCGTGCTCAATTGTATAGGCTTGAATGGCCTTTTGCTGCTCCTCCAACCTCTGAAGCATATAGAGGGTTGAATTCCACCTCGTTACCACTTCTTGCTTCAGATGATGGCAGGGCAGGTTCAGTAGTTTTTGGTGGTGCTCCAGTCTTCTGTACGTGGTGCCTGTACGCCGAAAGTGTCCCGCAATTCTTCTGGCCACCGACAGCATCTCTTGCACGCCCCTGTCGTTTTTTAAAAAATTCTGCACCACCAAATTCAAGGTATGTGCAAAACATGGGACGTGCTGGAATTTGCCCATATTTAATGCACACACAATATTGCTGGCGTTGTCCGATGCCACAAATCCACAGGAGAGTCCAATTGGGGTAAGCCATTCTGCGATGATCTTCCTCAGTTGCCGTAAGAGGTTTTTAGCTGTGTGCGTATTCTGGAAAGCGGTGATACAAAGCGTAGCCTGCCTAGGAAAGAGTTGGCGTTTGCGAGATGCTGCTACTGGTGCCGCCGCTGCTGTTCTTGCGGCGGGAGTCCATACATCTACCCAGTGGGCTGTCACAGTCATATAGTCCTGACCCTGCCCTGCTCCACTTGTCCACATGTCCGTGGTTAAGTGGACATTGGGTACAACTGCATTTTTTAGGACACTGGTGAGTCTTTTTCTGACGTCCGTGTACATTCTCGGTATCGCCTGCCTACAGAAGTGGAACCTAGATGGTATTTGGTAACGGGGGCACACTGCCTCAATAAATTGTCTAGTTCCCTGTGAACTAACGGCGGATACCGGACGCACGTCTAACACTAACATAGTTGTCAAGGCCTCAGTTATCCGCTTTGCAGCAGGATGACTGCTGTGATATTTCATCTTCCTCGCAAAGGACTGTTGGACAGTGAATTGCTTACTGGAAGTAGTACAAGTGGGCTTACGACTTCCCCTCTGGGATGACCATCGACTCCCAGCAGCAACAACAGCAGCGCCAGCAGCAGTAGGCGTTACACGCAAGGATGCATCGGAGGAATCCCAGGCAGGAGAGGACTCGTCAGAATTGCCAGTGACATGGCCTGCAGGACTATTGGCATTCCTGGGGAAGGAGGAAATTGACACTGAGGGAGTTGGTGGGGTGGTTTGCGTGAGCTTGGTTACAAGAGGAAGGGATTAACTGGTCAGTGGACTGCTTCCGCTGTCGCCCAAAGTTTTTGAACTTGTCACTGACTTATTATGAATGCGCTGCAGGTGACGTATAAGGGAGGATGTTCCGAGGTGGTTAACGTCCTTACCCCTACTTATTACAGCTTGACAAAGGGAACACACGGCTTGACAAATGTTGTCCGCATTTCTGGTGAAATACTTCCACACCGAAGAGCTGATTTTTTTGGTATTTTCACCAGGCATGTCAACGGCCATATTCCTCCCACGGACAACAGGTGTCTCCCCGGGTGCCTGACTTAAACAAACCACCTCACCATCAGAATCCTCCTGGTCAATTTCCTCCCCAGCGCCAGCAACACCCATATCCTCCTCATCCTGGTGTACTTCAACACTGACATCTTCAATCTGACTATCAGGAACTGGACTGCGGGTGCTCCTTCCAGCACTTGCAGGGGGCGTGCAAATGGTGGAAGGCGCATGCTCTTCACGTCCAGTGTTGGGAAGGTCAGGCATCGCAACCGACACAATTGGACTCTCCTTGTGGATTTGGGATTTCGAAGAACGCACAGTTCTTTGCGGTGCTTTTGCCAGCTTGAGTCTTTTCAGTTTTCTAGCGAGAGGCTGAGTGCTTCCATCCTCATGTGAAGCTGAACCACTAGCCATGAACATAGGCCAGGGCCTCAGCCGTTCCTTGCCACTCCGTGTGGTAAATGGCATATTGGCAAGTTTACGCTTCTCCTCCGACAATTTTATTTTAGGTTTTGGAGTCCTTTTTTTACTGATATTTGGTGTTTTGGATTTGACATGCTCTGTACTATGACATTGGGCATCGGCCTTGGCAGACGACGTTGCTGGCATTTCATCGTCTCGGCCATGACTAGTGGCAGCAGCTTCAGCACGAGGTGGAAGTGGATCTTGATCTTTCCCTAATTTTGGAACCTCAACATTTTTGTTCTCCATATTTTAATAGGCACAACTAAAAGGCACCTCAGGTAAACAATGGAGATGGATGGATACTAGTATACAATTATGGATGGACTGCCGAGTGCCGACACAGAGGTAGCTACAGCCGTGGACTATTGTACTGTACTGTGTCTGCTGCTAATATAGACTGGATGATAATGAGATGTAGTATGTATGTATAAAGAAGAAAGAAAAAAAAACCACGGGTAGGTGGTATACAATTATGGATGGACTGCCGAGTGCCGACACAGAGGTAGCTACAGCCGTGGACTACTGTACTGTGTCTGCTGCTAATATAGACTGGTTGATAAAGAGATGTAGTATGTATGTATAAAGAAGAAAGAAAAAAAAACCACGGGTAGGTGGTATACAATTATGGATGGACTGCCGAGTGCCGACACAGAGGTAGCTACAGCCGTGGACTACCGTACTGTGTCTGCTGCTAATATAGACTGGTTGATAATGAGATGTAGTATGTATAAAGAAGAAAGAAAAAAAAACCCACGGGTAGGTGGTATACAATTATGGATGGACTGCCGAGTGCCGACACAGAGGTAGCTACAGCCGTGGACTACTGTACTGTGTCTGCTGCTAATATAGACTGGTTGATAAAGAGATGTAGTATGTATGTATAAAGAAGAAAGAAAAAAAAACCACGGGTAGGTGGTATACAATTATGGACGGACTGCCGAGTGCCGACACAGAGGTAGCTACAGCCGTGGACTACCGTACTGTACTGTGTCTGCTGCTAATATAGACTGGTTGATAAAGAGATTTAGTATGTATGTATAAAGAAGAAAGAAAAAAAAACCACGGGTAGGTGGTATACAATTATGGATGGACTGCCGAGTGCCGACACAGAGGTAGCTACAGCCGTGGACTACTGTACTGTGTCTGCTGCTAATATAGACTGGTTGATAAAGAGATGTAGTATGTATGTATAAAGAAGAAAGAAAAAAAAACCACGGGTAGGTGGTATACAATTATGGACGGACTGCCGAGTGCCGACACAGAGGTAGCTACAGCCGTGGACTACCATACTGTACTGTTTCTGCTGCTAATATAGACTGGTTGATAAAGAGATGTAGTATGTATGTATAAAGAAGAAAGAAAAAAAAAACACGGGTAGGTGGTATACAATTATGGATGGACTGCCGAGTGCCGACACAGAGGTAGCTACAGCCGTGGACTACTGTACTGTGTCTGCTGCTAATATAGACTGGTTGATAAAGAGATGTAGTATGTATGTATAAAGAAGAAAGAAAAAAAAACCACGGGTAGGTGGTATACAATTATGGATGGACTGCCGAGTGCCGACACAGAGGTAGCTACAGCCGTGAACTACCGTACTGTGTCTGCTGCGACTGGATGATAAATAATGATATAAAAAATATATATATATCACTACTGCAGCCGGACAGGTATATATTATATAATGACGGACCTGCTGGACACTGTCTGTCAGCAGAATGAGTTTTTTATAGAATAAAAAAAAAAACACCACACAAGTCACACGACGAGTGTTTAACTTTTTCAGGCAATCACAATATAGTATACTACTAACTATACTGGTGGTCAGTGTGGTCAGGTCACTGGTCAGTCACACTGGCAGTGGCACTCCTGCAGCAAAAGTGTGCACTGTTTAATTTTAATAATATGTACTCCTGGCTCCTGCTATAACCTATAACTGGCACTGCTCCCCAGTCTCCCCCACAATTATAAGCTGTGTGAGCACAGTCAGATATATACATAGATGATGCAGCACACTGGGCTGAGCAGTGCACACAGATATGGTATGTGACTGAGTCACTGTGTATCGTTTTTTTCAGGCAGAGAACGGATTATATTAAATAAAACTGCACTGTCTGGTGGTCACTGTGGTCAGTCACTACTAAACTCTGCACTCTCTACAGTACTCCTAAGCTCCAGTAAATCAAGTGTCTCTGTCTCAAATCAATCTCACTCTCTCTCTTCTAATCTAAATGGAGAGGACGCCAGCCACGTCCTCTCCCTATCAATCTCAATGCACGTGTGAAAATGGCGGCGACACGCGGCTCCTTATATAGAATCCGAGTCTTGCGAGAATCCGACAGCGTCATGATGACGTTTGGGCGCGCTCGGGTTAACCGAGCAAGGCGGGAAGATCCGAGTCGCTCGGACCCGTGAAAAAAAACATGAAGTTCGGGCGGGTTCGGATTCCGAGGAACCGAACCCGCTCATCTCTAGTTTTCACCTTGGAAAATCACCGTTTAAACGTTGTGGATACATAAATTATGTTGCATTTTAATCCAGGAGTGTAACTATTAATTGTCTCTGATAGATTTGAGCACTGGATGTCTAAAACAGAGAAATATCATCATTTTTATTATTATAAAATAATTTTTTAGAATGTGCCCCTAATGAGTATGCATACTTACATTTTTTTATTATATTGTTGTATGAGATATAACGTTTGTACTAAAATAAACACCAGAGAAGTGAAAAACACGTGTTTTTATTCATATACGCACCTGGAGAAATAGCGCAATCAGTCACTTTTCTTTTTTCTTGTGTAGCTTCTTGATCAGTGTTTTGATCAAGTTTTAGCTGTACGTACACAGGTACAGCTGGACAAAGATTGCAGCTCTAAATTTATAAATCTTAAATTAAGAGTAAATAATACAATTAACAAATTAGCGCCTGTATCAGGGTTGTTTTTTCTAATACAAGAGGTAACATGAGAGCTCTGGTAGAACATTGGAAAGGAGACAATGGTTGTCTTGTATTCACAGCAACCAATTACTGGAAATAGTATGTCTCTGTGTAGATACTGTAAATGCTTCTGAGACCACATCAGCCCCTAAGCAAGACATACATTTTAGGCCCTAGATAAGACCTACACCTGCAATCTCTACATCAGCACTGTGTCTGTCAATGGTTTATAGAGTGTCCACTTAATATAATCTTTGCCAGCTGTATTGCATAGGTATAGCAGTCATTGCCATGCACTCTGCTCACCTCATTGGATAGCAGTCATTGCCATGCACTCTGCATACAACTCATTGGATAGCAGCCATTGCCACACACTCTACACAACCCATTGGATAGCAGCCATTGCCATGCACTCTGAACACAACCCATTGGATAGCAGCCACTGCCACACACTCTGCACACACCCCACTGGATAGCAGTCATTGCCATGCACTCTACAGGCACCCATTGGATAGCAGCCATTGCCACACACTCTACACACCCCATTGGATAGCAGCCATTGCCAAGCACTCTGCACATAACTCATTGGATAGCAGCCATCGCCACACATTCTATGCACACCCATTGTATGGCAGTCATTGCCACTCTACACTCACCCCATTGGATAGCAGCCATTGCCACACACTGTACACACCCCATTGGATAGCAGTCATTGCCATGCACTCTGAACACAACCCATTGGATAGCAGCCATTGCCACGCGCTCTGCATTCACCCCATTGGGTAGCAGCCATTGCCATGCACTCTACAGACAGACATGCATTCTGCACTCACCCTATTGGATAGCAGCCATTGCCACGCACTCTACACACACCCCATTACAAGCCACCTAGCATAGATTACATTGCTAGCCACATATCCATCACCAGCTGTAATGCACACTAATACTTACACTGGGACTGATTCTCAGTTGGGAGCAAAGCAAAAAAAAGCAAATAACTCTGCACCTGGACAAACAATGGGTCTGATTCAGAGATGTAAGGAAACCCGATGGCTTACACATGTCTACGATGTTTAGAGATCTGCATATGCACAGATGCCGCACTGCACGTGTGCAGGTCTCCCTCTGCAAGATTGCTCACAGTCACCCAAAGCTATAGCATGACTGACATTGCTAATTGCTTCCTCCCCATAGAGGTTTATCGGGGCACCTCTAAGTGACGGTAAATGGGTTAAGGACCTTATTCAGATTTGTACGCAAACCCAGTGGTGTATGTACAAATCTGATGGTTTGGGATCTGCGCATGTTCTGAGAATGTGATCACTCGCAGCCCCCCCTTAGCCGCAGCATGTTCGTTTGGTAACCGGGACTGTTCTACAAAACAGATGAGCCCAGACGCATGTGCGCTCTGCTCATGTGTCCTGATGGCTACCTCTCTGAGATGCAGAATGAAATTGCATGCTATGAGATTGTTTTTCAGTGAGCACTCCTGGGTGATAATAGGGCAGTGGCTAGCCAGAAGCGTGCACAGCGCGTTGCTGGCAGCAACTGCATATAAAGACGCAGTAGCGCTGACACAGGAGGCCATGTTCAGATTGCAAAATTGCAAGTTTCGATGTTGTGACTGATGGTGCATCTAATGTAGCCCATACACTTGTGAGATATCAGGTACAATCCTTCAATTTTGACCGCATCTGTGAGATAAATCGAAGTATTGTATGCACATTTTAGGTACCATGCGATGCGATTCGCGGGCATGCCGGTCGAATCTCGCGTGTCAAGATAGTATGTGCTGCACTTAATATTTATCGAATTGCGGTGCAATTGCATGTGTTTTTTACAACTTTCAATTTATCACACTGCGATGTGCGATCTGTGAAGACATGAGCCGACTTCCTCGCCACTCCTCTTCCCACCATTGCGCACATGACTGGAGAGGAGGCTGGAAGCACACTGCTGAGCTCCCAAACAGTGGACAAGGTAGGCAGGCTACACCACTGGCCACCAATGATTATTATGATGTTTTACCTAGAGATGAGCGCCTGAAATTTTTCGGGTTTTGTGTTTTGGTTTTGGGTTCGGTTCCGCGGCCGTGTTTTGGGTTCGAACGCGTTTTGGCAAAACCTCACCGAATTATTTTTGTCGGATTCGGGTGTGTTTTGGATTCGGGTGTTTTTTTCCCAAAACACTAAAAAACAGCTTAAATCATAGAATTTGGGGGTCATTTTGATCCCAAAGTATTATTAACCTCAAAAACCATAATTTACACTCATTTTCAGTCTATTCTGAATACCTCACACCTCACAATATTATTTTTAGTCCTAAAATTTGCACCGAGGTCGCTGTGTGAGTAAGATAAGCGACCCTAGTGGCCGACACAAACACCGGGCCCATCTAGGAGTGGCACTGCAGTGTCACGCAGGATGTCCCTTCCAAAAAACCCTCCCCAAACAGCACATGACGCAAAGAAAAAAAGAGGCGCAATGAGGTAGCTGTGTGAGTAAGATTAGCGACCCTAGTGGCCGACACAAACACCGGGCCCATCTAGGAGTGGCACTGCAGTGTCACGCAGGATGGCCCTTCCAAAAAACCCTCCCCAAACAGCACATGACGCAAAGAAAAAAAGAGGCGCAATGAGGTAGCTGACTGTGTGAGTAAGATTAGCGACCCTAGTGGCCGACACAAACACCGGGCCCATCTAGGAGTGGCACTGCAGTGTCACGCAGGATGGCCCTTCCAAAAAACCCTCCCCAAACAGCACATGACGCAAAGAAAAAAAGAGGCGCAATGAGGTAGCTGACTGTGTGAGTAAGATTAGCGACCCTAGTGGCCGACACAAACACCGGGCCCATCTAGGAGTGGCACTGCAGTGTCACGCAGGATGTCCCTTCCAAAAAACCCTCCCCAAACAGCACATGACGCAAAGAAAAAAAGAGGCGCAATGAGGTAGCTGTGTGAGTAAGATTAGCGACCCTAGTGGCCGACACAAACACCGGGCCCATCTAGGAGTGGCACTGCAGTGTCACGCAGGATGTCCCTTCCAAAAAACCCTCCCCAAACAGCACATGACGCAAAGAAAAAAAGAGGCGCAATGAGGTAGCTGACTGTGTGAGTAAGATTAGCGACCCTAGTGGCCGACACAAACACCGGGCCCATTTAGGAGTGGCACTGCAGTGTCACGCAGGATGTCCCTTCCAAAAAACCCTCCCCAATCAGCACATGATGCAAAGAAAAAGAAAAGAAAAAAGAGGTGCAAGATGGAATTATCCTTGGGCCCTCCCACCCACCCTTATGTTGTATAAACAAAACAGGACATGCACACTTTAACCAACCCATCATTTCAGTGACAGGGTCTGCCACACGACTGTGACTGATATGACGGGTTGGTTTGGACCCCCCCCAAAAAAGAAGCAATTAATCTCTCCTTGCACAAACTGGCTCTACAGAGGCAAGATGTCCACCTCATCTTCACCCTCCGATATATCACCGTGTACATCCCCCTCCTCACAGATTATCAATTCGTCCCCACTGGAATCCACCATCTCAGCTCCCTGTGTACTTTGTGGAGGCAATTGCTGCTGGTCAATGTCTCCGCGGAGGAATTGATTATAATTCATTTTAATGAACATCATCTTCTCCACATTTTCTGGATGTAACCTCGTACGCCGATTGCTGACAAGGTGAGCGGCGGCACTAAACACTCTTTCGGAGTACACACTTGTGGGAGGGCAACTTAGGTAGAATAAAGCCAGTTTGTGCAAGGGCCTCCAAATTGCCTCTTTTTCCTGCCAGTATAAGTACGGACTGTGTGACGTGCCTACTTGGATGCGGTCACTCATATAATCCTCCACCATTCTATCAATGTTGAGAGAATCATATGCAGTGACAGTAGACGACATGTCCGTAATCGTTGTCAGGTCCTTCAGTCCGGACCAGATGTCAGCATCAGCAGTCGCTCCAGACTGCCCTGCATCACCGCCAGCGGGTGGGCTCGGAATTCTGAGCCTTTTCCTCGCACCCCCAGTTGCGGGAGAATGTGAAGGAGGAGATGTTGACAGGTCGCGTTCCGCTTGACTTGACAATTTTGTCACCAGCAGGTCTTTCAACCCCAGCAGACCTGTGTCTGCCGGAAAGAGAGATCCAAGGTAGGCTTTAAATCTAGGATCGAGCACGGTGGCCAAAATGTAGTGCTCTGATTTCAACAGATTGACCACCCGTGAATCCTTGTTAAGCGAATTAAGGGCTGCATCCACAAGTCCCACATGCCTAGCGGAATCGCTCCCTTTTAGCTCCTTCTTCAATGCATCCAGCTTCTTCTGCAAAAGCCTGATGAGGGGAATGACCTGACTCAGGCTGGCAGTGTCTGAACTGACTTCACGTGTGGCAAGTTCAAAGGGCATCAGAACCTTGCACAACGTTGAAATCATTCTCCACTGCACTTGAGACAGGTGCATTCCATCTCCTATATCGTGCTCAATTGTATAGGCTTGAATGGCCTTTTGCTGCTCCTCCAACCTCTGAAGCATATAGAGGGTTGAATTCCACCTCGTTACCACTTCTTGCTTCAGATGATGGCAGGGCAGGTTCAGTAGTTTTTGGTGGTGCTCCAGTCTTCTGTTCGTGGTGCCTGTACGCCGAAAGTGTCCCGCAATTTTTCTGGCCACCGACAGCATCTCTTGCACGCCCCTGTCGTTTTTTAAAAAATTCTGCACCACCAAATTCAAGGTATGTGCAAAACATGGGACGTGCTGGAATTTGCCCATATTTAATGCACACACAATATTGCTGGCGTTGTCCGATGCCACAAATCCACAGGAGAGTCCAATTGGGGTAAGCCATTCCGCGATGATCTTCCTCAGTTGCCGTAAGAGGTTTTCAGCTGTGTGCGTATTCTGGAAAGCGGTGATACAAAGCGTAGCCTGCCTAGGAAAGAGTTGGCGTTTGCGAGATGCTGCTACTGGTGCCGCCGCTGCTGTTCTTGCGGCGGGAGTCCATACATCTACCCAGTGGGCTGTCACAGTCATATAGTCCTGACCCTGCCCTGCTCCACTTGTCCACATGTCCGTGGTTAAGTGGACATTGGGTACAACTGCATTTTTTAGGAGACTGGTGAGTCTTTTTCTGACGTCCGTGTACATTCTCGGTATCGCCTGCCTAGAGAAGTGGAACCTAGATGGTATTTGGTAACGGGGGCACACTGCCTCAATAAATTGTCTAGTTCCCTGTGAACTAACGGCGGATACCGGACGCACGTCTAACACCAACATAGTTGTCAAGGACTCAGTTATCCGCTTTGCAGTAGGATGACTGCTGTGATATTTCATCTTCCTCGCAAAGGACTGTTGAACAGTCAATTGCTTACTGGAAGTAGTACAAGTGGGCTTACGACTTCCCCTCTGGGATGACCATCGACTCCCAGCGGCAACAACAGCAGCGCCAGCAGCAGTAGGCGTTACACGCAAGGATGCATCGGAGGAATCCCAGGCAGGAGAGGACTCGTCAGACTTGCCAGTGACATGGCCTGCAGGACTATTGGCATTCCTGGGGAAGGAGGAAATTGACACTGAGGGAGTTGGTGGGGTGGTTTGCGTGAGCTTGGTTACAAGAGGAAGGGATTTACTGGTCAGTGGACTGCTTCCGCTGTCACCCAAAGTTTTTGAACTTGTCACTGACTTATTATGAATGCGCTGCAGGTGACGTATAAGGGAGGATGTTCCGAGGTGGTTAACGTCCTTACCCCTACTTATTACAGCTTGACAAAGGGAACACACGGCTTGACACCTGTTGTCCGCATTTCTGGTGAAATACCTCCACACCGAAGAGCTGATTTTTTTGGTATTTTCACCTGGCATGTCAACGGCCATATTCCTCCCACGGACAACAGGTGTCTCCCCGGGTGCCTGACTTAAACAAACCACCTCACCATCAGAATCCTCCTGGTCAATTTCCTCCCCAGCGCCAGCAACACCCATATCCTCCTCATCCTGGTGTACTTCAACACTGACATCTTCAATCTGACTATCAGGAACTGGACTGCGGGTGCTCCTTCCAGCACTTGCAGGGGGCGTGCAAATGGTGGAAGGCGCATGCTCTTCACGTCCAGTGTTGGGAAGGTCAGGCATCGCAACCGACACAATTGGACTCTCCTTGTGGATTTGGGATTTCAAAGAACGCACAGTTCTTTGCGGTGCTTTTGCCAGCTTGAGTCTTTTCAGTTTTCTAGCGAGAGGCTGAGTGCTTCCATCCTCATGTGAAGCTGAACCACTAGCCATGAACATAGGCCAGGGCCTCAGCCGTTCCTTGCCACTCCGTGTGGTAAATGGCATATTGGCAAGTTTACGCTTCTCCTCCGACAATTTTATTTTAGGTTTTGGAGTCCTTTTTTTACTGATATTTGGTGTTTTGGTTTTGACATGCTCTGTACTATGCCATTGGGCATCGGCCTTGGCAGACGACGTTGCTGGCATTTCATCGTCTCGGCCATGACTAGTGGCAGCAGCTTCAGCACGAGGTGGAAGTGGATCTTGATCTTTCCCTAATTTTGGAACCTCAACATTTTTGTTCTCCATATTTTAATAGGCACAACTAAAAGGCACCTCAGGTAAACAATGGAGATGGATGGATTGGATACTAGTATACAATTATGGACGGGCTGCCGAGTGCCGACACAGAGGTAGCCACAGCCGTGAACTACCGCACTGTACTGTGTCTGCTGCTAATATATAGACTGGTTGATAAAGAGATAGTATACTCGTAACTAGTATGTATGTATAAAGAAAGAAAAAAAAACCACGGTTAGGTCACTGGTATATACAATTATGGACGGGCTGCCGAGTGCCGACACAGAGGTAGCCACAGCCGTGAACTACCGCACTGTACTGTGTCTGCTGCTAATATATAGACTGGTTGATAAAGAGATAGTATACTCGTAACTAGTATGTATGTATAAAGAAAGAAAAAAAAACCACGGTTAGGTCACTGGTATATACAATTATGGACGGGCTGCCGAGTGCCGACACAGAGGTAGCCACAGCTGTGAACTACCGCACTGTACTGTGTCTGCTGCTAATATATAGACTGGTTGATAAAGAGATAGTATACTCGTAACTAGTATGTATGTATAAAGAAAGAAAAAAAAAACCACGGTTAGGTCACTGGTATATACAATTATGGACGGGCTGCGGAGTGCCGACACAGAGGTAGCCACAGCCGTGAACTACGGCACTGTACTGTGTCTGCTGCTAATATATAGACTGGTTGATAAAGAGATAGTATACTCGTAACTAGTATGTATGTATAAAGAAAGAAAAAAAAACCACGGTTAGGTGGTATATACAATTATGGACGGGCTGCCGAGTGCCGACACAGAGGTAGCCACAGCCGTGAACTACCGCACTGTACTGTGTCTGCTGCTAATATATAGACTGGTTGATAAAGAGATAGTATACTCGTAACTAGTATGTATGTATAAAGAAAGAAAAAAAAACCACGGTTAGGTCACTGGTATATACAATTATGGACGGGCTGCCGAGTGCCGACACAGAGGTAGCCACAGCCGTGAACTACCGCACTGTACACTGGTTGATAAAGAGATAGTAGTATACTCGTAACAACTAGTATGACGACGGTATAAAGAATGAAAAAAAAAACACGGTTAGGTGGTATATAATACAATTATGGTTGGACGGACTGCCTGCCGAGTGCCGACACAGAGGTAGCCACAGCCGTGAACTACCGCACTGTACACTGGTTGATAAAGAGATAGTAGTATACTCGTAACAACTAGTATGACGACGGTATAAAGAATGAAAAAAAAACCACGGTTAGGTGGTATATAATACAATTATGGTTGGACGGACTGCCTGCCGAGTGCCGACACAGAGGTAGCCACAGCCGTGAACTACCGCACTGTACACTGGTTGATAAAGAGATAGTAGTATACTCGTAACAACTAGTATGACGACGGTATAAAGAACGAAAAAAAAACCACGGTTAGGTGGTATATATTATAATACAATTATGGATGGACGGACTGCCTGCCGAGTTCCGACACAGAGGTAGCCACAGCCGTGAACTACCGCACTGTACACTGGTTGATAAAGAGATAGTAGTATACTCGTAACAACTAGTATGACGACGGTATAAAGAACGAAAAAAAAACCACGGTTAGGTGGTATATATTATAATACAATTATGGATGGACGGACTGCCTGCCGAGTTCCGACACAGAGGTAGCCACAGCCGTGAACTACCGCACTGTACACTGGTTGATAAAGAGATAGTAGTATACTCGTAACAACTAGTATGACTATGACGACGGTATAAAGAAAGAAAAAAAAAACCACGGTTAGGTGGTATATAATACAATTATGGATGGACGGACTGCCTGCCGAGTGCCGACACAGAGGTAGCCACAGCCGTGAACTACCGCACTGTACTGTGTCTGCTGCTAATATAGACTGGTTGATAAAGAGATAGTATACAATACTACTAATATACTGGTGGTCAGGCACTGGTCACCACTAGTCACACTGGCAGTGGCACTCCTGCAGCAAAAGTGTGCACTGTTTAATTTTAATATAATATTATTTATCATGTACTCCTGGCTCCTGCTATAACAACCTGCAGTGCTCCCCAGTCTCCCCCACAATTATAAGCTTTATATACAATACATTGATGTGCAGCACACTGGGCTGAGCAGTGCACACAGACTGAGTCACTGTGTGACTGTGTATCGTTTTTTTCAGGCAGAGAACGGATATATTAAATAAAACAAACAACTGCACTGTCTCTGGTGGTCACTGGTCACTGTGGTCGTCAGTCACTAAACTCTGTCTGCACTCTGCACTCTCTTCTAATCTACAGTATCACAGCAATCTCTCTCTCTCTCTCTCTTCTAAATCTAATCTAAATGGAGAGGACGCCAGCCACGTCCTCTCCCTATCAATCTCAATGCACGTGTGAAAATGGCGGCGACGCGCGGCTCCTTATATAGAATCCGAGTCTCGCGATAGAATCCGAGCCTCGCGAGAATCCGACAGCGTCATGATGACGTTCGGGCGCGCTCGGGTTAACCGAGCAAGGCGGGAAGATCCGAGTCGCTCGGACCCGTGAAAAAAAAAGTGAAGTTCGTGCGGGTTCGGATTCAAAGAAACCGAACCCGCTCATCTCTAGTTTTACCACCACTGCCCACCATTATACTGACCCCCTGCCCAAAATGCTGCCCCACTGCAAGCCCCAGGCCGTGCCCTAAACACCATTATACTGCGCCACTGGCCACCATTTTGTTGCTGCACCCACCATTATACTGGCCCACTGCCCAAAATGCTGCACCACTGCAAGCCCCAGGCCACGCCCTAAACGCCATTATACTGCGCCACTGGCCACCATTATGCTGCTGCACCCTGCACACCAATGTATTTCAGATAACTCACAGCAGTAATTAGAAAACAAACTTTATTTAACCAGAATAATACTAGAAAACAAACTTTATTTAACCAGAATAATGGAACTTTTTTCATGTTTATTCATTTTCCTTTTTTTGCATTCTGCAGATGTCCTATGAGAACCGCGAGTTTCTTTCCGGCTTCATCAGCCTGTACCGTGAGGGGGAGTGGCTGTGGCTGATGTCCTCACCAGACTACAGCAACAAACAGAAGAGGGAGGCTGCTTATAACCGCCTGGTGGAGTACTCAAAGCCCACCTTCTTTGCGGCCTCGGTGGCCTGGGTCCGGAAGAAAATTGGCAATTTACGGACAGTCTTTGTAAAAGAGAACCACTAGGTGGAGGAGTCCAAGAGGTCAGGGGCCGGTGTAGACAAGGTGTATGTGCCGCAGCTGTGGTACTACAAAGAACTAAACTTCCTCCTGGAGAAACGGTCAGCTAAGGAGTCCCTAGTGGTGATGGCAGAGTCCGAGGAGGGAAGTCTGGATGTGGAGGAGGCCGAAGGGGTAAGTTGCTTTTAAATTGTATTTACCTAATATATTCCTCCTGCCATGCCACAGGTCCTTCCCCATTGAAAAAGGCATTATATTTTTCACGGACCTCTTTTGCCCTTGCAGTGCCGCGTAAGGTTACTGCAGGTGGTCTCACCAAGGAAATCGTCACTTTCACCACTGGCTGGTTGGGGTCTTCCGGTCCTGCTGGGAGCAAAGGCATTTGCCTCGTGGCCTTGCGTCGGAGCATGTTGTGCAGTATACAGCATGCTGTTACTGCACAGTCAATTTTGTCATGCCTCATGTTGATGGGCCAGTTGCTGAGAATGCCAAATGCCTTTTCAACAACCCAACGGGCCCTAGAAAAGCGGTAGTTGAAAATGCACCTATCGTGGTTCAGGACTCTTTGCGGGTAGGGCTTCATAATGTGTTCATGCAGTGTGAAGGCCTCATCTGCCACGAACACAAATCCCAGGCCATTCTTTGTTTGTTCAACAGGCGGCAGATGAATGGAGTTATATAGAAACAGGTGATCTCAGCTTGCGCTTACAATAAAACAGTGACTGCCAGTGATATCAATACGGAGCCTTCACCAAAGAGCCCAAAATACATACATGAATTGGAAAGTGATATCACACTGCGCTACCATTCAGGAAATTCATATAAATATAAATATACAACCATTTACATAGATATAATCATATCTTTAGGCCTCCAAGGTCTGAAATTCAGAAGGAGAACAAATAATGGTGCAGTACAATAGACAGAGTAAGAAAATAATGAGTTTTATTGGTCCCACTCACAGTTGAGCAAAAGATTATTTGCATGTCATCCTCATATGGCATATATCTTCAATCTTTAGATCGTCCTCTTTAGAACTGAAACTTTAAACGAATATATAGTGCAATACTGTTTTTTATAAAACCATGTATTTAATATCAAAATGCACTCACATAGATAAAAACAAATCAGACATATCACCAATATGGGGCACCAAACGATCCAAACTGACACTAGATGTATAAGGTCACAAGAAAGTCCCTCTAAGGCTCCGGACACCATAGAAAGAAAGTCCTACTGGATACCGCTGGTGCTGCCACTGGATAAGCAGGGATTCTTCTTTGGACTTATCCAGTGGCAGCACCAGCGGTATCCAGTAGGACTTTCTTTCTATGGTGTCCGGAGCCTTAGAGGGACTTTCTTGTGACCTTATACATCTAGTGTCAATTTGGATCGTTTGGTGCCCCATATTGGTGATATGTCTGATTTGTTTTTATCTATGTGAGTGCATTTTGATATTAAATACATGGTTTTATAAAAAACAATATTGCACTATATATTCGTTTAAAGTTTCAGTTCTAAAGAGGACGATCTAAAGATTGAAGATATATGCCATATGAGGATGACATGCAAATAATCTTTTGCTCAACTGTGAGTGGGACCAATAAAACTCATTATTTTCTTACTCTGTCTATTGTACTGCACCATTATTTGTTCTCCTTCTGAATTTCAGACCTTGGAGGCCTAAAGATATGATTATATCTATGTAAATGGTTGTATATTTATATTTATATGAATTTCCTGAATGGTAGCGCCGTGTGATATCACTTTCCAATTCATAGATGAATGGAGTTGGTGGTGAGCCTATCATAAAAGCGTGTATTTTTCAAGGATCCACCATCTGAGCAACGACCATTTTTCCGAACATCCAGGAAAATAAATTCATAGTTTGCATTGACCACCGCTATGAAAACAATGCTAAAGTAGCCCTTGTAATTGTAGTAGTCCGACACACTGTTGGTGGGTTTGGTGATGCGCACATGTTTCCTATCTATGGCACCACCACAGTTTGGGAAATTCCAGCGCCTGTCAAAGTCCTCTGCAATAGCTTGCCATTCTTCTTGTAGGGAACTGTAAAATATTTTTTTTTTTATATTTACTAAATATGTTTTTTTTTTATCCTACAGACACCTGAAGACCTCAGCCGTACCCCTGACCTCAATAACACATCACCAGAGGAACCAAAATCTCCACAGCTACAGGGTTCCAGGAGAAAGCCACGGAAAACCAAATTTGTTGAAGACCCGCCACTATTGGAGGCCCGTTCACAGCTACTCCAGAAACCTGATGAATTTGATGACTTTGCGTCATATGTTAGCAAAACCATGCTTAAGGTTTCCGCGCAGCAGCAAGTATAGTGCCAGTGCCTGGTGTCACAGGTTTTTTGAACAAAACAGTCACAGAACAACTGAAACCAAAGTGGAACGTTCATGGGCTAGAACCTCAAGCACCTGCTCCTCATCTCCCATTGACCTTCAGTTCACCACCTACCTACTCTTCCTCCAGTACCCATCCTCCTCCGCATCCCAGCTACCATTCCAGTTATCAGCAGACCCAATCCACCTACCCTTCCTCCAGTTTCCATCCTCCTCAAACCCCTCCTCCTCAAACCAGCCACCCTTCCCGTTATTGTCAACCCCCACCCCCATCCACCCACCCTTCCCCCACTATCCAATCTCCTCCTCAACCCAGCTACCCTTCCCAAGCCTGCCACACATCCACCATCCCCTCCGCAATTTTGACCTCCTTGATGTCAGAGGGGAATCAGGAGACAAGTCTCTTACAAATGTAGGGTGATTCTGAAATACTGCTACCCTTGTTATACATACCAACAGATGTGGTGCATTCTGATACTACAGTGAGTGTCAACGCTTTCAGGCTGACAATGCACACATGCTGCTAGGGACAGGTTGATGGTACCGGGGACCCATCTTCCTGCCCCTAGCTGCATGTGTGCATTGCGCCCCTGGCACTGGTGATACTCAACACCATAGTATCAGAATGCACCACATCTGTTGGTATATATAAAATTCCTGCTGCCCTGGTATATACTGCAATAGATCTGGTGCACTATGATATACAGCGTTTTAGTGGTGCCGCTTTCAGGTGGACAATGCACACATGCAGCTTGGGTCAGGTTGATGGTGCCGGGGAGCCTGAAGCCGGGCCTACCTGCATGTGTGCATTGTGCCCCTGAAAGCGCTGCCACTCAAAAAACATACTGCGCCATACTTATATTCAAAATTAAAATTAGAAGAAACATTAACATAAAGTTCTAGTGTTTGAAAAAGTTCAGCCATGTTGGCCGCATATTACTAAAATACTTATGTTTATATATAAATATATATACAATTATTTTTTTGGTTTACAAGTGTATTCATGCACTTATATATTGCAGCAGATGTGGTGAATTCTGATACTACAGCTTTGAGTGGCACTGCTACCAGGGGCACAATGCACACATGCAACTTGGTGCAGGTTGATGGTACCGGGGACCCATCTTCCTACCCCAAGTTGCATGTGCACCATATTTGTCGCTATATATAGCTTCTTCTTTTTTCATTTCATAAATGTAATGATGCAGATGTGCTGCATCATGAAAACTGTTTGCTAAAGTTTAGCCATGTTGGCCACATATTTAATAAATAAATGTCTTGAAATAAAAAGCACAAATTTTTTCTACCAAATTCAGTTTGCAAAATAAAACATTTTGTTACACGACAAGCAATGTGTGGTGTAATTTTCTTACCTTGCAGTACTTGTACTGAAGCACCTTGATAATAGCCTTGCAGGTTTCAGGCATGATGTGTGCCAAAGCCTGAGTAGAGATACGGGTCCAAACTTCAGCTCCTCAAACGACTGTCCAGTAACAAGGAACCGCAGGATAGCCACGAGCCTCTCCTCAGCAGGGATAGGAACCTGCCATTTGGTATCTCACTTCTGTATGAGGGGGGTCACCAGATGCAGCAACTCCTGAAAGGTGTCATCATCCATGCGCAGGAAGTTGTGGTAGTCATCCGGGTTGTTGTCCTTGATCTCATCCAGGAGGGGCATGTAGGAACGAGTAGGCCGCTTAAGCAGCCACTCCTTGGTCCAGCAAGATCTCTCCCTACGCCTTTGCAGGGCCCACTCCCTGTCTACCCTCATCTGCAGCACAGAGTAGCACATGAGAGCCTGATAGCGAGTAGAATCCATCTCTACACACAGTAACACACAGCAGTATAGAAACACTTTGTAATGTAAGCAGAACAAAGCAGTGCACGGTAGCTAGCAATGTGGAACGAGCAGCAGGTATAAACCAAACTTCTCTAGTCACAGAGCAAACAGAAGTGCACAGAGTTAAAATGGCTGCCTGCTTATTTATCACCCATCTTGGCCAGCCCTCTATTTACATTTTTAAAGCTCTTGCAGATAAATCTGGTGTGCTTTGGTCAGCATGCTATGCGCTCGCATTCGATCATCCGATGCCACCCGATTTCTGGACGTAAGGGGCATGCGATAAATCGCAGGATTGTATGCGTATCGAATGCACAAAAAAAGCACTTTCGATGCAATTTATCTCAAGGTGAGCTTCAAGGGAAATCAGGCCCGATATCGCGTTGAATACAATCGCACAAGTGTATGGGCACCATAACGGGGTGATTCAGAACTGATCGTGATAGAGCTGCGCGGACACACTCCAGAAAGGGCATCAGACTTCGATCGGTGCCACTGCAGCGATTGGGTCTGATTTAGGCCCCAAGTATGCACCGACACAAAATAGCACCGCTGCCAGTGGGCGTCTCAGTAGGCTCAGAGTCGATCACGGCATTAGCATACATATGCAGACGAGGTTGTGGCAGAGTAGATGCAGTGCCTTATGCCTCAGTAGGGGCAGAGGTATGAAGCATCGATAACCCCATTTTCAGCATTTTCACAGAAGAAAGGGGTCAAACCCTCTTCCCAAAAATGTATGGAAAGGCAGACTATGGAGAAACCCTAGACTTCTCCAGCGGCGCCTTTGGCATCTGTTAAATAACACTGCTGCTGCCTTAGCCATGGTGGCAAAGTGGTATGGGTACTTACTAAGCGACAAAAAGTTACCCTTGCTATGTGTTACCAGTCTCGCCACCACATCTCTGCACATGTATGGTCCTCTAGTGATGACTTCTCGCAGTTTTGTGTGATCTCCACATGTGCAGCTAACTCATACACCACCCAAGTGACTCTTTTTAATACCTGTTAGTGCTAATACGGGGTGACTGCAATAAGCTGCGGTGCAGGATGTCTGTTAGCGCTGAGAAAGAGGCATATTAATATTAGTGATGAGCGGGTTCGGTTTCTCGGAATCCGAACCCCCCCCCGAACTTCACCCATTTTACACGGTTCCGAGGCAGACTCGGATCCTCCCGCCTTGCTCAGTTAACCCGAGCGCGCCCGACGTCATGATCCCGCTGTCGGATTCTTGCGAGATTCGTATTCTATATAAAGAGCCGCGTGTCGCCGCCATTTTCACTCGTGCATTGGAGATGATAAGGAGAGGATGTGCAGCATTCTCTCAGTTTCTGTGTTCAGTGTGCTGCAAATATCTGTGCTCAGTGTGCTGCAAATATCTGTGCTCAGTGTGCTTGCAAATATCTGTGCTCAGTGTGCTGAAAATATCTACGTTCTGTGCCTGAAAAACGCTCCATATCTGTGCTGCATTGTAGTATAGGAGGACAGTGCAGAATTTTGCTGACCAGTGACCACCAGTATTATATAGCAGTACGGTACAGTAGTCCACTGCTCTACCTACCTCTGTGTCGTCAAGTATACTATCCATCCATACCTGTGGTGCATTTTAGTTGTGCGCAGTATATATAGTAGGAGGACAGTGAAGAATTTTGCTGACCACCAGTATATAATATATAGCAGTACGGTACAGTAGGCCACTGCTCTAGCTACCTCTGTGTCGTCAAGTATACTATCCATCCATACCTGTGGTGCATTTTAGTTGTGCGCAGTATATATAGTAGGAGGACAGTGCAGAATTTTGCTGACCACCAGTATATAATATATAGCAGTACGGTACAGTAGGTCACTGCTCTACCTACCTCTGTGTCGTCAAGTATACTATCCAGCCATACCTGTGGTGCATTTTAGTTGTGCGCAGTATTATATAGTAGGAGGACAGTGCAGAATTTTGCTGACCACCAGTATATAATATATAGCAGTACGGTACAGTAGTCCACTGCTCTACCTACCTCTGTGTCGTCAAGTATACTATCCATCCATACCTGTGGTGCATTTTAGTTGTGCGCAGTATTATATAGTAGGAGGACAGTGCAGAATTTTGCTGACCACCAGTATATAATATATAGCAGTACGGTACAGTAGTCCATTGCTCTACCTACCTCTGTGTCGTCAAGTGTACTATCCATCCATACCTGTGGTGCATTTTAGTTGTGCGCAGTATTATATAGTAGGAGGACAGTGCAGAATTTTGCTGACCACCAGTATATAATATATAGCAGTGCGGTACAGTAGTCCACTGCTCTACCTACCTCTGTGTCGTCAAGTATACTATCCATCCATACCTGTGGTGCATTTTAGTTGTGCGCAGTATTATATAGTAGGAGGATAGTGCAGATTTTGCTGACCACCAGTATATATATAGCAGTACGGTACAGTAGTCCATTGCTCTACCTCTGTGTCGTCAAGTATACTACAAAAGTTCAGTAAAATGACCCAAAAATCAAAATTAAAAGCATCTGATGAGAAGCGTAAACTTGCCAATATGCCATTTACGACACGGAGTGGCAAGGAACGGCTGAGGCCCTGGCCTATGTTCATGGCTAGTGGTTCAGATTCACATGAGGATGGAAGCACTCATCTTCTCGCTAGAAAACTGCAGTGCCACTCCTAGGTTTGCCAGGTGTTTGTGTCGGCCACTTGGGTCGCTTAGCTTAGCCATCCAGCGACCTTGGTGCACCTCTTTTTTTCTTTGCATCATGTGCTGTTTGAGGACTATTTTTTAAATCGGCCATCCTGTCTGACACGGCAGTGCCACTCCTAGATGGGCCAGGTGTTTGTGTCGGCCACTTGGGTTGCTTAGCTTAGCCATCCAGCGACCTTGGTGCACCTCTTTTTTTCTTTGCATCATGTGCTGTTTGGGGACTATTTTTTAAATCGGCCATCCTGTCTGACACTGCAGTGCCACTCCTTAGCTTAGTCATCCAGCGACCTCGGTGCAAATTTTAGGAGTAAAAATAATATTGTGAGGTGTGAGGTGTGAGGTGTTCAGAATAGACTGGAAATGAGTGGAAATTATGGTTATTGAGGATAATAATACTATGGGATCAAAATGACCCCCAAATTCTATGATTTAAGCTGTTTTTGAGTGGTTTTTGTAAAAAAAACCCGAATCCAAATCACACCCGAATCCGACAAAAAAATTTCAGGGAGGATTTGCCAAAATGCGTCCGAATCCAAAACACGGCCGCGGAACCGAATCCAAAACCAAAACACAAAACCCGAAAAATTTCCGGTGCACATCACTAATTAATATATATGTGCACACAGTCTCCACCCCCAGTCCTCTCCAGGCAGAAAATTTATCAGGTACTGTGGTGGGCAAGGATCTAGATCCCAGTCGCTGGGTGAGTGAATGTGGAGCTGACTGTCAGTAAACCTGCCACTTTTGCTTCTTATGTTTGGCTTCAGCATCTCAAACACTTTGGGGTCCTTGGCAGCAGCTACAGTATTCTGTGTTGCTGGTAGTTTGATTCCTTTACAGTCCAGAAACCCCTCTGGCTTTTTATTACAATGGCCCCAGCTGTACAGACCCTGGCTGAAAAGAACACGTGTATACTATACTAGTATTATGAAGAAGAGAAAATAACACACACTCCTTTGTTAAATATGTTTGTTTCCATTTCTTTAAATACTGTAGAAACACACTGGTGTTAATTGGTATAAATGCATTAATTTATGTGTAATACTTGTCTCCTTTCATTCTTATAATCTACTTCCGTTAATGTGTCATTAGCCCCAGGCACCTTTGTATCAGGCATTTTGTAGATATCCTGCTTTACACTGCTAATTGCTTATCATTCACATCCTATATTTCTCTGATTGGTTTCCTGTCCTGCAAATAGCAGACAATGCTTTTCATGTTCAAGCTACAGTAACGTAAATGACTATTGATTCAGGCTTTCAGTTGTCTTTATTAAATGACTGCCCTTAAGCCCATTAATGATGCCCGTTAATGATGAGAAATTCCTCCTTAATAACCAATGTCCTTTAAGGGCAAGACACTAATATATTCATGAATGGTACACACACCATATACAGGTTCCTTATCCAGTTCTATCCAAATACAGAAACATCGGAAATACCAACAGCAAAATTTGGGCACAAAAATAATGTACATATAAATGTACTGTAATCCTCCCCTAGTGATGCTGATCCTACAAGACTGTTTTCTGTTATATTCAAAAATCAAACCAAGGAAAAAGCTAAAGGTGCAGTTAATGAATAAATTCACCTAAGGAACGGGACAGCCTACAGTGCATCCGGAAAGTATTCACAGCACTTCACTTTTTCTACATTTTGTTATGTTACAGCCTTATTCCAAAATGCAATAAATTCATTCCCCCCCCCCCCTCTCAAAATTCTACACACAATACCCCAAAATGACAACATGAAAAAAGTTTTGAGATTTTTGCAAATTTAATAAAAATAAAAAACTAAGAAATCACATGTACATAAATATTCACAGCCGTTGCCATGAAGCTCAAAATTGAGCTCAGGTGCATCCTGTTTCCACTGATTATCCTTGAGATATTCCTACAGCTTAATTGGAGTCCACCTGTGGTATATTCAGTTGATTGGACATGATTTGGAAAGGCACACACCTGTCTATATAAGGTCCCAAACTTGACAGTACATGTCTGAGCACAAACCAAGCATGAAGTCAAAGGAATTGTCTGTAGACCTCCGAGACAGGATTGTCTCGAGGCACAAATCTGAGGAAAGGTACAGAAAAATATTTGCTGCTTTGAAGGTCCCAGTGAGCACAGTGGCCTCCATCATCCATAAATGGAAGAAGTTTGGAACCACCAGGACTCTTCCTAGAGCTGGCCGTCTGTCTAAACTGAGCAATGGGGGGAGAAGGACCCTAGTCAGGGAGGTGATCAAGAACCTGATGGTCACTCTGTCAGTGCTACAGCATTACACTGTGGAGAGAGAAGAATCTTCCAAAAGGACAACCATCTCTGCAGCAATCCATCAATCAGGCCTGTATGGTAGAGTTGCCAGATGGAAGCCACTCCTTAGTAAAAAGCACATGGCAGCCCACCTGGAGTTTGCCAAAATGCACCTTAAGGACTCTCAGACCATGAGAAACAAAATTCTCTGGTCTGATGATATACAGATTGAACTCTCTGGCGTGAATGCCAGGCGTAATGTTTGGAGGAAACCAGGCACCGCTCATCACCAGGCCAATACCATCCCTACAGTGAAGCATGGTGGTGGCAGCATCATTCTCTGGGGATGTTTTTTAGCAGCAGGATCTGGGAGACTAGTCAGGAAAGAGGGAAAGATGAACCCAGCATTGTACAGAGACATCTTGGATGAAAACTTGCTTCAGAGCGCTCTTGACCTCAGACTGGGGTGATGGTTCATCTTTCTGCAGGACAACGACCCTAAATACACAGCCAAGATATCAAAGGAGTGGCTTCAGGACAACTCTGTGAATCTCCTTCTTTGGCCCATCCTGAGCCCAGACTTGAATCTGATTGAACATCTCTGGAGAGATCTAAAAATGGCAGTGCACCGACGCTTCCCACCCAATCTAATGGAGCTTGAGAGGTGCTGCACAGAGGAATGGGCGAAACTGCCCAAAGATAGGTAAGTCAAGCTTGTGGCATCATATTCAAAAAGACTTGAAGCTGTAATTGCTGCCGTGGGTGCATCAACAAAGTATTGAGCAAAGGCTGTGAATATTTATGTAAATGTGATTTCTTAGTTTTTTATTTTTAATACATTTGCAAAAATCACAAGAAAAACTTTTTTTCACTTTGTCATTATGGGGTATTATGGGGGTAATTCCAAGTTGATCGCAGCAGGATTTTTGTTAGCAATTGGGCAAAACCATGTGCACTGCAGGGGAGGCAGATATAACGTTCAGAGAGAGTTAGATTTGGGTGAGGTGTGTTCAATCTGCAATCTAATTTGCAGTGTAAAAATAAAGCAGCCAGTATTTACCCTGCACAGAAATAAAATAACCCACCCAAATCTAACTCTTTCTGCACATGTTATATCTGCCTCCCCTGCAGTGCACATGGTTTTGCCCAATTGCTATCAAAAATCCTGCTGCGATCAACTTGGAATTACCCCCTGTGTGTAGAATTTTGAGGGAAAAATGAATTTATTCCACTTTGGAATAAGGCTATAACATAACAAAATGTGGAAAAAGTGAAACGCTGTGAATACTTTCTGGATGCACTGTATATACGGAAAATACAGTATATCCAAAAATAAATCTGTTAAAATAGTGTATTTAGAAGCATTTATTAAAAGACAAAAGTAAACTCATTTCCCACTCCTCTACTGGAACTGTTCCCCCCTCTCTTTCATATAAAACCTCTTCCCTCCCATTTCCCTCACCCCTTTAATTTTATTTATTTATGTTAAAACCATTAGCTCTTTTATTGTTTATTTACTGTTATTTAAGTTTTTGTTTTGTTTTTTTAAAAGACAAATTTAAAAATAGCACACATTAATGCAAGATAACAGTCTAATAAAAACAAATAAATATAGATAGGTAATAATTGATGTAAGTGGGTTAACAGACTGCAATATAATTAATCCACCCCCAACACTGCAATTGATGGGAATGTTAGAAGTTAGTTTCATAACACAAAATAGCTGGTGGAGAGAGGAATTCATTTTTGCATAAAGGGACCTCCTCAAAGGTATAACTCAGATTGGTACAATTAGTAAGTCTTGGAGGACTCCAGATAAGCGACAAATTACGTCTTGTGTCAGTTACTCAGAGCCCCATTTATGACGAGCTATGGTCACAATATAGCACTTCCGTCTACCACGTTATTTTATATTTTTCAGCTTCTATTTAACACTAATGTGCTCATCCGCGGGCACTGGTGTTTTTATGCCCGCCCCCGATGCTGGCGAGATACTGTAAGTGGATTAGTGTGGATGTGGCAAGGGCAGAACTCTCAGATGCAATAGAGCCTGGAAGGGGCACCTGTATGTACAGTGGCACCTGTGTGGTTCACAGTGGGATCCAAGTGTGATTCCTGCTCTGCCTATGGAGCTCTGAGGCGCACCCACTGGTGCTGCAGCGTTAATCAGCTAAGTCCCAGTAGCCCTGCTAACACCTGCAATATGGGACAGAACGACTCCTGTATGGTACTGCTCAGCCCGTGCTGCAGCAAGTGATGGCGCACTGGCTGGCGCTGCTGCTGGACTGTGAGATGATCATGGGACCCACCGGTAAGGGGTGTCGAGGAAGGGGGGAGAGAGGGTTCTAATTCCCCAGGTCCAGGTCTGATGGAGGGGCCCAGTGGGGGCCCAGGTCCTTACCTAACAGCAGCAGCTGCAACTCTTCTCCTCAGCCCAGCATATGCTGCTGTATGCTGGACTGCAGTGTGACCAGGGAGGCGCTTAAAACACTATTTTTTTCTGTATTTTTTTCTAAGGGTGCATGACCACACCTCCTGTGCTTATACCCCGCCGTGTGAAAAGTACCTGGGCCCAGCCAGGCTCTCTACTGCCCTGATTCTGTATGCTGCAGGGGGCTGAATCTGACCCTGACCCACCGACTGTTGTCACATAGCGTAGCTGGAACGCTGCCAATTCATTGTGGGCTCTGATGCCTGTAGACAGCTGAGAGAACTTTCTATAGAATTATGTTAATTATCTATCTATCTATCTATCTATCTATCTATCTATCTATCTATCTATCTCTCTATCTATCTGCATCTATTCACAATGTACAGGGAGTCCTGGGGGCGCCCAGCATCTCTGACAGTGCTGGGCACGCCCCCATAGTGAAGGGAACGGGAGTGCCGCAAAGCCCCACCTCTTATCCCAAGACCCCACCCCCTTCGGTGTGCACAGGGTTCCTCTCCCTGAACCACCAATGTTGGGAGGTATGTTATTGTTATAGACCTCTATATGTTGGAGCCTATTGATTCCTTACTTTATTGTCTTGATGACTCTATGTATCCCATGCCTTACACCATCGCCTATAATTTTTTACCCCTTTTCCACTAGCTCAAAAAACACGGGTAAATGCACGGAGGCGTGCATTCCATTTATCCGTGTTTTTTGCTAGTGGAAAAGGGTCCCTCTGCAAAAACCTGGATCAAGTGATCCGGGAATCCTACCCGGGTAGCATACAGGGTTGAACACGAGTTCAACCCAGTAAGCTGTGCAGTGTAAACGTAAGCCGTGTCGATGCGACATGGCTCCCGTTCACAGTGTATGGAAGGGCGGCGCTGGGAGACCATGTGATCTCCCAGCGCTGCCCCTGCCGCGTCGCCAGCAGCATCACCAACCCAGCAATATGCCGGGTTGGTGAGTGCAGTGGAATAGGGGGCTGAGCACGGGCTGCAGCCGGGTAGCACACGTGTCAGGTTCCCGGCTGCGGCCCGTGCTTCTAGGTGGAAAAGGGGTATTTGTTGTCAGGGGACACAGCTTGTAAATAGGTAGCTAATTGCAGGAACTCACAGGAAGCTCAAGCCCTCTCAGCATACAGGTCTAAGGAGGATAGCATCAGAGTGTATTATAGGCTCACTTAGATCAATAGGAATAGTAGCAGCACACTTACGGAACACAAGGAAAGTGTCTGCGAGGGATTGCAGATGAAACCCTGTACTCTAGGATACATTGGTGTATGAATTAGAAGCTGGTCACAGCCCTTCCACAATAGCAGCTCCTGCAGAGAAGTGGAGCCGTGAAATCTGTAGCCACCTGTCACCCAAGCCCGATCAATGCATAAAACTCATCTAAAGGGAAGGAGTCCACAGAGTGCCTGAATATGAGGTCTGTGGGAAGAGACACCTCCTGTCTGTTTACCAATGTCATGGTCCCCTAGGTTGCGCATGGGTCAGCTGAAGAGTGACAGCAGGTTCCCAGCACTTTAAAAGGCATGGGCAAGGTGGGCACCAAAGTACATAACATAGTACACACAAAGGTATATAAATCGTATTTTGTCCACCGATACTGCAAGGGAGTAAGAGCTGTACTTCCATCAGGCATTCTGTAGATATACTGCTTTACCCAGGCCCCCCAAAAACCTCTGCATTTTACTCTGGAGCATCTTATACTCCCTGTAACCTAGGGCTTCTTAGGTTCTGTAGTATAAATCCAGAAAACATTTTAAGTTCACCACTTTATAATGGGATAACCAACCAGAAGATGCAGTCTACATGATTGTGGATTCTGATTGGATGTTTTTCCATGTTGAGATTGCTTGTGAGACTCCACCCTTAAAGCTGTGGTTGTTTCTCCTGCAGCAATAATAAAGCACGCTACAGTCTGACCCTAGCTCTACAGGAGAGCGCTGTGAGTGCACTGCCATACACTGCTAGATACAGAACTATGGGCAGGCTACGTCCTCCAGCTCATAGCTTGGCCCTCCGTTCCAGACTGGTAAGTAACCCAACCTAATACTAGCATATATTGGACAGGTTACAGTAAGGGGTCGTCTACAAGTTGACATATTTAAAAAAAAAAATATTACTCTGAAAATAATATTCTAAAACGTAATTATTAAATTTGGGCTTCCTTGTCTGAAGATAGGACTATTTCTGACGTTTTTGAATGAGAAATTCTGATTCAACTGCACATATATGTGAGTAATTATTACTGTGCTATGAGCTAACTAGACCATGTCCTCGTCTTACTTATTAACATAAGAAGTAGGAGCAAGTGACATGCTGGAGAATATGCAGGATAATTATATTACATTTCCCATTCCTGTTATGTCAGATGTGGCAGAATAGTATGCACACAATACTTTCTTATTAGGAAAATTGATGTGATAAATAATGACACAAAAGCACACTTATCAAAAAAGGTACCAACAACATAATGCCCAGTCTCAGAACATCAGCATGTGAAATGTGGACAGCTGTATTTACAGTGTCAGAATGTCGACATTAGTGTTAGGCTGCTGACAGAAAGGTTAGGGTTAGGAATAGTTGACGACTTTCTCGATGAGGGGGGCAGGGGGGAGCGACACAGCAAAGGAGGTGGTATGGGGGCATGGTAGTGATGATCACATCTTTGTGGCTACGTCCCTCACTATACAGTGCCCAGATTGCAGGCATTGTTCAGCAGGGGGTGTGGCTACATTGAAGCAATTCAGCGACTGGGTGGCGGGTAGCGACTGGATCCAGGAAACTTGCCCACTCTTTCCAGCGGCTGGGTGCCCCACCCGAGAGTAGGCAAGTGTGGAGTTAGGACTGGGTGGTGAATAGGGTTAGGCTATGGGGTAGGGGGGAGAGATGGTTAATGTTAGAGCTAGGAAGAGAAAACTCACTGGAACCACCACTCCATCACATGTCGGTGCTGTACACATGATCTCCAGGACCCGGAAGACGCCACTGGAGCCGCTGCAGCAGTCGGGAGCTGGTAAGGGACAATGTGGGAGATGTACTAAGCCTGAAAAGTGATACATTTCACAGTGATAAACTGCCAGCCAATCAACTCCTAACTACCATGTCACTGGCTGTGTTTGAAAAATGACAGTTAGGAGCTGATTGGCTGGTACTTTATCACCGTGATATTTATCACTTTTCAAGGCTTAGTACATCTGGCCCAATATGTTGACACGTTATCTTGTTAAAATCTCACCAATGTCTGCACGATAAATGTCTACATGTCAGTGTTAACATCAGGACCATGTCGGCAATCTCATAACGACATTATGAATCCCGACATATCATACCACACCTCATTCTAGAATAGATTACAAACTGTCCACTGTAATTATACTGAAGTGTAAGTTTTAGCTCCCTTTCCAATAGAGATGAGCAGGTCTGGTTCTCGAGAACCGGACTTACCTGCACTCTGGTATCCGAGCCCGGATCTGAGCCTGGCTCTGGGTTTCCCACCTTACTTGGATCCCAAATTGAGGCAAAACGTCATCTTCCCAATGTCAGATTCTTGCAGGTTTTGTATTTTATAAAGGTCCCCGGTGATCAGCGCTATCTTCACTCCGGCTGTGGAGAGTGTACTGAACGGACATGTCCATCTCAGTACTCTGTTGTCTGACTGGCGTGTGGCTGCTGTATCTGAAAGGGGTGCTCTGTCTGCTGTATCTGAAAGGGGTGCTCTGTCTGCTGCATCTGAAAAGGGTGCTCTGTCCATACATCCAGGTGTCTCTGCCCCAGTGTTAATTAAATACAGTGCATCCGGAAAGTATTCACAGTGCTTCACTTTTTCCACATTTTGTTATATTACAGTCTTATTCCAAAATGGAATAAATTATTTTTTTTCCTCAAAATTCTACACACAATACCCCATAATGACAATGTGAAAAAAGTTTTTTGATATTTTTGCAAATTTATTAAAAGTAAAAATCTAAGAAATCACATGTACATAAGTATTCACAGCCTTTGCTCAATACTTTGTTGATGCACCTTTGGCAGCAATCACAGCTTCAAGTCTTTTTGAATATGATGCCACAAGCTTGGCACACCTATTTTTACCCAGTTTCGCCCATTCCTCTGTGCATCATCTCTCAGCTCCATCAGGTTGGATGGGAAGCGTCGGTGCACAGCCAATTTTTTAGATCTCTCCAGACATGTTCAATCGTATTCAAGTCTGGGCTCTAGCTGGTCCTTCAAGGTCATTCACAGAGTTGTCCGGAAGCCACTCCTTTAATATCTTGGCTGTGTGCTTAGGGTCATTGTCCTGCTGAAAGATGAACCGTCGCCTTAGTCTGAAGTCAAAAGCGCTCTGGAACAGGTTTTCATCCAGTATGTCTCTGTACATTGCTGCATTCTTCTTTCCCTCTTTCATGACTAGTCTTCCAGATCCTGCTGCTGAAAAACATCCCCACAGCATGATGCTGCCACCACCATGCTTCACTGTAGGAATGGTATTGGCCTGGTGATGAGCGGTGCCTGGTTTCCTCCAAACATGACGCCTAGCATTCATGCCAAAGAGTTCAATCTATGTCTCATCAGACCAGAGAAATTTGTTTCTTATGGTCTAAGAGTCCTTCAGGTGCATTTTGGCAAACTCCAGGCCAGCTGCCATGTGCTTTTTACTAAGGAGTGGCTTCCGTCTCGCCACTCTACCATACAGGCCTGATTGGTGGATTGCCGCAGAGATGGTTGTCCTTCTGTAAGGTTCTCCTCTCTCCACAGAAGAATGCTGTAGCTCTGAAAGAGTGACCATCAGGTTCTTGGTCCCCTCACTGACTAGGGCCCTTCTCCCCCGATCGCTCTGTTTAGACGGCCGTCCAGCTCTAGGAAGAGTCCTGGTGGTTCCGAAATTCTTCCATTTATGGATGATGGAGGCCACTGTGCTCATTGGGACCTTCAAAGCAGCAAATATTTTTCTGTACCCTTCCCCAGATTTGTGCCTCGAGACAATCCTGTCTCCGGAGGTCTACAGACAATTCCTTTGACTTCATGCTTGGTTTGTGCTCAGACATGTACTGTCAAGTGTGGGACCTTATTTAGACAGGTGTGTGCCTTTCCAAATCATGTCCAATCAACTGAATTTACCACAGGTGGACTCCAATTAAGCTGTAGGAACATCTCAAGGATGATCAGTGGAAACAGGATGCACCTGAGCTCCATTTCAAACTTCATGGCAAAGTCTGTGAATACTTATATATATGTGATTTCTTAGTTTTTTTTTTTTTTTTTATAAATATTCCAAAATCCCCCCCAAATTTTTTTTTTCATGTTGTCATTATGGGGTATTGTGTGTAGAATTTTGATAAAAAAAAGGGAATTTATTCCATTTTGGAATAAGGCTGTAACAAAATGTGGAAAAAGTGAAGTGCTGTGAATACTTTCCGGAAGCACTGTAAACACAGTAACATCCAGGGGCTGGTGTGTCCTATCAGCAGGGTCTGGCTGGCAACTTTCAGCCTGGGAGGGGGGGGGGGGGGGGGCAGACCCAAGCAAGAGGCCCAGCTTTTCACAGGGATTCTGCAGTCAGGTGGCCCTGGAACACTTAAGTTGCACTTGCCCGGTGATGGCACCCTGCACCCCTGCCCAGCCAGCCCCTGCCTATCAGTATCAGTGCAGGGGTGCTCTGCTGCATCTGAAAGGGGTGCTCTGCCCATACATCCAAGGGGCACTTCCCCAGTGTTAATTAAATTAACCTTCGGTCGCCACACTATTATATTCCCCCTCGGGTGGTGGCATGGACCACTACCCAAGGATGAATATTGGGCTTTTGTCGGTATTCCAACTGCCGGCATTACTCCTGGTGTCGGTAATCCAGCGTCGATATCTTGACCGCCAAGAACCCGACCGCCGGGATGTTAACTGCATCCCGTGTGTAAAGTGTATACCTCCAGAGGCTGGTGTGTTATATATATTAGTATCTGTCAAGGGGTGCTGTCATCTGGTGTATCTGTCATGGAGGTGCTCTGTCCACCTAGGGGTGATCTGTCAGTCCATCCAGGGGCTCTGCCCCAGTGTAATATTAAAACAATAAAAGCTAAAAAGTCTCAAATGGAATTAGAAAAATAAATAAATATATATATATATATATATATATATATATTTTATATATCTATCTATATATATATATCTATATATATTTCTTTATATATATATATAGAGAGAGAGAGAGAGAGAGAGAGAGAGAGAGAGAGAGGGAGAGAGAGATCTTTTTTGTTTGTGTTGTACCCCAGTATACTGTACAATTTTTATTATATTTTCATAATTACTGTGACACTGCCGGTTAGACCACAGTATATTATTACTATTATCGTACTCATACACGTATTGTGCCACACTGTTGGTGATATTAAACTGCAGTGTATGATTATTATTTCATACTCATACACGTATTGTGCCACACTATTGGTGATATTAAACCGCAGTGTTTAATTATTAGTTCGTACTTAAACACGTATAGTGCCACATTGAAGGTGTTACATTACATTATGTGTACAAGTTGTGTGTGCTGTACCCCACTTCATCATGTTTGTGGATAGATATGGAGGACGAACAATTGAGAGGAGAGCAGGAAGCACGTACTAGTGGTGCAGGTGCTGCCAGGAGTCATGACGATACAAGTCCGTCAACGTCATCTACTAAGTCTGATGGGCATATAGAGCTTAAGTCAGGGCATGTAAAATCATTTAATTTTAGAGTGGTATAGATAAAAAATCAAAAGGAAAGTTAGCTGCAGAGGCAGTAAGACAAACTGTGCATTCAGAATCATAACCATGACATTCTTAAGGAATGTTTAGGGGTGTCCACGTCAGATATGTGTGAGTATAACATTTCTCACACTGTCCTCATATAGAAACCTCTTTCACCCACTTCCACCATTTCTGCGCCATCTGCACATGTGGGGAGCAGTACAGATGTTGATGATGAGGAGGACATAATATAAATTGAGGATTCGTGTGTGGAAGTGGAACAGGATGAGGGGGATATGTGTGCACTACTACTATCTGACACTGAGGATATTGATGATGTTGTTTGTGTAAGTCAGCCATCAGTGGCGGCAGTTGTTGACCGTGATAAAAAGAAAGCCATTGCGATGCCTGGCCAGAAGACCAAAAAAGACACCTCTTGGGTGTGGCAATATTTTTACCACAATCCTGGCAATGTTTGTGAAACCTCTGCTCTATTTGTGAGGTCAAAGTTAGTAGAGGTAGGAACGTTAGCCATCTAGGCAACTTCTCAATGCTATTTTACAAGTTTATAATGTAATTAACACCCTCATCATCAACATCCTCATTACTGATCGGAGGTAGTCTTTAAAAAAAAAATTGTTGTGGGGGCCCAAACAAACCAATCATTTCAGCCACAAGTGACAGTCCCTATCGCTGAAATGATTGGTTTGTTAAACTGTGCATGTCCTGTTATATATATACAATACAAGGGAGGGTGCGGAGGTCCAAGGACGATTCCATCCTACACCTCTTTTCTTTGCATTATGTGCTGTTTGGAGCATTGCTGATTGTGATGACAAACATTTGTATCGTTTATTAAACTGCCACCCTGTCTGCCACGCAGTGCCATTCTGTTTCTTAGATGTACCATGCTGGAAGTTTAAGTGCCACATGTTGGTGCCGCCCACTGCTGTCGCTTCGCTTAGTTATTCAGCTACCTCGGTGCAACCTTTTGGCCTAAACTGGATGAAAACAATATTGTGAGCTGTGAGGTGGTCAATATTTAGTGGACATGAGTGGAAATTAATGTTATTGAGGTTAATAATACTCTAGGAACAAAACCAGGGCCAAAGTCTGGGATTTTAGCTATTTTTATGATTTAAACATAATAACAATACAGATACAAAACAAATACAGATACACAACTTGCAAGGGAGCTAGAGGCAAAACAAATACAGATCCAAAACAAGAACCCAAACCACGAGATTTGGTGCGGCGCACATCTCTACTCTTCAATATGTAAGCAAATGAATGACAATAACATAAATGAATTTGCTTTCAGCATTTACAAATGTAAAACTAGCTGACTTGCCTGATCTGTGGTTAAACTCCTGAATGAGTTTATCAGCGTGCTCATCTGCAGGGAACATTGATAATTGTCCAGTTTACACAACAGGAAAGAACTTTCCTGCAGCTATGACAAAACATCTGAGATCTATCTACTACAATTAGTTAAGCTGCATTACGGTTTCAGTGATTTAGCTTTATGATTACAGCAAATGTCTGTTATCCGGACAGATTACTGTCTGTGCGCTGCTGACTTGGAACATCTTGTGTACATACTATAGCAGAAGGATCTGCAATCCATGCAATTACGGAGCTGAGTTGTTGCATGTTGTAGCCTCACAAAAAAGGGTGTAGTATGGTATGCCGGCGGTCAGGCTCCCGGCCACCAGCATACCAGCGCCGGAATCCCGACCGCCGGCATACCGACAGCTGCGCTGGCCACGCTGCGGGCACGTTGGCACGCAACGCTATCTATTCTCCCTCCAGGGGGGGTCGTGGACCCCCAAGAGGGAGAAAAGATGTCGGTATGCCGGCGGTCGGGATTCCGGCGCCGGTATGGTGGTTGTCGGGAGCCCGGACGCCGGCAACCTGAAGACCACCCTACAAAAAAGATAGAGGCATCTCAGATGAGCATAGCTGTTGAAGTCTTTGTGTATAATTGACTCACCATTTTATTCACTTGTCCCTCCTATGTTCCCCCTCCTTTTCATTCTTATGTACCCCTCTCACCTTCTCTCCCCCTCTCCCCTTATTACCACAGATATAAATAAAAGTTATTGATGTTAAAAAAAGGGTGTTTTTTACTTTTTTATTGAACCGGAAGATAATGCAACTGCGCAGCACATAGTATTTGAACTAATTTACAAAATCTGTCTCGAAGAATTTTGAGGCTGTAGGTGACTGTCAATCACATGCAACATACAGTATCACTTACCACCAATCTGACTCTCACAATTATAATGTTTTCTTATGGTCTTACACAATACTGCTGGTTGGAGCCTCTGCTATGTCTTAAGGGCCTACACACTGGGTGATTTTAGCGACCAACAATATTATCGATGGTCGATTTTTTGCCAACGATTTTTGCCTACAAACTGTATGATATCGATGGCCAATTTGGACAATATGACAGTACATACATCTATATCGTCCAAATTGACTTGCATGTATAAACGAGGGTAGATCAACGATGAACGATCGCAGGGCCGCGCATGGTTCATCATAGATGCATACACACTGACCGATATGAATGGTTTATGGTTCCTTTTTGAACAATGTCGTTCATATCGATCGTTGTTATCGGCAAGTGTGTAGGGCCCATTAGGCCACGAGAGGAAAAGATGATGTAGGTGGGCTGCATTTAATTTATACTGTATGCTGTGTTATACTGTATGCTGGGTATATTTTCATATTTACTGTATATCATGCAATTGCATGTTTGTCTATTCCAGCATCAGATATGACTAGGAATAGGCCACTTGCCCAGTATCTGATCACTGTCACTTTCAATAACTCATTAAAAAAAAATCAGGTTGTACTGCAATTATTAAAAGGCTTTCTAGACAACATGGCAGGTCAAGTCATATCCTGGCCTGCCATAATGATTCGGCTGCGCAGCTTTTACAGAGAGCACCAGATGACCATGCTTTAATACTTGGCCCTGCATCCACCCCCATAGACCAACGCCCAGCCGATCTCTTGTCTGTCTCATAAAGCATGCTAACCAGTGGCGGAACTAGCAAGCGGTGGGCCCAGGTGCGACAAAATGCTTTGCCCCCCCCCCCCCCCATCCCATCCAAGTCCACCCCCTCACCCCTTGAGAGGATCTGGTGAGGGGGACCTGCTCAGGGCCAGAGAAATGGATACCTAGCAACAGTGCCGTAACTAGACATTTTAGCACTGTGTGCAAGAAACGGCATTGGAGCCCCACCCCTGCATGCAAAACAGGGGCAGTGCGCGGCGTAGGCGCGCGCAAAAATACATAGTGGTGTGGCTTCGCGGGGAAGGGGTGTGGCCACAAAATAATACCAATTCCTAAAACGGTGCACAGTAGCACCACTACACCAGGTAGAGACCCTTTTACACCTTACAGCGAACAGATTCCTCTTTTTACACATTACGGCAGACAGCGTCCCCTTTTTACACATTACGGCAGACAGCGTCCCCCTTTTTATACATTACGGCAGACAGCGTCCCCTTTTTACACATTACGGCAGACAGCGTACACTTTTTACACATAACGGCAGACAACGTACACTTTTTACACATAGCGGCAGACAGCGTGCCCTTGTTACACATTACGGCAGACAGCGTGCCCTTGTTACACATTACGGCAGACAGCGTGCCCTTGTTACACATTACGGCAGACAGCGTGCCCTTGTTACACATTACGGCAGGCAGATTCCCCCTTTTTACACGTTGCGGCAGGCAGTCCCCCGTTTTTACACATTGCGGCAGGCAGATTCCCCATTTTTACACATTACGGCAGGCATATTCTCCCTTTTTACACATAGCGGCAGGCAGATTCCCCATTTTTACACATTGCGGCAGGCAGATTCCCCATTTTTACACATTGCGGCAGGCAGTCCCCCCTTTTTACACATTGCGGCAGGCAGCCCCCCATTGTTACACATAGCGGCAGGCAGTCCACCCTTTTTACACATTGCGGTAGGCAGTCCCCCATTTTTATACATAGCGGCAGGCAGTCCCAACAAATAAAGAAAGAAAGAGACAGAAAGAAATAAAGAAAGAAAGAGACAGAAAGAAAGAAAGAAAGAAAGAAAGAAAGAAAGAAAGAAAGAAAGAAAGAAAGAAAGAAAGAAAGAAAGAAAGAAAGAGAAAGAAAGAAAGTAGAATCATACTTACCCTCTCCGCTGGCTCAGGCTCCTCGTGCAGCTTGACGATTCCCGGGCAGTAGACGAGGTGGAGGAGGGAGCCGAAGCAGCGCTGTGTTTTTGGTGGAGGCGCTGCTGCTGCTGCCCCCCTGCTTCACTATAGGCTGTTCTCGGAAGACAGCCTATAGTGAAGCAGAGGGGCAGCAGCAGCAGCACCTCCACCAGTAACAAAGCGCTGCTGCGGCTACCTCCTTCACCTCCGTCCTCCTCCTTCCCCCGTCCGTGCCGCTGCTCTTCTCCTCTGTGGGCGGCCGTGCGCTGCGGGCAGCGGTTGCCCGCAGCGCACAGCGGTATGTAATGAGTCAGTTTGACTCATTACATGCTTGGGCCCCTGGACAGAGGCGGGCCCCAGTGCAACGCACTGCTTGCCCTGCTGGTAGTTCCGCCTCTGCTTGGGCCCCTGGACAGAGGCGGGCCCAAGTGCAACGCACTGCTTGCCCTGCCGGTAGTTCCGCCTCTGATGCTAACCCATGTGCTTCTGTATAAGCAGGTTCAATAGAAATGGAGGCATGAGAAACCACACTTCCACTGCGCTTTCAGTCTTACAAATGTGTAAATGACCTTAAGAGTATTGTTAATTAGATGATTGAAGTGATTCTATTGAGGCACAGCAGCTCAGTGTCCATGATGAAAGCCTGCTTTTAATAGCAGCAATGTAATACATCCTTTTTGAGAACATACAATTATAATTAATACACTTCAAATGATTGTAAGTGAATCACAATTGACTTTATTATAACACAGCAGTAATATCCACGTGATATGTACAGGGAGACATGCTTCTTCATGCAGATTTAATAGGAATAAATGTATTGGCTGAGACAAATAACAAGTAAATGTGTTACATTGCTGCTAGGGGAAAAGACTAAGGGAAATGGTTAATGTGAGGAAAGCTACATAAGCATTTTGGGATGGGATAGATATAACATGACCATTAGGACCATCCAGTGCTCTTCCAGCCTGAATAAGCTCCTACTGCATAACATGTGTGAAATAGAATAAAGATCTTCTCCTGTGATATCATTAAATCATTACAGAAATATGCCCAAATGTTTCAGCATTATTAGGAACTGCCTGTCACTATTACAGTAGCTGTACATCTGATTGCACTTACTGCAGCAGAAACAGAAGGCCAGCCTGCTCTCAGTAATGACTCTCAAATGCACAAACAAAGGGCACACCAACAAGTGAATGTACCCAAGAATCCAGATTTGGAACCCGATACATTTTAGGTGGTGCCCCTGTCCTCAGACATTCCAGACTACCAAAGTGGTCATGAGGAAGAATGATTGAAAGACTGATATACTGGATGTTACCTAATTGACTATGAAGCGTAACTTCATTAGAGTACTCTGACAGCCAACCAGAGCAGTGGACAGGAGACTGATTGTTATAAGGCAATAATAGAACAGATTCATATATTGCATAGAACTCCACTGAGTATGCTGAGAGAGAATAAGGTAAACTGTAGGCTGGTAGTAGTTATGTATCCTATCCAGAGCAGTCAGTCGCTGAGTTCTCACACCAAGATTACATGGTGATGGTTGCCTGTATGCTCATAAGGGTATAAGGATGGCTTCTCTCGGTGTTAGGTCCAATTGCAGTCATTTGGGGAGGAATATCAGGACCGATAGAGTGACCATTGTATATTCCCCAATACGTAGGCCTGCATTGTTATGGCTAATCACACTCCACAATTATGGGTACTTTCCTTTCCAAGGTTTTTATTTTCATCTTCATTTTATTGCAACAATCGTCATTATCATACAAGTGCAGGCATAAGCGTATCACAAGGTACATTGTGTCATAAACCTAACATTACTGATCAGATAATATCATTATGAGGTCTTCAGTTTCAGGTGTAAAAGAAAATTACAGATAACACTATCCAAAATAACATGTGCAGTGCCGGACTGGGGCATGAAGGGCCCACCAGGGTAATGTAGTAGTAGGGGCCCATGCTTATGGGTATAGCCAGTCTACAGCGAGGGTGTGGAGAGCCACCACAGAGGTGTGGCTGACCATTAGAGAGTGCACGGGCTGGGATTCTTGTTTTATATATATATATATATATATAGTAAATACTGCTAGGCCATGCATGATAATGTACCAGATTGATAACAGCAATGCACTGTTGAACATACAACACAGTCCTATGCAGTATAAGGTAACATATGTATGATGTATAATTCAAGTGCACAGACTGGAACCTGTTCCCTAGAGGAAGAGGTGGGGCCCACTGTGGGCTTCCCCTGTATCCCTGTGGGTCAGCCCGACCATGAACATTACTGCATTGATCGGCGTGCAGTTCTGCCCGTTCCACTGTCTGCATTCTGAACCACTAGTTTTGTCTACTGGAGAGAGATGCTACAAACACGATATGCTATTTAATTTTCAGAAATGTCTTCCCCATTGTTATTATTTAATACACCAGAAGACTCTTTTGATGATTAAAAGTCTGAAACTCCCCCTGACGAGAGCCAGGTGTCTCGGGTCATTGTGTGACCATATTGTAGGACTGGCAGCATAGCGGATGCCCTCTGGGGACCACAGGTTTTGTTTCTGATTAGCACAGACCTCAGATCAAAGCCTGGTAACATTGCAACCCCTGAAAGATGCCTTTGTCTGATTCGCTGTTACATACTCTTAATTGGGTATCTTATCTCTCACACCAACATGGCTCCTGCCTACAATTATGTATGCTGCATTAGTTGCTGGAGTATTGTTTCTGTAAAGTTTACTAAGGGGTCTCTAAAATGGAGTCACATGCTTAAATATAAGATATAATTGGTTGACACTAGTAGCATATGAATTGCACATCAAGGTCTGGTCACAATGAGTTCCATTCCAAGTGACACAACCCTCTCCATTCATCCCATCCGCTTCACTTGTTGCTTCTGACAAAGGTCACAGGAACGTTTCAGCAGCGTTTGATAATGAGAGTGGGCTTAGATAAGGTCAGTCCTCGGGTCAGATGTGAGACAGCTGGGCCCATACAGAGGCTAGGGCTCAGTGCTCAGCTAGATGCAGATGTGCTCCGTGCACAAAGTGGGGGTCAGCTAGAGGCGGACTCTTCTGCACTCAGAATGTACGATGGAAAAGGCGCAGACAAACATATGCATCTATATAGTATGATACAGCTCAGTAACAGTTGTATATGCACCAGACATACTGTAGGTCAGGTATAATACATTTGTGTACTTAATCCCCACTGCAGCATAATATGAAATGTAATTAAAATAAAAACGCTATATATTTTTTATTAAATACACATGTTTTTCCCCACTTTAAAATAAAAGAATAAAAAGATCACAATGAATGTGAATAGAGAACTTGATATAATATAGCCCCAAGAGGAATCATTTAAGGAGCAAGGGTCACTGCACAATCAGCCAATGAGAATCAGTGTGCAATAGTGATGATAACCAACAGCAAGCCAAGTACAGTTGTGCTCACAAGTTTACATACCCTAGCAGAATTTGTGATTTTCTAGCCATTTGACAGAGAATATGAATGATAACTCACAAACTTTTCTTTCACTCATGGTTAGTGGTTGGGTGAAGCCATTTATTGTCAAACAACTGTGTTTTCTCTTTTTAAATCATAATGACAACAGAAACTACCCAAATGACCCTGATCAAAAGTTTACATACCCCAGTTCTTAATACCGTGTATTGCCCCCTTTAACATCAATGACAGCTTGAAGTCTTTTGTGGTAGTTGTGGATGAGGCTCTTTATTTTCTCAGATGGTAAAGCTGCCCATTCTTCTTGGCAAAAAGCCTCCAGTTCCTGTAAATTCTTGGGCTGTCTTGCATGAACTGCACGTTTGAGATCTCCCCAGAGTGGCTCAATGATATTGAGGTCAGGAGACTGAGATGGCCACTCCAGAACCTTCACTTTATTCTGCTGTAGCCAATGACAGCTCGACTTGGCCATGTATTTTGGATCATTGTCATGTTGGAACGTCCAAGTACGTCCCATGCGCAGCTTCCGGGCTGATGAGTGCAAATTTTCCGCCAGTATTTTCTGATAACATGCTGCATTCATCTTGCCATCAATTTTGACCAAGTTTCCAGTGTCTTTGTAGCTCACACATCCCCAAAACATCAGCGATCCACCTCCGTGTTTCACAGTAGGAATGGTGTACCTTTCATCATAGGCCTTTTTGACTCCTCTCCAAGTGTAACGTTTATGGTTGTGGCCAAAAAGTTAAATTTTGGTCTCATCACTCCAAATGACTTTGTTACAGAAGTTTTGAGGCTTGTCTCTGTGCTGTTTGGAGTATTGTAAGCGGGATGCTTTGTGGCATTTGCATAGTAATGGCTTTCTTCTGGCGACTCGACCATACAGCCCATTTTTCTTCAAATGCCTCCTTATTGTGCATCTTGAAACAACCACACCACTTTTTTTCAGAGAGTCCTGTATTTCAGCTGAAGTTATTTGTGGATTTTTCTTTGCATCCCGAACAATTTTCCTGGCAGTTGTGGCTAAAATTTTTGTTGGTCTACCTGACCGTGATTTGATTTCCACAGAATCCCTCATTTTCCACTTCTTAATTAGAGTTTGAACACTGCTGATTGGCATTCTCAATTGCTTGGATATCTTTTTATATCCCTTTCCTGTTTTATACAGTTCAATTACCTTCTCCCGAAGATCCTTTGACAATTCTTTTGCTTTGCCCATGACTCAGAATCCAGACACGTCAGTGCAGCACTGGATGAAAGATGCAAGGGTCTTTCAGGAGTCCAGAAACTCACTGACCTTTTATACACACACACACTGATTACAAGCAAACAGATTACAGGTGAGGATGGTTACCTTTAGTAGCCATTCAAACCCATTTGTGTCAACTTGTGTGCATGTAATCAGGCCAAAATCTCCAAGGTATGTAAACTTTTAATCAGGGTCATTTGGGTAGTTTCTGTTGTCATTTTGATTTAAAAAGAGTAAACACAGTTGTTTGACAATAAATGGCATCAACCAACCACTAACCATGAGTGAAAGAAAAGTTTGTGAGTTATCATTCATATTCTCTGACAAATGGGCAGAAAATCACAAATTCTGTTAGGGTATGTAAACTTATGAGCACAACTGTATACACATATGTGAGGTCGCATCTCAGGATTGTGTCAAACTGTGCATAGAGGTTAATATACAAATTTTGCCTTGGTACACTTTTTAGCAACATTCGGCCAATGTACATGCAACTGTGCTAAATGCCTCTGATTATTACAGGTTCAGCTAGTGTGAGATAATGCACCTGCATCTTTTTCCCTCTGTACATTGTATTAAGTCTCAAGCAGAGTAGCACCTCATTACCTAATTATGGTGTGCAAACTAGGGCCCCCCTTCCTTTCCATCTAGGAGTGGCGCTGCAGTGTCAGACAGGATGGCAGATTTAAAAAATATGCCACAAACAGCACATGATGCAAAGAAGAAAAAGAAGTGCACCGAGGTTGCTGTATGACTAAGCTTAGCGACACAACCACCTGGCCCATCTAGTAGGGGCATGCAGTAGCTGAATGTCGAAAGTGGTCTGCAATTTTTCAGTCCACTGACAGCATCTCCTGCACGCCCCTGTCATTTTTCAAAAAAATCGCCAATTGGCGGACTTACATGGCAGTACCCCTGGACTAATACAGCAGTACCCTTGAACTTATATGGCAGTATCAGACAGGATGGCACTTTAAAAACCAATTCCCAAACAGCACATGATGCAAAGATGAAAAAGAGGTGCACCAAGGTTGCTGTATGACTAAGCTAAGCGACACAAGTGTGCGGCACAAACACCTGGTCCATCTAGGAGTGGCACTGCAGTGTCAGACAGGAGGGCAGATATAAAAAACAAGGCCCCAAACAGCACATCATGCAGAAATGAAAAAGAAGTGCAATGAGGTAGCTGTATGACTAAGCCAAGCGACACAAACAATTGGCCCATCTAGGAGTGGCACTGCAGTGTCAGACAGGAGGGCAGATATAAAAAAAAGGCCCCAAACAGCACATCATGCAAAGATGTAAAAGAGGTGCAATGAGGTAGCTGTATGACTAAGCTAAGCGACACAAACAATTGGCCCATCTAGGAGTGGCACTACAGTGTCAGACAGGATGACACTTAAAAAAAAAAATAGTACCCAAACAGCACATCATACCAAGAAGCAAAGCCGTAACTAGACTTTGTGGTGCCCTGTGCCAGAGAGAGAATTTGCGCCCCCCACCCCTCCCCATTTTTCCAATAGGGACATAAGGCACATACCTTGTGGGGAAGGGGCATGACACGATTGATCCCAGAGAAAGCCCATGCTATGGTGCACCTTCCCACATTTTTATAATACACACACATTTATAGACCACTGCAAGAAAATGGATTTGAACCCAAATCCTCTTTATACTGCATTCATGCACTTAACTTGAGAGCTTGTTGTTATTCAGTTACAATACCCTTTATTAAATAACACATTTCAATATACTGCCATACCCAGGATTCAAACCTATATTCTGTTCAATTCTAATCAAACACTCTACTCATTGAGCTATTTGATTCTGCATAACAACTATGAACACTATATGAAGCTACTGGTACTTTGTAAATAACTAATCAGCATTGTAACTGAGCAGATCTATGTAGTGTGCAGCCACACATCCAATCTCTTGCAGAGACACACTACATAGATCTGCTCAGCCGCAATGCTGATAATTTATTCACAAAGTACAAGGTAAGATTCAAATAGTTAGAATTATATAGCTTAGAATTATCTAGCTTTCTATGTAAAGACAGATAGTTCAATGAATAACTTGTCTGCCTGCAATGCCACAGGCAATAGGTTTGAATCCTGGGTATGTCAGCATCTTGAAATGTAATAAAAGACAGTGTGACTTAATAACAAAGAAATCTCAAGTTGAGTTCATGAATGTTGTATAGGTATTAGCAACAGAAGGGTCAGGGTAGGAGACAGGGACGGTCAGGAGATGCTGGTCTTCAAAAAGGAGGGAAGCTGCAAGTGAAAGTAATTAAAACAGATAACTGACAAGTGCTACCAACAGCACCCCCTACCCTGCGGCGCTATGTGCGGTGCCCCCTCCGCACACACCTAGTTACCAAGAACACACCTGCCAAGAAGTAAAAGAGGGCAATGAGGTAGCTGTATGACTAAGCTAAGCGACACAAGTGTGCAGCACAAACACGGGGCCCATCTAGGGTTGGCACTGCAGTCCCACTGCACTAATGGCGGATACCGGACGCACGTCTAACATCAGCATAGTTGTTATGGCCTCAGTAATCCGCTTTGCAACAGGGTATATATATATATATATATATATATATATATACGTATATATATATATATATATATATATATATATACGTATATATATATATATATATATATATATACGGCAGTATCACTGGAATTATATGGCAGTACCACTGGACATATACGGCAGGATCACTGGAATTATATGGCAGGATCACTGGAATTATACGGCAGTAACGCTGGACATATACGGCAGTATCACTGGACATATATGGCAGTATCACTGGACTGGATTTATACGCCAGTACCCCTGGAATTATACGGCAGGATCACTGGACTTATACGCTAGTACCCCTGTAATTATACGGCAGGATCAATGGAATTATACGGCAGTACCGCTGGACATATATGGCAGTATCACAGGACATATACGGCAGTATCACTGGACATATACGGCAGTATCACTGGACATATATGGCAGTATCACTGGACATATATGGCAGTATCACTGGACATATACGGCAGTATCACTGGACTGTACTTATACGCCAGTACCACTGTAATTATACGACAGGATCACGGAATTATACGTCAGGATCACTGGATTTATACGGCAGTACCACTGGGCATATACGGCAGTATCAATGGACATATACGGCAGTATCACTGGACATATTCGGCAGTATCAATGACAATATATGGCAGTATCACAGGACATATACGGCAGTATCACTGGACTGTACTTATACGCCAGTACCACTGTAATTATACGGCAGGATCACGGGAATTATACGGCAGGATCACTGGCATTATACGGCAGGATCACTGGAATTATATGGCAGTATCACTGGAATTATACGGCAATATCACTGTAATTATACGGCAGTATCATGGGAATTATATGCCAGTATCACAGGAATTATACGGCAATATCACTGGAATTATACGGCAGTATCACTGGAATTATACGGCAGGATCACTGGAATTATACGGCAGTATCACAGGAATTATACGCCAGTATCATTGGAATTATACGGCAGTATCACTGGAATTATACGGCAGTATCACAGGAATTATACGCCAGTATCACTGGAATTATACGGCAGTATCACTGGAATTATACGGCAGTATCACAGGAATTATACGGCAGTATCACAGGAATTATACGGCAGTATCACAGGAATTATACGCCAGTATCACAGGAATTATACGGCAATATCACAGGAATTATACGGCAATATCACTGGAATTATACGGCAGTATCACAGGAATTATACGCCAATATCACTGGAATTATGTGGCAGTATAACGGGAATTATACGGCAGTATCACAGGAATTATACGGCAATATCACTGGAATTATACGGCAGTATCACAGGAATTATACGCCAATATCACTGGAATTATACGTCAGTATCACAGGAATTATACGGCAATATCACTGGAATTATACGGCAGTATCACAGGAATTATACGCCAATATCACTGGAATTATACGGCAGTATCACGGGAATTATACTGCAGTATCACAGGAATTATACGGCAATATCACTGGAATTATACGCCAGTAACACTGGATATATGGCAGCAGAGGACACCACCACTGTGACTGGCTGGACTGATGCAGCATAAGACATTACACTGGACTGAGCAGCACAAGACAGCACTGGAATCGCCACCCCACTTTCCTGCCCACACAGACACTGAGGACAGAGACACGTCCTCTCACTACACTCTCCGAGACTGGAGTGAAAATGGGGGCGATGCGCGGGTCCCTATATGAAATCCAAACCCTGCGAGAATCCGACAGAGAGATGATGACGTTTTGCCTCGTTCTGGTTTCCGAGTCAGGAAGGTTCGGTAGGGTTCGGATTTCAGGGGTCTGAACCCGCTCATCTCTAGATATGATGGGGATCCAAAAAATAATATATGAATCATAAAGTGGGCACAGTTGTGTTTATTGTATGAATGAGGACAAAGTTATTGGAACATTTATTAAAGGTGTCCAGCACTTATAGTATCCGCTATTGTGGAACTATTATTTAATATTGATCTCCTTTTATTAATTGCTCAGGAATACCAGGAGGGGCCCAGTGCTATTCAGCCCAATTACATCTAGAGCAGGCATTCCCAACCTTGGTCCTCAAGGCACACTCAAAGTGTCCAGGTTTTAGTGATATCCATGCTTGAGCACAGGTGACTTACTGTAATTAGTACCTCAGTTATATTTATTTAACCATAGATAAGCTGAAGGCTGCATAAGCCTGAGGCCATATAAGAGATCCACTTTTTGTGATTGGTTGTTTAAATGACTAAGCAGTTGCTAGGCAGATCAGTTTTCCCTGTTGGTTTTCCTATTGGATTAGGAGGTTGTGCATCAAGCTTGATAGGAGGGTCTTAGGATAGTATATAGGTGGGGGCCATTTTCCTAGACTTCCTCTTGCCATTCATTGTATGGCCCAGGAAGGATAAGTATATCTTACTTATTGTGTTTATTCATTGTTTTATTCTTTGTTTCTTCATTGTATTTCGTATACCCCCTTTTGCCCCCCTTTTTGCTGGTGATCTGACCTGTGGGTGCCAAGGTATTTTCGGCAGTGTTTCCCTCCATCCTAGCATGCCGCGTCCTAGGCGTTCTGCTCCTCCCCCCCGCCGCCTCGTGGAGGCTGAGGGCACCCCCCGCTCCCGTTCCCCTAGTGCTGGGCCCCGGAGACTGCTTCCTAATGCTGCTGACAGGCGGCGGGGGCGGGCGGTGACGGCCCGCTGCCCGGCCGGCCAGAGGCGGGCGGCCAGCGGGCGCTCTGCACGTGGCGCCGGGACGCGCGGCCCGGTCGGGCCGCGGTCGCCGGCGCCCCCAGCAGCAAAGTCTTCGGTGCCGTCTATATCACACGGCGCGCTGATCAGCGCCGGGCCTCTCCTGCCTTCCCCGCCGGCGGCTCTCGGCGGCAGCTCGGGCGCCCACGTGGTGCCGGGCGGCCGCGGCCGGGCTTCAGGCGCGGAGGGGGGGGGGCGGTGCACAGGTGGGGGATATGAGACTGGGGCAGCGGGGAGACGTCCTCGCTGTCCCTAGTACAGTGCAGGACCCACTGGCACCCCTGTCGGGCGTGGGGCTTATAGCACCCATGTATTTAATTGGGGATGGGGGGCCGTCTGACCCTTGTGTGGCTGGGGCGGGGGACGTGGCAGTGACTGCCGCTGCGCCCGCCCCGGCTTCGGTGACGGGGCAAGAATTCACGGATGGGACCCAGGCATCGGGGGCCTGCTTTATGGGCCCCGGGTCGTCAGTCGCATCCCCATTCGTCGGGTTTCAAACCCCTCCCCCCATACTGCCGGGGGCATGGCAGTTAGCGGCGACACAGGCGTCCATCGCGGCGTCTTTCCATGCATCCGGCCCTGCTCCTTCTTTCGCAGCTCAGCAAGGCTTCGCAGGGAGCCAGTCCTTCCCCGGGGGTTTTCCATGGCCTCTGGCGCCGGCGTTCTCCTTAGCTGCCAGCATGCCCTCCATGGGCCTCACGGTGGCGTCCGGTCCACAATTTTCCCCGCACATGGCCGTCGCGGGCGCCGGCGTACAGACCACATGGTCGGTCGGCGGCCCCCGAGTCACGGTGCCCCTCCCTGCCTTTGCGGGCTTGCAATCGGGGCAGCCACTGGTCGGTGGGAGTCAGGTAGCGCAGGGTTGGCCACCCCTCCCAGCACCCCCTCAGTTCCTTCCGATGTCCTCCGGATGGGTGGGGGCGGGCGGCTACACGCCGCATACGGCGTGGCGGCCTTCTTACCCCGTGGGTTTCGGTGCCGGGGGCGGAGCTGCCTTCACGCAATCAGTCGGGTACACCTCGGTTGGGGGTCCTCCCCTGCAGCTTCCCGGCGGCCCTTCGCCGCGGAGCGGCTGGGCGGGGCCTCCTCCCCCGCAGGTTCAACCCATGGTTAATGATGTTTTGGTCTCCTCTGCGCCTGTTGTCCCCTCTGTTTCTCCCTCACAGGTTCCGGCTAGTTCCGGGGCTGCGCCCGGCAGGAGGCGAGAGTCGCAGACGGCCGCGGCATCAACGGGCGAGGTGCGGCCACCAGGGGAGGCGAGTGCAGCGGACGATGCGGTTCCGGGTCCTTCTAACACCGGTGAGCTAAACCTTCCTTTACACATTTCAACCTGTAGTTCCTCCTCTTCTAGCAGTGTTTCGTCCGGTTCTCCACGGCGCCCGCGTAAATTGGCTAGACTCATCGCGCGGCGTATGGCAAAGGAGGCACATAAGGTGGCCGCGCCTGCGCCGGTGGTCCCGCTTGACCCCCCACGTTATGGGGAGATGGTACATTGTGCCAACACTGCAGTTACACGGGGGGTTCGTAAGCGCATGCGAGAAAAAATCCGGAAGGGGAAGTACGTAGACATATTCACCCTTACGGAGGAAATGCGACAGGGTTTTGACGCAGCCAAGAAGCCGGGTGGCATTGGGGAAAATGCGTTTCGCAATTTTCACCAGTGGTTACGTGGTTTTTTGGATTTCACGGCGTGCTACACGGAATCGCGTCCCTCAGAGTATGCCAACTTAGTTAAATATTTGTTTTTGGTACACGACATGTACTTTAAATCCAAGGGTTCCGCTTGGCGGGATTACGACGAGAAGTTCCGTCGCAATCAGGATGGCAACCCCATCCTGCCCGCGGGTTTTAAGGATGTCGAGGTGTGGTTGGAGGTCACGCAGCAGGTCAAGCCCACCCCGGACGTCACGGTCAAGAAGCCCGGGGCGGCCGGGGCTGCGGGTTCCCGCTTGTTAGGGAAAGGCAAGTGCTTTGCCTATAACGACGGTAAATGCGTCAAGGGAGCGAGTTGTCGTTTTCGCCACTCATGTAAGTTTTGCGGGGCGAGTCACCCGGCCAAGGATTGCACCTCGGCGGCAGGCAGTAAGACCGCCACTTCCGCCGAGGCCGGGGGAGTTGGCAAGTAAGGCCTTCTCCCCGATTCTAGTTCCCGAGTTGCAGCGCTGGCTTAGCTTGTACCCCGATGAGGCGTCGTCGTCGTTCCTCTTGGAGGGCTTTCGGCACGGTTTTCGTTTGCCCATTTCGGATTCGGTGCATGTGGTGGCGCGCCAGAATTTGAGATCGGCTCGGGAATTCCCGCAGGAGGTCCAGCGGAAAGTGGACGGGGAGATTGGCCTGGGGCGCATGGCTGGGCCCTACGCCTTTCCCCCGCTGCCCTCCTTGTGCATTTCCCCAGTTGGGGTGGTGCCCAAGAAGGCCGCGGGCAAGTTTCGCTTAATACAACACTTGTCTCACCCTCCGGGTGCGTCGGTCAACGACGCTATCCCGGAGGCGAAGTGCAGGGTACGTTATCAGTCTTTTGATGACGCGCTGCGCTTGGTGCGGGATTGTGGTCCGGGGGGTCTGTTGGCAAAATTGGACGTGGAGTCGGCCTTTCGCCTACTCCCGCTGCACCCAGATTCCCTGCGGTTTCTTGGTTTCAAACTAGGGGGCGAATTTTACGTGGATCGGTGTCTCCCCATGGGTTGCTCTGTCTCCTGCGCCTACTTTGAGTGCTTTAGCACATTTTTGCACTGGTGCGTCCAGACCGCCTCCGGCCAAGCGGGGGTGGCTCACTACCTGGACGACTTTCTCTTTGTGGGGCCCGGGGACAGTTCGGTCTGTGGGGACATTCTGTCGGTGGCCAGGTCATTATTCAGCGCTTTAGGGGTGCCTGTTGCGCAAGACAAGTGCGAGGGCCCTTGCACTTGTCTCAGCTATTTAGGTATCGAAATTGACACGGTGGGGGGTTGCTGTCGCCTGCCCGAGGATAAGGTGCGTAAGCTGTTGGGTTTAATTACTGACTGTTTAGGCAAACGCAGGGTTCGGCTGAAGCAAGTGCAGTCCTTGCTTGGTTCTCTCAATTTTGCGTGCCGGATTATCCCCATGGGTAGGATTTTCTGTCGCAAACTCGAGCGGGCCACGGCGGGGACGGTCCGACAGAATCACACTGTGTACCTTTCCCGCGAGATCAGAGATGATTTGCGGATTTGGGTCTCTTTCCTGGTGTCCTTCAACAAGGAAGTTTTGTGGCCAGCTCCTTGTTGTTCCAGTAAGCAGCTGCAATTGTTCACGGATGCCTCAGGCAGTCGAGGGTTTGGCGCGTTTTTCGCTGGCGCATGGTGCGCTGCGGCTTGGCCGGCCTCTTGGGTAACGCGTGGGTTTACCAAGAACCTTCTTTTGCTGGAATTGTTCCCGATCGTAGTGGCGCTTGAGTTATGGGCCGGCCGGTTCGCTAATAAGGACATCTTGTTTCTTTGCGACAACTTGGGGGTGGTACATGCGATTAATAATCAGCGTTCCTCCTCGCCGCAGGCGCTGAGGCTGCTACGGCATCTAGTGTTGGTTTGCTTGCAGCGCAATATTAATTTCAGGGCTCGCCACGTTCCTGGAGTTGACAATGGAATTGCGGATGCATTGTCCCGGTTCCAGTTTGACAAATTCAGGACGTTGGTTCCGGGAGCGGCGGCGGAGGGGTTACAGTGCCCACCTTCTGTCTGGCAGATGGTCGAGTCGGGTTGACTGCTTTAGCCAGGTGTGCTCTGGCTCCCTCCACTCTACGAGCGTATGATGCAGCCTGGCGGGATTGGTCGGTCTTTCAGAGTAGGTACGGGGTAGCAGGTGAGTCCTCGGGCGACGCCCTGTTGACCTTTGTTTGGGAACATTACCAAAACGGTAGGTCAAAAGCGGCCATGGCAGCTGCCCTTGCGGGCATTTCTTTTCACTCGCGGCTCCACGGGATGACGGATCCCACGGGGTCTTTTGTCCTTTCCAGAGCGCTGAAAGGTTGGGCTAGGTTGCGCCCGGCGCCTGCGGACCCACGTAGGCCCATAACGTTGCAGCTTCTAGCAGAGTTGCTGCGTGTGCTGCCCCAAAATGCGTCCTCGGAATTTGAGGTGGCATTGTTTAGTTGTGCGTATGCCCTGGCCTTTTTCGGGGCTTTCCGGGTGAGCGAGTTGGTGGCATGCAGCAAGGCGTCTCGGGAGTCAGGTTTGCTTTACGAAAATGTGCGCTTGCAGGAGGGCCTGTTGCTCTGTAGGATTGTGCGATCCAAGACAGATCAAACAGGTCGGGGTCGCTGGTTGTCCTTGGAGGCTCAGGAGGAACCGGGTGTTTGCCCGCTGCGGTTGACGCAAGAGTATGTGCGGTTGAGGCCTCCGGGGGGCAACCAGCTGTTGGTGCACGCGCAGGTTGACCCTCTGACAAAGTTTCAATTTGCTTCTGTGTTCAAGAAATGTTTAGCGGCGTTGGGCTTGCGGGAGGCGGACTTCGGTACCCATTCCTTTCGGATTGGGGCGGCTACCCATGCGGCGGCTACAGGTTCATCACCTGCGGCTATTCGGGAGCTGGGCCGCTGGAAGTCGGCCTCCTATAAGTCCTATGTCCGTTTAGATAAGTTATAAGGGCGCCTGTTGCGCTAACCCAAAAACGTGTTTACTCGTCGGTTTTTGAACGCTTACCGTTCAGGAATCGAGGGTGTGAAGTGAATTTTTAAAATTTTTCCTCCGAGGGGGCCTAATTTTCAATTGGCTGTTCTATCAAGGTCCACGGGAGGTTTTTTGATTTTTCTCCTTCACTTGGGTTTAAATTTGTTACGTTGTGCTTATGTAGGATTATGTTCATAGTCTGATGTTAGGATATTTTCTTTTGCAGCTGTCATCAATTTTGGGGACCAAGTATGGCTGGTTGGTCATTCCTATATTTTTTGGGCGGCAAAGCATCCCATGGCATCTAGGGCGGCTGAGGTTTTTGGGTCCAGGCAATTGAGATGGTTAGGTGTGAGAGGTATGTTATGGGGTGATTTGTTGCGGGTCCTGTTTTCTCGGGAGCGCCGCTGGGGTCGCCCTAGTTGTATCATCATTCATTTGGGCGGTAATGATCTAGGTCGAGTTAAGGGCATAGATTTGATTTTGTCGGTGAAGGCGGATTTGGTGGCGATCCGTTGTCACTGGCCAGGAGTCTGCATTGTTTGGTCGGAGATGGTGCCCCGTTTCCATTGGCGTGGTGCGGTGCGTTTCTCGGCGCTGGAGATAGCACGCAAAAAGGTGAATGCGGCGGTGTCTCTTTTTGTCAAGGCCATAGGTGGAGTGGCGATCAAGCATCCTCTACTGGTGCTAAGGAACAGGCAGTTCTACAGGGACGATGGGGTTCACCTTTCTCCGGAAGGAGTGCAGTTTTTCCTGGAGGATATTTTTGGTCTTTTTAGGTAGGGCTAGTTAGTTTTCTTAGTTGGTTAATGTTGTGGTTGCGGATGGCGGTGGCGGTTTGGTAAACCTTGGTGGCGGGAAGTCGCTACCAACCAGCTGTCACACAGGCATAAGTGGTCATTGTGGGGCTCCCTCTTTAGAAGGACGGCAGGTGTGTCCTTTTCTTGCGGTTGGACATTTAGACGTTCCCCTGCGGGAACCGAACGTTTGCCAGAGAAAGAGGGGTAAGGCCAGCACAATGCGGATTATGTGGGAAGGAGGCGGGGTATGTGTACTCCCCTCCTTGGTTTGGTGGTTTTCATCTAGGTGACTGGTGCTGGTGTTTGGCAGCGACTTTCTGTTTGCCATCCTCCAAACTAAATTTAAATCTATATTCAAAATCAATTCTAATTCGATCACAATTATAGTTTAAAGAGTTGGTCAGCGATCAATAAACATCGTCTGACCTTTAACTCCAGCTACTGTGTCCGTGTCTTTATTTCAGTGTGTGGTGTTGTTTAATTTAGTGATAAGCTAGCTTAAAGAAAAGGTTTATGTAATCACAATAAAGTTATGAGCGCCTTATGTATCACTCCGGGTCAGTATTGCCTAATCATTCCGGTCCTTATCGCTCAAGATGCCTTGGCGAGATATTATTGATTTATTGTGACAATAGATGGGTTTCTATCACTGCAATAATTGGCAATACATTGCCAGATCTTAATAAACAGGCCCAATAGTCCCTTGAGGACCAAGGTTGGGAATGTCTGATCTAGAGGACCCTTCCGGTCCTTAATAGCACTGGGCTGCTGCTGTATTGAATCACTAAAACCAGATGCTTTCCATACGGTTTTACCATGCACTTTTACCTAAACCGTATGCTCTTTAGGTTTTTAAAACCAGAACACATCGAATGCGATTTGAGTTTTCAGCCTCTAAACCACAAAATAGTAAACTGTATGATATATGTGTGGGGAATATGGTCAAGATGCCGGCTGTCAGAATGCAGACGCCGGAATCCGGGCAGCCGTTAGAATGCCGACGCTGGAATCCCAACAGGGTCAATAGTCCAACGCCGGAATCCCGGCAGCCAGCATTGCAACAGTAAGTATAGTGGGTTGGTTAGGGTTAGGGCCGGTGGGGATGGGGGTTAGGTTTAGATGCCACCTGGGGTTGCTGGTGGGAGGAGGTTAGGGTTAGGCTCCAGGGAGGGGGGTTAGGGCTAGACACCACTGGGGGGGGGGGGGAGGAGGGGTTAGGTTTAGGCACTAAGGGGGAGGGTTATTGCTGCGGGGAATAGAGGTTTAGGTTTAGGCACCACCGGGGGTAAGTTAGGGTCAGGCACTAAGGAGGAGGTTAGGGTTAGGCTGAGGAAAGGGAGGTTTAGGGGGCAGGGGAGAGGTGGGAACAGTCTTACCTCCCTCCTGTCGGGATTTACACTATCAGAATGCCGGCATCCAGGCCCGGCGCTACCCACACAGCAAAGGGATGCAGTGCAGGTAGGCGCCAGGGTAGAGAGGCGCTCTCCCTGCCCTGCATCCCAGTGCTGCGCTGCCTGTCCCGTCTGCTGCTGCTGCTGGCTGCTGTGCCTGTCACACTGTGACTGCTTTAAGTGTCCTCTCCCCTCCCTGGCTGTGAGACAGCACGGCCATGCAGTGTGCACTATGCAGGAACTGAAGACCCAAAAAAGGGGCAGAGCTACATGGAATGGAGGGGCGGAGCTACACTGGACCAGGCTGATCATGATGAGGAGGAACAGTAGGATGGACAGCTCCGGCCAACCACACTTCCTTTGGTAAAGAGAGTGAGTGAGCTTGAGAAAGTGTGTGTGTATATCTATATGTGTGTGTGTGTGTGTGTGTGTGTATATATCTCTATGTGTGTATGTATGTGTCTGTATCTGTTTGTGTATGTGTGTGTGTATCTATGTGTGTGTATGTGTGACTGGGTGGGCAAAATGTGTGTAAGCGGCACAACCACATGTGGAATTTTGTGTAAGTGGCACTACTACAGGGGGAATTTTGTGTAAGCGGCACTACTACGCGGGGATTTTGTGTAAGCGGCACTATTACAGGGAGCATTTTGTGTAAGCGGCACTACTACAGGGGGGATTTTGTGTAAGCGGCACTATTACAGGGGGCATTTTGTGTAAGCGCCACTACTACGGGGGGATTTTGTGTAAGCGGCACTATTACAGGGGGCATTTTGTGTAAGCGGCACTACTACAGGGGGGATTTTGTGTAAGCGGCACTATTACAGGGGGCATTATGAGTATAAGCGGCACTACTACAGGCAGGCCCGGCGACAGGGGGGGTCAAAGGGGACACTCGTCCCGGGCCCCAAGGGTCAGAGGGGCCCCAAGGGTCAGAGGCGCAAAAAAAACGAGCCGCAGCACCTGTTAATGCTGTCTAAACTACCCACTCCTCTCGGCCGCTAATTAACTAAAAAAATTAATTAATGCTGTCGGCCGCACCAACATTCTCCCCCGGCCCCCCTTACCCTGTCACTTGGTCCAGGCCCGTTGTGGTGCTGACGTCAGGCGTCAGGACGCTGCGCTGTGGCCCAGGCCCTGCCCATCCCCTGTCTCTTGCTGTTGCTGTATGCCATACAGTGTTATCCTGAGCTGTACATACTCCTTTCAACAGTGCGGCTCCTCGACGGCAACAACTAAGCAGTACTAGTACAGATCAGGATGACACGGCAGGGCATGATGTACAGTATACATAATAACACTGTAATAGAAGGGGCATTATTTTTGGCAGGCAGGTTGCTGTGTGGCTTGTGGTGCTGCTACATGTGGGTATAACTTGGTGCACACTATGACCCGGGATGGCACTGAGTTATATCAGATCACTGTAATGGAAGGGGCATTATTACTATTATTATTACCAAGCAAATTGCTGTGTGTCTTTTGGTGCAGCTACTGTACATGTGGGTATAACTTGGTGCACACTATGCACCAAGTTATACCCACATGTAGCAGAACCAGAAGCCACACAGAAACCTGCCTGGTAATAATATTAATAGTAATAATGCCCCTTCCATTACAGTGGATGATATAACTCAGTGCCATCCCGGGTCATAGTGTGCACCAAGTTATACCCACATGTAGGAGCACCACAACTGACACAGCAACCTGCCTGCCAAAAATAATGCCCCTTCTATTACAGTTTTATTATGCATACTGTACACCATGCCCTGCCGTGTCATCCTGATCTGTACTAGTACTGCTCGGTGCCGCTGAGGATCCGCACTGTTGAAAGGAGTCACAGCAGTTACGGCACTTCCACCTGTCTGGTAGCAGGAACCAGGCACAGCGGACCCCATACAGCATGGGAACTGTGTACAACTACTGCTGGAGGGAGCCACTATAGTGACGGCACCAACACCTGTATTGCAGCAGAATACCAACACAGCGGACCCCCGCATTTCATCGGGCACAGTTCATTTCTGGGGGGAGCCTCTGGAGTGAGCACATCTAACTGAGGGCAGTCAGACTGTCACACAGAGAGCGCACAAAGTGAGATCTGCAGCGCTGAACCATCTCTCCATGGGGTACGAGAAGACGTCTGTAGGGTAAGATAGGGAAAGTTTGCCACATTACATGGGGGCTGCAGTCCAAATTT